>NW_013530872.1:3811364-3967398 GCF_000836235.2 Papilio xuthus
TAGTTCTCTGTCACTTATCATTAGGTTATAATTTTAATATTTACACAACATAATAGTAGCTATGAAATTATGTTATTAATGTAAAAGACTATTATCATCCTTAGATTGTAGAGCTAATATTAAGTAAGCTAGTAAGTGTTAGGTTGTTTTCTTTTACATGAGAATATAATCTAATGTGATCTTTAAATATGTACAATGAATGGCTATTAATAGACCGGGTTCCAAGGAAATGTTCCAACAATGCGAAATGTTATGTCTTTACAGCTTATTGTACTATTGTATGTGGTGCAGAAAACTCAGTTACATTTGTTTTCATTATCTTTCATATTACGAGCTTGGATTAGATATTTTAATTCTTAGATAAATTACGATTGTTTGCTAAAGGTAAGATGTGACATTGACTTCAAAGAACTTTTTATAATGTTAGCTCCTTTGTTTTTCATCTGTTTAGCTGTTTACCTTTATCTTTACTAATTTACAAATAGTACGATTATCGTGTTTGTCTGGTTTTTGTTCCATTTTTCTTTCGCACTTGAAACTCTACAGATTGTTTTTAATGCTTTACTTGAATCAGACTTATTGTTGGTTGTTGACCAAACTGTACAAAACTTATCATCATACCTCTCATTAATTTTAACAAAACAAACATAAAATGTTCTTTATACAGGGAATTTGGTCTCAGAAAGCAACGATAAATCTTTAGTTAAGGTGGTCTTTTGGAGTCGGTTTTCTCAAACTCAAGTTAATTGCCTAAGTATCTGTAAATTTGACCTTGAATATGGTGTATTAATCTATTGTTTTTGGTACTAGATGGATCAGCTGATGCCATTCTACGTAGTAGACGCGATGCGCAGCGTGCCAGGCCTGGCGGGTTTATTCGTGGCGGGGATATTCAGTGCCTCCCTCTCCACCATATCTGCAGCCTGCAACGCACTTGCTGCTGTCACACTCACCGACTATGTGGGAAGGTATGATACAGAAACTACAGTTAAGCTTACGATTTGCCACTGTTTCGAACGGGATGTTCATCAGCTGGCTAACTAAACTAGGTTCAACAGGGCAAATTAGTTTTGCTGAAAATCTCTTCAACATCGGTTCATTACTTTTTAAGTGTATAGAGAAAATCTACATACAATCGATTCAGTTAAAAGTTCTCGTATGGAATACTATTAATTAACTTGTTTTTACGATAACTAGCCGTCCGAGTGTATAAAATTGATTTATATTTTCTGATGAGTATATATATAGACTGTAATTACAATACGATACTTTTAAGACAATCGATCTGAAAAAGTACAAAGTCATAAATGCCCTCATAATTATATAAACAAGTATCAAGAACAAACTTATTTACATTGTTACGTTTATGATTCAGAGGTTATTTCTATTCTCTCTTCAATTTCACAATCCAAGTTGATTAATTGTTACGTTGCATTATTTCGATTGATTGTTATTTCGTATATTCGCAAATTGATTTTGTTATGTAAATGCACATACGAGGCTGTTCAACTTGTATTATACTCGCTTTATCGTATCATTGTTTTCTATGTTAAGCAACCGTTACATTATTAAATTAAATATATACTTATCTATGTACATATATTATACGCAGACTTGAATTGAAATAAGCGACGAAAAACTATTTTTTATATCATTGAAATAAATTAAACTAAAATTAAAAAGTACGAATAAAGTATTATGGTAGAGTCAATTGGCTAGATTTCAGATGATGGGACATAGAAGTCGACATTTTAATAAAGCTAGTGTTGTGCCAATACACCGGCACACTGTCGGATTTTCTTCCTAACAATACGTAGTTAGTTACGGATCTTCTTAGTTTTTTAATCAATTAATTTATTGATTATTTTAAACTTACCAGATGGTTCCAAGTGAACCCATCGTACGTGCCGTGGCTGACTAAGATAGCGGCGTGTGTGTACGGACTGATCTTCCTGGCCCTGGCGTTCCTCGCGCAGTACTTAGGTGGTGTGCTGCAGGCGGCACTCACCATCTTCGGCGCGGTCGGCGGGCCTCTGTTAGGAGTATTCACGCTGGGCATGTTTACAACATTCGCTAACGAACTGGTTAGTACTTATAGCATGTGATCATCTTGATCTTAGTCAATACCACACATACTTATTTATAATGTAAGGCTCGTGTGATGTACCCTTAATTGATTATGGTTAAAAACAATTTTCCTAACACGTAAGCAATGTATATGTATGAATGAAACCCCAACCATAATCACATTCACGCTAATATCAAAGTTTAAAGTTCGCGGGTAAAAGGGTATCACAGGACTTTCCCAATGTATATTCAGAAGCACCAACTAGTAATTATATTTGATGTTTGTTTGCTAAATATTTAATATCAACGAAACTCATGTTCTTTTAAGCTCACTAAACACCTTCAGTTTTAACGGCACAGTTTTAAATTGTAGGCAACTATACAACTGTACAGTTTAAATGACAGTTAAAAATGTGTGTAGCGAACTTTATCTCCTTCCTAATCTAACATCTACTAATTTTAAGTGTTCCTGTAATGACTTTGTGTACAACAGGGTGCGTCTTTCGCGTTATTAAGTGGCATGGCGTTGACCCTATGGATGAGTTTCGGAGGACCGCGACCGGCTCCGGTCAAGTTGGCCGTGTCGGTGGCAAACTGCGCGCACAATGTCACCTTGACGACTCCTACACCGACGGGTCCCAGTTCATACTTCTATTTATATAGAATATCTTATATGTGGACCAGCCCGGTAAGTTATTTAACATTTTGTTCTGTAGCAATAACAAATACTTGTAACAAGGATTTGCTGTTAGTTTCCTTGTTGTATAGATATTTATTTACCTTATACGACTTTTTTAGTTAAGTAGATATACTTGTTATGTGCGTGCTATCCATTTTAATTCTTGACAACAAAAATTTAGTTTAGTTTCGTCTCAGGTCTTGACGTTAATAACCTAATAAACTCTTCAACTTCAATCTAATTGTAATAGCTGTTAGGTTTTGTAACATATTATATTAGGTAATTTCAAAAGTTTGGTTGATGAAAATATACTGCTAGTTATTTTATTTCCTCATTTTACGTAAAATATTTCAATAAATAATTAACTTTATTAAAATGTTTGTATATGTTGCCCGATACTGTTGGCAGAGTATTTATTTAGTTTTAATTTTCAAATATTAAATGTCTAAACTCAACGTTGTTTTAGATTGGTTTCGTATGGGTGCTAGTGATTGGATCGCTCGTATCTTTAGCCATAAGAAGACAGCAGCCGTGGGAGCGAGCTGGCAAGTCCAGTCCGGACCCGGCGTTGTTCACACCTCCTCTAGCCGACAGACTACGAGCCAGGGAACATAAGAAGAATGGAATACAGGTAACTCTCCGATTCTATTTCAATTCAATAAGGTTTTGATAGGTGATCAAATTAATTTTATCTTCTCCCTACGTGAGAATAAAGTATGTTTATTCATCAATATCATCTGCTTGGTTATGTTTTGTGTTTAATTTTTATAACTTCACCTCTTCTGTGTTCTATCAGTGGTCATTGGATAATAAGTTTGAAAATAAAAATTTGTTTTTCCTTCTCACTTTTTCAAAACTCATTGCGTGGATGTCATTAATCAATCATCATAGCAAACGTTTTTTTTTTCAAATTTTAACCAAAACGATATTGAGATAATCACAATTGTAAATAATATAAAAGTATAGAAGTTGGTGTGTGGTGTTTTTTTGGCATTTTGTTGTGTGTAAATTTTTGTTTGTCATTTCTTTTGCTTGCATGTTCATTTTCACAGTAATAAAGTTTGTTTCATTTATTAACTTATTACTTTTTCGTCTTAAAATATTAAAATACGAAATTTATATTAAATATTCCAAACCAATACGACTTAGGGACCTTCAAGAAGCGAGCATACCATTTTCTTAAAGGCCGGCAACGCATCTACAGTTCCTCTGGTGTTGCAGATGTCCATGGGTGTCGATAATCACGTTGGTGTTCCCGCCGCTCGTTTGCCCCCTTCTCTTATAAAAAAAAAATGAAATTAAAGTTTTGGGCCATAAAATAAAATATGAAATGGTTTAATTTTTACTGTACTATTTGTTATCAATTTATTTTTACTCAAACCACGCATGCTTAGCTATACACAAATCTTAGTAGTTTAGTTCACTGCCTAGTTTTTTTTCTAGATGGACAACAAAATAGTTCTCTGAAAGAGCCACATGCTTCTTGCCTTTCGGTGTATATTGCTTGCCATTGATCAGGTTGGTATAATGGACTTTATTTTCTATTATCATCACCACCCTTGAATTAGTCTTCTAAAATAACGTTAACAAAGTATTTTATAATTTAATGTATATTTGCATTTTCTTAGCTTTATTTTGGGCCATGGAATTACTCTTATTTTCAAGAGAGTTGTACATAAAGAGAGACTTTTATACCATAATTTACTTCTTCATATTTCATTCTAGAAATATTGATTTGTTGTGAAGGTATTGTATCAAAATTTAATCTTTATGTTTGTATTTTTGGTACTGAGAGAATTTATGAAAATTAATGGGTATATTTTGATTTATAAATTATGGCAGTGAATCATTGAAGTTATAAAATTAACGCTTATATGTTTTCAGTGCAAATTGCTGCAGCAGAGTTGCCCAGAAGAATAAACACAAGATAAATAAACCTAATAAGATTAATGTGATTGTGTAATTTATTATCGTTCGTAAGAAGTTATGTTTCTTTCTAGATGTTTTAAATATTCTATGAATACAAAAATTTTTAAGTTATCAAAAAGAATCTTTTCACACATTTAACCATATCTGAGAAACGTTAATGTTGTTAAATAAACGTAGATATATAAAAAGTCTTAAATTTAATATTTGTCGACAAAACTCTGAAAGAAATATAATTTCAATTAAAGTAATATTAAAGTCGAGCTGTTTTTATCAGTTCCTATAGTTTTTAGTTTAACATTCCTAGAATGTATCTCGTTAAAATCGAATATTTAATCCTATTCTAAGTTAGGTGAATGGTTTTAATTATATATTTTTTGTTACTGTTTAGTATTTTTATAATTATAAATTATTTTTATATCTGATTTTTTTAGATGCGTCTCGAGCATTTTATTTTTTTAGTGTTTTTGTGTAGGATTATGAACTAAGACGTATTCTTTCTTCAAATTCGAAGAATGCGTGACAAGCGGATAGCGCGTATCACTAATTTTTGCTTAATTATATGAGATCAAATAACAATAATGCTGCAGAGTTATTTGACTAAAGTCTTGAAATATAAAAAATAAGCAAAATTGTTATTAAAACCATTTATTTATTTATTTATTTCATGTGATGACTTAATAATAAGCAACAAGGCTGTACTTATGTAGTGAATTTATCGGATACGTATATTTATAAAATCATTGCAGTATATAATTGTTATTTATTATTAAAAGTTATATATATATATATATATATATATATATATATATATATATATATATATATAACTGTGATTGAATACATTTTCGCTTTAGCGGAAATTTTTATTTGTAAAAATAAACATAATAAAATTGTATAAATCATTACACATTATGTAAAGAAAATTGTAAGACGATCACTATCTTCATATTTAATTTATTTGATAATTTATTAATTATTGAATACAAAACTTTCTTAAAAAAATATTTACACCAGGGATAGCGAACCAATGGCTCTCGTGCCGTTATATTGGCAAGTAACAATTTTGGACACTGATCACGAAATACATTATCCACTATGAAAAAATCTTGTAGTATTTATTATATGAGAAGGGAACGCCAGTCATACCTATACTACGGATTATTCCCAATCATCTAAAATTCAAAATTATTTGATGACACGTATCTAGAGAAATGGCACGTTGATAAGTAACGCTCCACCATCCCTGATTTATACAAAATAGGTAAATTAATAATAGTATATGACATTCGATTGAAAAAAAACATATAAAAAATATGTTGACAATTTTTATTGTCGAAGTATATCATATTAAATCTAAATAAAATATTAAAATGTAAACCCTACTCTGTATACCTCATGCAATGTTTAGAAAAATAAAACTATATTTATTATCAGTATTCAACACTGCCAAAATAAAAAGTTAAGCCATCTTTTGACCAACTAAGATCTGGTGGGATTGTTGTCGATCCCTGACTTATTTAATATAAAAAATATACTTATCATGAATAGATTAGTCGAAAATAAAGTGATTTAATTCATAGTACTTTGAAAGATAAGGTCTTTTATAATATACATGTAAAGGATAACAGTGCTTAATAGACCAAAACCAATTTTACTATTGTAATATTTAAGTCATTATGAGAGACAATACATAACCAATCGATGGTCTAAATCGCAATAAAATAACTTAGAACTTATCGTTGTTTTCTGAGAGCAAAATCCTTGTTTAATAACATATCGATAACCCTCTCATTTTATTTAACAACACAGAGATAATATGTTTGTACACGAATTTTGGTCTCAGAAACCAACGATTAGTAAGCTATAATTTAGTTTTTAGTACATGATCTACAAATCTTTTGTAATTTTCTTTTTTTAATATCTCAAATGATGATATGTTCTGTATGTTTTATGAATAAAAAAGTGAATATCGTATGTTAACTTCTATCAAGTACACAGAAAACTTTTAAAACTTAAAGAAAATCAAAATATGGACTAACTAATAACCATAACATTATTACGTGAAAGTCTTTTCTGAAATCATTTAAAATTGAAGATTATTTTTTATTAATTAATTTTCTTATTATAATTTTTGTGATTTTTTTTATAAATCTCTTAATTTTAAGTTCAATAATTAGTTAAGATAAATCTTATAAGTTTTAAAATAAACGCGATAGTCAATACACCTGGTTATCATTACTTCTAAATAGTTTGGTGGAGTTCTTTAAGTCATACGTCAGTTTAATATAAAAATTAAAAAGTATATTTTCTACTCCCAACAATCGATTGTAAAATCGATATATTTATAGATCCCTTAAAAAGTATGCATTAAATATGTTTATAACACTTTACATTTTATTTTATGTATAAAATATCATAATCTGCAAAATTTTGTTCTTTTTCTTACAAAAGTTTCCTTTTAATTAATGCAAAATTCTAATGTGTAGGAGAATATTTCAGTAATGTGTAATTTATTAGTCTAGACACAAAAATACTTTATAAAAAGGTTTTATTAACTGTTAATTAACATATTACATAAAAAAAAACAGAGTAAACTCATTATATTATTAACAAATAAATTGCAGTTGAGAATAATCATCTTTTTACAGACAAAACATAAATTCGAAGAACCTTACGATGAATACTTTATTGAAAATAAGTTATGCTTTTCTTTTTATAATAACAAACATGATTTATTGTGATACCTGTACGAATTGTGAACGAAGGCCTTCTGAGAAGTGAAAAAAATTTCATTTCCATTTTTAATGTCCCTTATGAAGACTGTTCTTACAATAAAATTTAATAAAACTCTGGATTACATCGTGTTATGCTTGTTTTTATGTTTTTTTATTAAACTTTTAAATGATGAATGACATAAAAAAACAACCTTTACTTGCCTCATACAGAAAACTTACTTTAATATTAAAATAGCAATTCAAATGTTGAAAATTATTGCTAATTATAATAAACAGATGTTTTCATGTTGTTAAAAATTAAAGGGAATACAAATTAGGTACCCTTACAAGAATTAGAAATGGGGGAGGAGTGTACTGAATATTGGTGGATTATGCAAAAAAAGCTTTTACGGATGTATTATAGTAGACTAAGAATGGTGTTACACTAATTATCGTAATAAGGATAATTGCAAAAGATAGTAGAAGCATGATGTGTCACGACCGTGCCAAAGGGGAAGTCCGTATTACATTTCTGTAGGACTAAGGTGAATATTTAATACTATAAAAATTTAAAACTTCCGAAATTAGACACTTCAAATTGTCTTTTCTGTGTAATATTCTGTAAAGATGCAAGCTGCATTATACTCCTATATATTTAGGACAAAATTGTCAGCAAAAGAAATATATTGTTTGCAATATTGTTGCGTAGAAATGGATTAAAATAATTGACGACCTTAGCATTCTTGCGATATTGCAGTTATAAATTATTTAATATGCATGAATTATTTATGAATAACATTCATACGCCATCACATGAGATGCAGTATATTGACAGATTGTGTTAAGTCTCGTAAGGTTCTTGTTTTTAAAACAATAAAAAGATAATCTGACGGTATTCATATTTTTTGCAATTAAATATTTACGAGTTGTAATGTTTTGTATGTTGTTTAAAGATAAGTGATGATGTTTCAGATAAGAGATAAAAAGGATAACCGATAATTTAAACGGTAGTGTAGTATGCTCATAGTTTTGACGTGTGACGACTGTAACCAATTGTTAAATTGTTTCTGCAATTACAAGTAAGTCTATGATTTTTTTAATGAATACAGTAAGAAAAAGGAGTAAATAAGACTATCGTTAATATAAAATTGATATGAAATTATGAGATGTGTGTAATATAAAATAAAGAAATAAGCAGCATAATGAAAAGTAAGCAGGGAAAACTAATGATATCTCTTTCTAAACTACATGAGCTCTAGCGGTGAAGGTAAAGTTTGCTTTTTAGTTTTGGAGCAAGATTAACAAAACTTTTTACTCTCTTTTTACTCGATTTTATCATGAGTTTGGAAATTTTTTTTTTAGATTTTCTTTTATAATTTTCATTTAATTTCAGTAAACATGGAAAGGTCAGTCTTTAAACCGGTGGATTACGCCATCATGACAGCGTCCGTTGTAATTTCAATTGTAATCGGACTTTATTTTCGGTTTAGTGGCGGCAAACAGAACACTAATGAGGTTTGGATCATATTTTAGAAAGTTTAAAAAACTTGAATGGCAAAAAAAATTTAAACATTTTTCTTTTGGTTTCAGGAGTACTTATTAGCTAATCGAAACATGTCTATATTTCCTATAGCAATATCTTTAATGGCTTCCTTCATGTCTGCTATAACTCTTCTTGGAGTGTCAGCAGAGAATTATTACTATGGAATGATATTTGTGATTGTCAATTTAGGTTATGGTCTCGGAACACCAATAGCATGCCAGTTTTATTTGCCAGTATTTTTCGGATTGCAAAAGATAAGTGCATATGAATATTTGGAGATGAGGTTTGGACCAACGATACGAATACTAGCATCACTAACTTACACATTACAGATGATTTTATACAGTGGAGTAGTGTTGTACGCACCCTCGATCGTTCTTGAAACTGTCACTGGATTGACCAGAATCGTATCTATTCTAGTTGTAGGTTTAGCCTGCACTTTGTATTCAACTTTAGGAGGCATGAAAGCTGTTGTGTTTACAGACTTACTGCAATCATTACTAATGTTCGCAGCAGTAATAAGCGTAGTTGTGTTCACGTCATTAGAACTTGGAGGATTTCTTCAAATATTTGAAATTGCTAAGGAAGGTGGACGTTTAGATTTTTCAAAGTAAGTATCGCTAGTGGCATTTAAATTAGTTTTAACCAAAAGCTTTTATATTTCTCATCAGTTTCAGTGTGGATCCAACAGAGAGACATACCTGGTGGTCGCTCCTCATCGGCGGTGTTATAAATTTCTTATCATTATATGCAGTCAACCAAACTCAGGTATTTACTTTGTGCAGTGAAATTCTGTGGTAGGCATTCAATGTTACTGAGGCAAAAGAGTTTACAACTGCAGATATTAATGTTTCATTGTTGTGTTAGGTACAACGTTTGCTGACAGTGAGTACATTGGAACGATCGAAGCGCTGTCTGTGGTGGAGTTGGCCGGTCCTATGCGTGCTTAGCTTGGTGACATGTATCAGCGGTCTAGGGATATATGCCGTCTATAAGAACTGTGACCCATTTACCAGTGGGAAAATTACTGCGGTAAGTAATTTCTCTAAAGTTACTTTTGAATTTAGAAGTGTGCTATGTTTGTTAAGAATGGAAACGGAAATCTGATTGAACTGAACAAATTTCTTGGTGCCTGTTTTATTTTGATATGGATCCGTGGTTTATGGCACAATTTACTTTTACAATGTGGATCATAAGGATAATGAAAAGATATTTCATATTCCCAAAAATAAAAATGAACGATAATGTTATATTTTCCATTGTGACGCATGTAGCGTCTGAGATGTCATTTGTTTCGTATTTGTTCCCTGAGTATTTTGCAGGCTATTTCTATAAGTTATTACAATGTCTTTCGTGTAGATCGACCAGTTGTTACCTTACTACGTGGTGCACGCGATGGGTGCTGCGCCAGGTCTCGCTGGGCTGTTCGTGGCGGGAATATTCAGCGCCTCTCTCTCCACTATATCTTCCTCTTGCAATTCTCTCGCTGCAATTACACTAACAGATTACATTGGCAGGTATAGTATATATAAGTAAATCTGAACAGGATGCGTTGAATCTAAGTTCTTATTAATATTACGGGAGGAGAATTGACCTTTTTCATTATTTTGAGGAAATTATATTAATATTAGAAGTTTCTGGGTTAAAAAGAAGTATTATTTTTGATATATTTGATTAATTTACATAGATAAATTTACCACTTCACTTGGTATCCGTAGATGGTGTAAATTGAGCTCATCATGTACACTCTGGCTGACAAAGTTAGCGGCTTGCGCTTACGGCTTCCTGTTCCTGACCCTAGCGTTCCTCGCTCAGTACTTAGGCGGCGTGCTGCAATCCGCTATGACAATCTTCGGCGCAGTCGGCGGCCCATTACTCGGAGTGTTCTCGCTGGGAATGTTTACTACGTTCGCTAATGAACTTGTATGTTACGTGTATTATGAAAATATTCACATAAAATATAACGTATTTGTTTCTCTCACTCTGTTGTTGAGACAGAAACATCTAGATAACTTTTTAAAGTGGAAAAAATATATAATTTCCAGGGTGCATCTATAGGTCTACTGAGTGGTCTATCGTTGACATTATGGATATCTTTTGGAGGACCACGACCTCCAGTTACCAAGCTGCCGGTTTCTACAGAAGCTTGCAGTCAAAACTTAACTATGCTAACAGCTGTGCCAACTGCTGCAAGCGACTACTTTTATCTCTATCGAATATCTTATATGTGGACCGGTTTGGTACGTTTTTTCACTATGTAAATATATATTATTTTTTTCATATATTATAACATCTCATTTCAAGAGTGAAAGTTGAGAAGAAAAATGATGAAAGTTGTATTAATGTAAACAAAATAAAATGTATTACAGATTGGCTTCGTGTGGGTGTTACTGATTGGCACGGTCATATCTGTGTTGGTGCGTCACCAGCAGCCCTGGCAGAAGGCAGGCAATCCACATCCAGACCCTGCGCTCTTCACGCCGCCACTTGCAGCGAGGTTACGAGCCAGATATTACAACAAAAATACTAATAAGGTATGGTTTCATTTCAAGTTGGAGGCAGTTAAAAATAAAATTAGTAGGAATTTTTCGGACTGTTCAATTTAAGCTTGTATTTACAGTTTGCTATTTGTTTTAAAAAATTCCACAATTTTTTAGGCTCATTTATTATGAAACGACGGTTATCTATAGCGTTTTTTCTCTTATTTCAGTCTACCGTAGAGTAACTTTCATTATATCCTAGCGGGATATAGCACAAGATGACCTGAAAATCATCAATAATTACGACGTTGGTGACTATTAGACAAAGAAAAATCATAAGATAAGTTTTCAAAGGTGTTTATTGATGACACAACGGTCTAACACAAACTATGAATATTTATTTACCTTATACAACGACAAAAGGATTTGCTTAATCTACGAATATGATAAAGGTAATAAAGAACACGCTTATGACGTCATAAATCAAGCTTATATTAGTCCGATACCGAATCTCTTTTGTAATCCGTCAATTCTTCTAATTGCCGACGTAGAAATGTATTCTGAAAATAAAAAAAATATATATTATAAAACTAATGGGAATTGTAGTAGTATCTGGTGTTGGAATTGTTTTGTGCATTACATCTATCTATTTGAAACATCATCATCATCACCAACCTGCCCTTATCCCTATCGAGGGTCGGCACAGTATGTACTACTCCTCCATATCTCTCTATCAGCCGTCATATCCGAGTCTATTCCCTTCTTACGCATATCCTCTTTTACACAGTCATTCCATACTTTAACTGTCTATTTGAAACATTGTACGTAATTCGTAACACTAAAATTCAACAATAAAATGTGGTAATCTTTTTTTAAATTTAATTATGAGATAACCTCGTTCAGTAACTCGTCTTCTCTCTCGGCCGCGATCCTCAGCATGTCTTTGGAGCGTTCAAGTAGTGCGTCTTTCTCTTGTATAGTCCTCTTTAAGTTTGCTATTTCAGTCTTACACGACTCCAGCTGATTTCGAGTCTGAAAATTTAATAAAACAATAACGAGGACCATCAACTTAAATCATCATCTTAGTAACCCAATTATATTGTAACCTTGTCCGATGTACTGCGACCGCTCGTTGGTCGAGAATCGACTCGCTTTATGTTCGTTGCTGAAGATTTTTGTTCTGCTTGCAACTTGCTTACCAAACCTAAAATTATTTGAGACACACATTAGTGTTTCTTTTCTACCTTAATATAGCACACATAATACCGATAAACTAGTATCTTCGCTTCTTAATATTAGTTTTGCGCGCCCAGGATCCAGTTGACAAATGGCGGCAGGGCTCTATTTTTGGTTTCTTTAGTTCTATTTGCTGCGACTCTATAGATGGTTACCATAACATTGTCGTGAGTCTGTGGCAGTGTGACAATATAGGCATACCTCTGAGCGTGAGCACGGTCTGCTCGAGATCGTTGACACGGTGCTGGTGCGCGGTGGCGGGGGCACTCTCCAGGGAACTCACGCGTAGTGTCAATTGACTGTTCTCTTCCTTCAGCATGTTGCAGTAGCTTACACAAGGTATTACCGATAAATATTTGGAATATTCTTGTAACTTGACATATTTTATAAAACTATAATTAGTTTTAATTGTCACGTTCAATAGCTTATATGTATGTATAGTATTCTGTTACTGGCTATACCAAGCCTCTTTTTTTTAAAATATTATAACAAAAACAAAAGAAAGTTAGTCAAAGTATAAGATTAAATTTGAAATAATTGGATACCTCTTCCAATATTCGAGTTCTGGTTTAACTTCCTGTTTGTAAGGCGAACGTATTTGTGTTTCAAGTAACGTAGACTCAAGTTTCAACACTTGACCCTTCAGAGATGTTATTTCCGCAAGAGATTTTTCATATTCAGAAACTAGGGGCTCGTTTCCCTAAAATTAGAAATCGACAATAATCAAGCAAGCACGCAAAGTAACATTAGCCTATACATATAAACCTTATATGCTTAAAATTATAAGTTACTAAAATGGATTTGTTTTGAAATCTCTTTACGTACTTTTTCAGCAACTTCTAGGGCTGCGATTCGTCTCTGTTGTGCCTCTATTCGCTCGAGCAGTGCGCGGGTCGACACCGGTACGGTCTGCATCTCGCTCGGATCGTACTCGCTTCGAGAGAGACGCTTCTCAGAAGCTTCTCCGTCTTGCTTTTCTCTCGCAGACAGCTTCTCATCTGAAAACAAAATACATAATTTATTTATGGACGTGACAAGCTTATTAAGTGTGATACATATTGTAGATTCTTCTTTTTTATTCCAACTATGAAACTTACAGCACGGCAGTAAGTTTGTTTCGTAATAAATTATATTATGTTGTACTTAAGTCCAGTAACAGATTATTTGAGAACATAAGTATTTTTTACAGTAAAAACTAACATACTTTTAGGTTCAGATAGTCTCGACAAGAGCAATCGTTTTTCTTTCTCCAGTCTTGCAACAGCAGACCGTGCCATGTTCAATCCGCCTTCTAGTTTGATAACTTCTTGACATTTCTCTTCGTATCGTGCCTGCCAACGTTCCGCCGCTTGTTGCGCTCTAAAAAAAAACAAAAGTTGTTTATTATAAGTAGTAAATTTTGCTTCGTAGTTAATATTAAACAAAATTCTCATAAAAAGGAGTCATTTTACGTCAGTTGTAGGCACTATCAAGTTGAGATCCTAATTATCTTTGAACAAGCTAGGAATTAATTATGATTCTATCGAATTACACATTAAATAGAATATAGAGTTTGTAATTAGGACAGTGGCAACCTCTTCCATTTGTCCCATAGTGCGACGGAGGAATTGTTGTCTCGACGAGCACTAGTCAACTGCGCCTGCAGTGTCGCTATCTTGTTGTGCAGCGCCGCTGTTTCAGCGCACACCGCCTTGCTGCCCGATGTACTTCTACAATACATACAAATAATAAAATAAGAAAAAAATACAGTAAAGACCACGAGTATTTAGTCACTCGTATTAAAAATAAATTAACAGCAAAATTCTATTTTAAGTAAAATACGTAACATGATTAGAAAATTATCACCACTCGTGGCGTGATTTCTGTTTGGATTAGGAGTTTTTAAGTCGAAAGGCCTGCCCACATCTACCATTGCGCATTCATATTTGGGCTTACATTCTAAATACTTGATTCTTGAGATTCTGAGCGTCTAGTCGAGATCTTCTCTCCCTCGCTGCGATCGCTTTGATTTGGCGACGTAACACTCCATTTTGTTTCGCGAGCAGTTGTTTTTCTCTTCTCAAACGCTCTATTATTGGCTCCTGCCTGAAATGTATTAATTACCATTATAAAGTCAGTCAGTTCAAGAAAGAACAGCTGTTCTAAATTTTTATTATTACTTTAACTTTATTTATTTAGATATGTCCATCACTTTTTATTGCTAGGGCTGTAGTTTTCAACTAAACTAACATTTTTTTCTAAATCAAAGCTTTAACTTGCGATGTACTAAAATTAGAATATCTGTAAAATAATATGAGATTTACCAAATCATAGTGGACGTTGACATTTTAGTAAAATCATCTTGCATGTCGTGGAAATCGACGGTGGAATCGAACTTTAGTTCCAGTCTATCAGAGCCTTGTTGTGAGAAGTCGCTCGCTTCTTCAACCTCTACTATAGCTGAAAGATCGAAACTTGGATCTTGTACGGATAACATTGTTTGCATATTCATTATTTGAGTCTGAAAATAATATTAAACATTATACCGTCAATGTCGTCAAAGGCATATACTAATTAAATATTTCCACTTCACAGTATCACACTTCTTTCACTTACTTTCAAGTTATGTACAATTGTTCGAAGTTGTTCTATTTGAGCATCTTTTTCTGCTAATTGTTTTACATGTAATGCTTTCTGTTCTGAAAGTTGTGTGCGCAATTCTATGTGCTCGCGCTGAGTTTCATTTAACTGCATCAACCAATGTTGGTTTTCGGCTTTGTATGATTCTACCTGCAGTACATAAAAGAATGAAAAATTTCCTCGTGTCGGCTCATCCGGCAAGGCTTATGAGGAAACAATTTTAATTTATACAGTTTCCAATCCCCCAAGAACTTTCAGTACAATATTATATGAACGTAGATACTCACCTCATAATTATGGCGTTCCTTTAACTGTAGACCCATTTGTTGCATTTTTTCAAGTCTTTCTGCTGCTAAGTTCTTCCAACGTTGAAGCTCACTTTGGCAACTGACACTAATATGTATATAAATGTTAAGTAAATTCAAAGTGATTATAAACGATCCGTTAAAATAATAATGGTACTGCTGAATTTACTCACACTTCTCTTTTATAGTCTTCTAGATTATTCTCTAGTTTGAAGCACTTGTTTTCTAGTTCTGCATTTTTTAAGGAATATTTCGCAATGTTCTGTTTGATAATATCGTCATTGCACCCACCCACGACACTCGCTTTTCTGTAATAAATAATAGTTTTATAATTTACGCCAGAGCAAGACCATTTTTATCTAAAATCTGTCATGTAATATGATTGATGGAATTTACCAAGAATTTAAAATTATCTTAGCGTTCGTATAAGTTATGATTTAACCATTATAATATGTAAGTAACTATTCTTTAATATGTTTGTATAAATACCCTCATACCTATCTATTTCCGCCTGCAAAGCTACTAATTTTGATTTTAATGTTTTAACATTTTCACAATTGTCATTTCTTTCTCTATCTAACAGTTGTTTGTATTCGGTCATAATGCCATTCTTTTCTTTTTCTATACGTTCAACACTTTCTAATAGTGATTGAGTGTCTTCCTTTGCTTTTTTCTTGATTTTGTTGCACTGTTCGTTGTGTGATTTTTTGAAATCTTCAATTTCTTTTTTTAATAATTCAGCAGATTTTTGAAGGTCCTCATTTAGTGATATTAGTTTCGCATTTGTATCTACAAGATTTTGTATTTTAAGGTGTAAAGACTTATTTTCTTCGTTAGCTCTTGTAATTGTTTTTTCGCGCTGCTCTAATTTTGATAAACTATCGGATAGTTTCTTCTTTGCATCTTTATTTGCTATTTCAAGGTTGTCTATATGTTGTTTCAATTCACTTGACGAATCATCTTTTTCTGTTTGAATTAACTTATTTATTCTTTGTGCGTTATCAATGTTCGTTTGAATAGCCACATTTGAGAGTTCTGAGTTTCCAAATTTTCGCTCCGGGAAATTCGTTAAAGTGGCTACAGATTTCTTTTCATTAGAATTGAAATTAATTTGATATGTTAACTGGGTTGTTCGTGGTTTTGGAAGAGTAAACGTTCCACTTTCTAGAAAAGATAAAATGCCTTGTTATTTTTTGACAGTTTATATGGAGAATTTCAGTTGGTTAGTACTAGTTTTTTAGATACTAACCTTTGGTACTGGATCCAATATCGGAATCAGATTGCGAGTCTTCAGATTCAATGTCGACTATATCTTTAGTATTATTGTTATTTTTCTCTTTTAAGATATTTTCTTCAATAAATGTATCCCTTAACCCCTGGCTTACCATAACAAGAGTTTTATCAAGAGAATTACATCGTTCTAATAAATTTTTACGTGTTTTTTCCAAAGCCTGTATTTTATTATTACAATGTTCCAACTCTCTAACTTGAGTACCTTGCTGAAATTTCATAAATTGTTTAGGTTATAACGTGTTATTAGCTATATTAGGTATTTTTATAATTTCGGAATGGGAAAATTTTATTACCGATACTATCAATTGCAATTTATGTTGGCAGTTCTTACTATTTTCAGAACAATTTCCGCTTGTTAAATTTAATATTTGATCATAAACACTGTGTTTCGCCATTAAATTGAAACGTAAGTCTTCGATTTCAGTAAATTTTTCATCAACATCTTTAGTTTTATCTGCAAGTTCTTTTAAACCTTTAAGATAATTTTCAGCAGATGTCATAGGTAAGCCTCCTTGATATTCTAGTCTTAACGTTTGTAGAACTTCGTGCATATATCTGAAAATAATTAATATTGATTGTGTTGTGTGTTCTTCTTTTTATTTACTATTCTATCCATTTGACGTATAGAGGTATTACCTGAATTTGTTTTCATACTTAATTGTAAACATTTCTAATATCTTTTGTTGAGCTAATAATGCTTCTTCTGCATTTTCTCTCATTTCTTTTTCTCTATTTAGATATTGTTTAAGACTTTCTACTGTTTGGTGTCTCTCACTAGCTTGTAGGTGGGCTACCAAGATTTCATTACTTAAACTTAAAAGCAAAGATACATTTAAAATATTGCCTGTATTGCTTGATCAAGATTAAATTTAAGAGTTGTTTAAGGATTATAGATTGATTGCCATTGATGTACATGCATGTATTTACAAAACAATTTTTAAATAAGGAAGAAAGACTTTGTGAGATTGTATCTTTGAGGAATAAAACCAAAACAGCCGAAATAGCAGTAAATAATCAATGTACGATAATAAAAAGCACATTTACCGTGCAATAACAGCTTTGTTGTCTCCTGTCGACTGGAGATCCAGTATTTGATGTCTTAACAAGTTTATTTCTGTTTCATAATTCAAACGTTTTCGTTCATCATGTTGGAACTATAAAATAAAAAATAAATTGTAGCATTCATTGTAATTTCTAATTTATTCTGTAAGTTAGGTAAAAAGCAAAAATTACTAACTCAAAACATATATATGTTTTGAGATTTTATTATCAATAAAAGGGACTCAAAACTAAAAGTACAAATTATAGTAATTACCTGAGACATAACGACATCGTATTGTGTTTTGATTTCAAGAAATTTATCTTTCAACTGTTTGTTTTCATCATTTAATTGGTGTAGATTTTGTTTTAAACTAGTTATTTCATCCTTCGTTTCTGATGCTAAGGTGTTGTCACTTAAAAATAATGACATTTTATATCCAAGTATTGTCTAGGTATGTTTAATTATGATAGTACATAATGCTAGAAAAAGTATGGTGTAACCGTCTATAAAAAGAGAGTTAAGAAGAAATTACTCACATAAGATTAGCTTGCAACTCTTGTAATTCTGTATTCCTTTTAACGAGTTGTTCTATTAGTTTGTTTTTTGCATCTAACTCCGAGCGTATCTCCTGAAGGGTTTGTGGAGCTATCTTTTCTACTTTAGAATCACTATTTTTGTCTTCTTTAGTACCTGTTGGAAAGTAATACTTGGCTAAAATCAGTGTGTAACTGCACTGCAAATAAATTGCATTGATATTAATAAGATTTATGTGAACTGTCTAAGGTTATCTAGAATAGATGTTAATTTATCTTTATTTTTCTATTTGAGAGGTACATATGTGTTATTATTTAAAATTGTCAGTAAAAATAGTAAACCTAATAAAATATTCTGTATACCCACACTTACGATTTTGTGAAATCTTCATAGTCGTATCATTAGCATTTATTTTATCGTTGTCCAATTGTTTGATTTTTTTTGATTCTACGTTCATTAAATCGTAGTTCAGTCCTTGCCGATATTTTGTTACTATTTCATTAAATATTTTATTTTGTTTCCAAAATAAATCCTCTGGCATAGAGCATCGTATTTTTTCGATAAGGTTAACAATTATTATCACTAAGTTTTGTATTTGCGTTTCAAAATACAAAGTAGATTTCAATTTCTCTTTTTTATTTTCTAAAATCTCATTGTTGATATTTTCGTAACATGTTCTAATATTCTTATACATTTCTTCCAGATAAGTGCATTTTCTTTCTAAAAACGAAATGTTGGGGCTACTGATTAGACCAGCCGAAATATCACTGTGATCTTCATCTCCATTTGAAATGTGTGACATTTTTAAATTTTCAATTTGGGCTTTGTAATTCTCTTCTTGAATTAACCATTTGCTTTTTTCGTCCGATGTGCTTATTGCAATCTCTGTCATTTTATCAAATAACATTTCAAATTTACTTCGAAAATATACAAGAGCATTTCTAACTTCCTTTTCATATAAAGAATTTCTGTTTAAGCTTACTTTTTCTAATTCTGATTTATTTAGTAAATTGACTTCTTTGTTTTCATTATCAAAAACGTATGAATTGAATATACCAAAATTAGCATTGTAATCATCGCTTTTTCTTTCTGCTTTTGTTTTCATTTGACTTTCCAATTCATGCACTTTAGTTTCCATTTCTGCACACTTTTGAGACTCTTTTGACAATTGTGTCATTAAATTAAATACTTCCTTCCTGAAAACAACGCGAACGGTTTAAAAAAAAAGCATAACTGATTTTTTTCCAAAATATGTCATTTCAAACTCATGATACTATATTATTGAATATTATCACCTTGATTGTTGGAGAGCTGTTAAAAGTGCATCTTTGCCACCTAAAGCAGCTTTTAGTTGTAATGTTGTTGCGATGTGAGGAGCAAACCAACCAGCAGCATGTCGAGCTTCTAAGGCACATAAAACAGCTTCTAAACTGGGGCATTCGAAAGCCAAAACTCCTGTTGAACCATCACCTGATAAAAAAATATAAAAAATATGAGTTTAAGAACCAACAGTTTTGTATAATTTTTTATAATTGATCACACATACAATTATCTTTTAAATAGTTGAATATTTCTTCAAGTCCTTTACGTAGACCTTCATTTTCTTCAATAAGAGAATGAACGTCTATCTCCTCATTTATATTTCCATTTAGTTTATCGCTTTTTTCTTCCAATCTGTAATGATGTATTTAATTATATAAAACATTTTGAACAATTAAGAAGACAAGTTAGATTTAATAATAAAAATTACAAGACTTCTTCTTCAACTCTTTGTAGCTTATCATCGTTCTTTATTTTTGTGTCACTATTATTCGTTTTTGATATACTTGTCTCCTTAGTACTTAGCAACTTTGCATTTTTAGAAATAATTTCTCTTTGTTCTCGGTTTTTCATTTCTAATGTTACGAGTTCATTCTCAAATGCTCGAATTTCTTTACTTAAAGTTTTATTGTGTTCTTTTAAGTTATGGTATTCAAGTAAAATTCCCTCGGTTGGAATTTTATCGCTGTCACTTAAATTAAGTTGTCTCCTAAAAATACAATACACCATATGTTAAAAACATAATATTACTATAAAACTTGCAAGAATCATGTTTCATTCCGTTTTATTTACCTCATTGTTTCATTTTCAATCTGCAAATCATTTACAACTTGCGTGAGATTATTTATATCTTTTATTAAAGATTTAATACCTTCTTCTTTGAACTTGAGTTGTTGCTTTTTATTCTTAACCGCTTTCATTAAAGTAGCAATCCCATCGTCGGATTGCAAAAGGCCAAGTTCAGATGATAATTCCAATACCTTAAAAATATCATAAAAGTATCAAAGTAACAATATAACTAAGAAATAATACATTAAAAAGTACTCACCTCTTTTTCTCTCATAACTAACATTTGTTCTGTGCTTTGAAGAGTCGCAGTCAGTTTTTTAATTTTCTTCTTTAACTCATTTATCATTTTACGTTCTTTTCCATCGTCACTTTCATTTTTGAAATCTAAATCAGTATTGTGAGTCTCTTCAAGTAGTGATTTCAGTTGCTTATTTTCAGATTTTAGAACATCTATGACGTTCACTGACAGTAATATTTCTTTAGAAGCTTCTGCGAGTTTATCCACCAATTCTTTGATTCGCGTTTCGTCCATACGGTTTTCCTTGATATCAAAATAAAAAAAGGAGTAAAAATTATTGGTTTATTGAATTTCCACTAAATAGTAACTATATGTGTATAAAATAGAAAGAATGTAGCAATATTAACAAACATTTACCTGTTTCTCTTCCGAATTTTTAGGTGTAGATCTCATGCTTAGTCCTTCTTTTAATTTGTTATTCTCTATTGTTAATTTTTCTATTTCTAATCGTAGATTTTTAATTAAATTCTAAAAAAAAGGTATTATGAACATTATATTTTTAAGCCAGTGTTTAAGAGAAATACGTTTTGTTAAAATCACATAACATTAAAAAGATTGCGATAACCTTTAAGTGCTGAATTTTCGTTTTAGCATCTTCGTGCACGTTGTCTGTGTTAATGCCTTTCGAAAGAATTTCTTGTCTGAGTGTACTTATTTCGTCTAATAAATTTGATTTTGCTAGCTCTAAAGATCCAATAGTTTCTGAAATATGTAAAAAAAATCATGAAACATTATTGCCCTTATTAAGATTAGGCCTTATTTATTATTTTCACCTTTTATACGATTGCACTCGTTACTTGATGCCAGCAATTTCTCTGTCAAATCTTCTATTATTTTCGTGGCTTCTTTCAATTTATCTTTAAGTATTGTGATTTTTTCTTTAAATTTAGTATTCTCTTCCTCCAATATCTGTAGATATTGAATAATGTTTTATTTTATATGACTATTATTGTGATTTCTGTAACTTCATAAATTCTAAACCTTACCTTAACATGTCCAAGTAGTTTTCTGATGTGTTTGTTCTTTTGAACGATTTCATTTTCAAGTTGAGCTTTAGCATCTATTTCTGATAATACGTCTGGACTGGATATACTATCTTTTTCAATATCAATGGATTGGTCTTTATATTTAGTTTTTCGTTCCTCTAATTCAGCTATATCAGCGTACAATTGTTCCAGAATATCTTTGTTTGCTTTTATGACTTGTTCTTGATGTGTAATCGTTTCCAACGCATTGTTGGAACTTGTTCCTGGGAATAATTCTAATTCTAGTATTAAGAAAACATACTACGGACTTTTTGTGTAGAAAGAACATTATGCTAATTACCTGCATTATCATTACGTGATTGCTTTTTGCCTTTTTTCTTATGAATGGCATTTAACTCTCCCCCTAAATTTTTAACCTGTTGTAAAATAATTAATTTTTAAGTGTTTCCCTTAACTGTAGAGCTCCATTGTCTTGACACTTGTCGGTACACATATTTTTATCTCTTTCATTATATTTAAACTAAAAGAGACTGCAGTATATGTATACTAGCTTCACAAGATGTAACAAGAAAATAACATCGAAATAAAAGTCATGTCATTAATTAGCAACCTCTTTAAATTTAATTAAAACTTATGTGCTCTTTTTTACCTGTTCACTTTTATATTTTAAAATATCCTGGGCTAATCTGAAGAGAGTTTTTAAATCTGAAAAGTTCAACTCAATATCATCGACTTCCATCCATGACAGACTCTCACATAGTTCCTCTTTGTCGGCCTGTAGTAGTTCCTTCTGAGATAAACTCAATATTTGCCTCCAATCCGTCTCTACCATGGTTTCATTTATTGTCTTCTCGATGACTGTATTGATTTTTATAACGCAATAAGCAGTAACTTCGTAATCAATGTTTGTGTTTGTAACGTTGCTAAGCAACCGTAATACAACAGTATTGTCCAAAGAGTACTACAGTACTCTTTGGACAACACTCTGTACTCTGTACTGTTGTTATAGTCTAAAAAGTGGACAAAAAAGGGCCAATTTAATTTAATATTACAAATGAATACTTTTGTTTTAATTTATGTTTTTTTTTATAACAATACAAATGTTGAAAACCGCCGCAGATATCATATGTAGAGGTCAGTGATAACCGCGGTTTTGTTAGTAATTTTTTTCTTTTATTTTGTCGATAAAATTTACTTTGTGGCCAGGATGGTCGACACAGTTTTTGCTGGTAATAATCTAGGAAACTTTATTCTAGAAACAATTTAGTGTACGATAAATAAAACACACATTTTATAAAAAAGATTATATTTATTAATCGTGATGATATAAAACAATAGCCGGTTAATGTTACATCTCATGTCGCGGTGTCAACAAAATAAAAACATTTGTGCATCTAAAAATAAATTAACAAAATTAAATACAACAAAATGTTAAAAATAAAAATAAAATCGAAACATCTATAGCGTGCGTACTACACAAAACAAGCTTTCACAAGAGGGCGAGAAACAGTCTGCTTTGGTTTAGCGACATCTTACAATTACCATAAACATTCAATACGAAACTTTTGCTATGGGGGACTTCTATAATTACACAGGATTTGACAACGAACAAGTTTACAGAGAGTTACAGTTTACAGAATTTACAGAGTTTACGAACAGAATATACAAAATGACCGGTACAAAAACCAATGACTAGATACTGCTAAAGTCCATATTGACAACATATTAGATATATTTCACAATAATAGCATTCCTATCGTTACATCGAATATATAATATCTCTTATTTCAATTAAGCATACAAATAGTATTGTCAACGTTGCCAATTACACTCGCCCTAATGTTTCTCCGTACCATAGATATATGAAACGCATAGATACGTCATAATCATTTAATATTAATGACAATTTTTGTGCGTATAGTTTTTAAGTAACTTAATATAAAACTATACATTAGAAATTAAAATACATTTACTAGGAAACTACACATCGAGATGGTTATGACGTATCTAGGCGTCATATTTATGAGTATTACGACATGCGTATTGCGCGGTAACAGAACCTTGATACCGTTTAATTTATGCGCTCTCTACGAAATACGTTAGCTCTTATTAATAAAGCCGCATTGAAGCCAATTCACAAAACATCAGAACTTTGCTATCACTCTTGGTTAGATTCAAAGTTTGATTTTTGTATCGAGTTTTTACACTAGTTCTTTACTAACTCTACGTTCCTAGACCATATTTAATACGGAATAATGTAATATAATACCAAATTGTGAAGGATCATTATCACATCAGATTAAAATATCGTTAATACTTTTTAAGTAGTCTTAAGAATTTAAGTCTGTGGTCTTTAAGAAAGCATCTTAGAACATCGAAGTTATTAAACACGTAGAGTTAGAAAGGAATAAGTGATACGTAGATTTGTTAGTAACATTTACATGTATACCCACGCGCCCGGCTTCGCTCTTTTAAAAGTTATTTTAAAAGAGGAGCTCCCATCCTCACCTCCGTTCATTTAAAATAAATAACTATATCTACCAAACAACTTTACATGTATATATGTATTTTTATTATTTTTTTTACAATTATACAACACCGTAATTATCCAATAACATATTCTTTGGGACGTTTAAAATAACTTTGGATAGCTTCGATTAGCAATATTGGTTTCCAAGAAAGTACGTGATCAAAAGAGAAAGAAGACTTTAGAACATACAGAAAGGAAAAGTAGAAACATGATTTATTATTAATGTTTTGGTGAGTAAATATTGGGGCACTATTTGTACATGACAGTAATATGGTTGAACTTACATTATTAATTTATAAAACGTTATAAAAGTCATGGTTGTGTTTTGGTAACATAATTTTCGTACATACAACGTTAAATATAAATCGTTACATAAAATTACAAAGATCTATTTTAACTACTCTAACATTGATGCGATAGTCTGTTATTTAATCCAATAAGGAAATAAATATTAAACCAATTGTCGACATTACATATTCGTGACTTGATGACGAATATAATCACGTTTTTATGATACGTAGTCTAATGTGCTAAAGTATAAAAGCTCCAATGTAGGTTAATATTGTATATGTTAAATTAAATTGTCCATTATCACCATTTTCATACGCACTTGGAGATATGCAATATACAGCAGATAGTTACATAATAGTTAAGTATTGTACACGGATCTTAATATCACACGCAAATCACCTTTAAGCCTCGAGTAAAAATTATAAATACACGTTCTACGTACATATTATAAATAATAGTAATTTGCGTGTGAAATTTCGATATACAGAAAAGATAACAAAATGTTTTGCGCCTCTGGAAGTTTAATAGTTCCTTGACAGGAACAGAAAATGTTAACCTTTGGCACGTTTTAATTTACACGTATAGTCTGTATGTAAGATTATGGTTTGTGTATCCGCGTGCGTATGACCGGTGTGTGTGCGTGTGTGCGTGAGTCAGTGTGAACGTCGCGCGCAGAAGGTTGCGCGGCGCAACCGACGCAGCAGCGACGGCTGGCGCTATCAGATGCGCTCCACGTAGTTACCTGCAAAAGTTTACATTGAAAAATGTGCATCATGCCCTTCACATGGAAATATAAGTAGAGATTATGGAATGCAGTTTGCTTTTTATACATTCACACAACATTGAGGACTAACCGGGGAAGGTTCCGAAGCGTCCTGTGCGTTGGCTGGAGCCGACGTACCAGCCGTCGTCGCATTTCTCCAGGACGTACACCGTGTCTCCCTCCTGCAGCTCCAGCTCGTCCGGATTCTGCGGACGATACTTGTACATCGCGCGGTACCTGCAAACAACACATTATTTATATTATAATAGCTTACAGTTTTAAATCATTAATATACTTGAAACCAATAAAAGTGGCTGGCAATGATGCAATTCAATATATAGCTTTTAGGTATGTACTGAAAATTGAGGAAGCAATTGAAACAACATAAATATCTGCGTCACGAAGTGGAAGGCACTATGCCAATTTGGCAATTATTTTTCTCGTTTTTTTACTTGAATGTATTTTGATATTGTACTCACGGCACAGCTTCTGCATTGGTGTCGACGTACAGCGGCTCTGCGTTGTTGAGGTCACCGGCGGGCGCTGCGCCGTAGCCGCGCTCCGATGACGCTAATGTCGCATGAGCCGGCTTCGCTAAGTAACCTGAAACTATGTAAAAAAATTTAATTGCTAAAGTATGATAGATCGATTAAGCTACTAATCCAACAGATATCACGGAGATTTCAACGGGAAACCTACTACTATACTATAAATATATATAAAAAGAATAACATCTTAATGATGTAGTTATAGTTACATGAAAGGATTCAAGTTTTTGTTATTTGGAGTGGTTAAAAGGTAAGCTACCTGGGAGGTCTTGGAAAGATGCAAGTGTTACCTGGTAGAGGCGCGGTGGCAGGCGGTGCGTTGGCAAGCGCGGGACTATTGTGCTGCGGAGTGTAGCTGTGCTGCTGCAGCGTGCGTCGCGCCGCGCCATTCACCAGGCCGTGCGCCGCGGGCGATGCCGCCGGCTTCTCCACGTTACATGCATTGTGTGCCAATGATGCTGTAACATCACGTAGTTCAATCAGTAATACTAGCAGAATAGGCACTAACTGGCTGTTTATATACTTGATTAGGGAGGAAGCTGATCACACTGTACAAGGGCTTAAAGACTTTCATAACTCATCCTGTTATTTTATTCGTAACTATTTCTATTGTCTTTCAAACATATTTAGGCATCCAAACATTTCAAAGAATATCGATGCGTATTGCTGATCGTAAACTTGGTAATAAATTGCTATTATTGCAAACTCACGAGGTTCAGCTTGACTCGGCTCCTGTAGTACGGTGACGTAACTATCGGGGAAAATGCCGGTCTTTGTGCCGTTCCTGCCCTCCCACCAGTTTTGGTCTATGCGCCGCGTTAACACTACCACTTCACCCTTCTTCAGTGGTAGTTCGAGGTTCGTCTGTGCGGTGAAGTCGAACTTCGCTCGAGCTTGTCCTTCTACTGCTACCGGCTTCTTTGGTGAATGTGTGTACGTGTCTCCTTTTAAAATCTGCAGTAAAATTTAATATTCCTTATTTATTTTATTGCTAGTTCAATATTTTATAACACAAAAAACAAACAAACATCTTTAGTGATTTCTTTAACGTTAATAAAGAACCTTTTTTATTAATATTACTGACGTCTATTAACAATACTGTTATGATTATTACGTTTACAGTGGAGGTTTAAATTTCACTGATTTAAAAATATGATATAATATACAATTCTTGTTGAAACTACTAGTAGAATACACAATTGTGCCATTGTCTTTATGACAATCGCTGAATGTTTAGTTATTGCTAAGCCTATCAGTACAAACAAATCTCATGGATTCTTATCTTCGAGCGATATATCAACGTGCGCAAACATATTAGTCATGATCTAGGCAAGTGTTATAGATAAAATTAGTGTTAGTACACTCCCAATGTTTAATTATAACGTCATAGCGTTGTACGTAAATGAAAAATTCGCTTTTTATCCATATATTAGAAACAACAGGAGAATTGAGTTTCTGATAAAATATTTGGTGAAAAATACTAATTTACGGGAGATAATTTAATGTTATTAAATCTAGGTGCGTTGGATTTAAAGTAAAGAAAGTAGAGGTAATAAAATCCACATTGAAAATGTTTCACATTGAAAAGTTGTATGATCTGATGTAGTATTGGAAAGTTATTAAGGGATTAATAATTAAAAAAAGTTGTCTAAGTTCACCTTTCACAAAACCTTACATGGTCTAACTTGTCGTAATTGTTCAAGTTATGAAAAAAATCTAGCCGTACTTGCAGTATGAACCTTATCGAAAATAATAATCCATAGTACTATACCAATATTTTCTAAAGAGACATAAGAGATAGGCTAACAATCCAAAGGAAAATATAGAATACGGCCCAAAGAAATGAAAATCTATCTTACCTCAACATAATTATATGGGAACAGTCCAATTCTGCCGTGAACTTCGCCTTCGTACCAATTTGAATCGATTTGTCGTCTCACATTGATCAAGTCTCCTTTCTTGAAGGTAAGTTCCCTCGTCGTTTGTCCATTGAATGCGTAAAGCGCTCTTGCCACCAATTTTTCTGCTTCATCGTATCTGTTCAGAGGTACGACGGTCTTCTGTGACGGCATAAAGTTATCCTGATGCCGCCTGTTCTGCATGTCTTGAAGCTCCTGCAATTCAAACGATTATTTTTTATAATTTACTTCTATTCTAAAATCATGTGATGTTTCAAATATTTAGCGATTTCAGAGCTATTAACAATACTCTATAGAATTTACGTAAGATAGAGTCTCTTATTTATTATTTACATTTCATAATTCTTTTTTTTAACATAAATCTAGCTAAGCCAGTTATTTTATTTTCACAACTTATATTAGTAAAGAAATAAGGAATGTTAAGAAATTAAATGAAATGGATAATTTTAGTTACAAGCAGGGCTGCCACTGGAAATTGTATTTTCAATGTTATATTAATAGTATTGTATGATTGATAATAATTTCACCATATCATTCTTAATTTTCAACAACAGTATTTACATGTTACTAAGCCAAATAAAAAATAATTAAGTGTATTAGAGTTAATAGCATGAAAAGTTCAAAGTGGCAACCCTAGCAAAAGTAAAATTTCAATCACACGTTCCAAATATCACCTTTATTGATGCATCAAAGGCTTCAATGTCGAACAGATGAATGTCTTTTTCCTGAAAAATTTAATCAAACTCACTGAATTTGAAATGTCTGTTTCAAAAAACTGAACTATTTTCTAACAATGGTTTTTCTTTTATGATCGATTAACTACTGAGACAATATTGTAATGAAGGTAAGTCTAACCATGTAAATGAATTAGTCATGAATAAGGTATGTGGTTGAATGAAGGTTGCGTTCCGTTTTTGTGGTTGCTATACGAGAAAATGCCTTGCGGTTGGACGAACAGAACGTCTTTACTTAAGGGGTCAGGCCACTAAAGAGTCAAGGTAATTCACATCTTATAAATAATGTAAACACTATTGGATTTCTATAATTGATATTTACTTTTATTTACTTAATATTTATGTAAAATATAGATCTGTATTCGTTCGCAGAAACATTCGCATAAAACTTGTGATCTTTCTCAGAGATAACTTTTTAAGTGAATTTTGGATTCGTACGTGAACAAAATCTATTACCAAAACTGTACGTTGATTGCGTACTATTTTGGCAACGAGAAATCAGAGAAAATAACAATGACTTTGTTTTTCAATTGGTTCGTGACTCTTTTTTGTAATTCAATAAATCTTCTCTACGTGTATAAAGCTATGTTTAACGATTCTTAGTTTTGTCGGTAGGTTTATTAAAGATTGTTTGTTAATTATAACACTATCATAAAATGGTATAATATTAATTGACAATAATTATTACAATAGACATGGAAATAAGAACAATTTTATTTATTTTCGTCATAAAATGTAAAAAGTTACTTGACAAAGTTAAATTAGAAAGTTTTGGATTTTTGATTGCACAAAATAAAGTGGCGTAATTATTTCCGCCAGGAATTCCAAACAATAATATTACGCTAGTCGATTTATTTTAATATTTTGTGCAATATTGCAATATTATTTTATGGCAATAGTTTTGATTTTTAAATAATTATTTATAGACGTTTCTAATCATATCGTGGTTTGTAGTTTTAACCAAATAGTAATGTATTAAAACGAGGTAACCATAACCATTGACAATAAGATAAACTGTTATGTTCAAAATTAAAATTATCATTTTTGGGTTAATATCTTTATATAATAATCATTGTCCTAAATGTTTTCATCGATAAGATTGGGAGCGTGGTCGTAATGAAAGTAAAAGCGACATTTAACCGCAAGTACCGGCTTAGCGGCGCTCAGAAATTGCTCGATTTCACTTAAGGGCCCGTAAACATCTTACGAATGAGACATCTAAACGGAGGCTGTGTAAACAATTTCACTTACATTCCGCTCAAAACTTAACATGATTAGTACTAATATTGCACAAGATTCTTTTCTCAATCTCTTAAATAACTATTTTGTGTAAAAAAAATCCATCGCCATTTTCTAACTTTCAAATAACTGGTAGCTTCGGAAACAAATAAAAGACTTCTCTTGTTTTTATAACCAAACAAACGCGTGCGCATCAGCGGCATTATGCAAATGAGGCTGATGCCTCCTCATAATACAACTTGAATGGAAAACCTAACGCCGGTGAAACCACACCTACATAGATCGTGTTTCCATACGTGTTTTTAAACTAAAAGCCAGTTTTCCATGTTCATTTGTATACAGAAACAAACATCCATTTTGTATTGTTTTCTATTCTTTTGTTAGGATATCTCTTTATTCAAATAGGTGTAGAGGTGGGTGACATGTGTTATGAAATTCCTTAAATATTGCAAACCACTTGGATACTGCAGATGTGTGGAATACAGATATCATTAAGAAATAATTTTAAATTATGTGAAAAAATTTTGATTTACATTTCAAAAAGAACTGAAATTGAATGAAAAATGCAAGTGTATTATAGATCTCAAAATATACTCCATATCAATTGACGTCAACAAAAAAGATAAAATTCAATATTTTATCGATAAAAATGTTGCATTGCTTGTCACTAAAATGTACTGTGTATTGGTGTAATCCACTTTACATATTTTATAAATATCGACCAAACCGCCATTGCGTGCAAGACTTAAATGGATTAAACAGTTTTATAGTATCAACTTTGAGTGACGCAGTAATCGTACATTCGTGTTTGTAGGAGATGGTATAAGCTACTTTAAATTAAAATAGAATCCAAAACCGTTTAACAACGTAATGATAGAATTCCGAGCCTTAAAATTGAAAAATTCATAAGCATTTTCTAAGTATCTACCATATCTGTTTTAACTGGACTTATTACTATAAATATAAAAAATAAAATTTGCAGACACAAGCAAAATAGAAAATTAAAATGAAAAAAAAATAAATGATATTACATTTATAAAAACCAACAAAGAAGTTACACTACGCGTATAGTATTAGGATTAAGTTACCTCTAGATACAAGGAACGTTACCTACGGGTATTATGAGGTAATTATATTACCTGCTTGCATTACGTATGAGATTTAAGCCTTAGAACTCCAAAGCAGTCGTAAACCCAGTGTAATAATGTTACCAGAGGTTATTAATACTTAATGTTACCTATAGGGATATTGTTACCTGTAGGTATTTGTGTCGCTTCTGGTCGCGGTAGAGTCGCTTCATGTGCTCGGCTTGGTGTCGCGCCAGTTCGCGCTCCGGCACCAGCGGCAGCGGCTCGCGGCGCACCGGGCATCTGTAGTGGATGTTCACGTCGCCCTCCACGTACCGCCGCGACGGGGATTCTGCGCACAATGCCCTTTACTTGCGCACGCGCATACCTCAAACAATACTTATACCAACTAATGAGATATTATTATAAACATTTGCTCTTGCTTATGCATTGCGTCTATTGAATAATAGGTCAATTCAAATATCATCGGATTAGAAGAATTAAAACAAGGTGGTATACATATGGGGCTCATTTTACAGTCAAGGTGTCTTGAGTAAGTCGCGGTTTCATTAAATATCTGTGGCTTACCATAATTTTAAACAATCGATAAGTTAATAAACGATAATCGATAAGTATAAGGTTATCTAGTGGAGGCTGTAATCAGTTTGTTTTTAGGTTTCATACGTCATCAATTTGCCAAATCAATTGTGATTACAAATGGTGTAAATCTTAATTTGAAAAATGTAAAATTAAAATCAAATAACCAGTAAATGGATTAAATCTACTCTAAGGTACATAGTGGCCTTTATTTGAAGTTCGGCAGTCAGACAATGGGTCAAGTATCAGCAAAAGTAATCAACTTAAAGCTATAAGTTACAACTGGAAACAATAAAATAACCGTAAAAATCGATAGTAGTTTAAAAGATTAAATAGTACGTAAAACGTCGAAGTGAAAGTGTTTTGAATGAGGAGGGCATCATGGTGACGATCGATGCGGTAACATGATCATCGGCTTAAAGTTTCGGCTGTCAGTTATGTGACGGGACGTAACATTGTAAGAAGTGAATGGAACCGGTTTGAATACTATACTAGTCGTTTCCATTGACTGCACTCGAGACGTAGACATAGGACTCAGCAACTAAACTATGCTACTTCCGATTAACAAATGTTCTGTACCATATTGAAACGTCTGATTTACTGAAGGAGCATTAAATGAATTCAGTGAGGACATAAAATTAAATGATGAGGCATATTAGAAACTATATGATCCAAGATTTTGCTTATATTTAATCCATATGCTCCAGATTACAGAAGGTGTAGACTAAGAACTAAGTTTACTTATAGTCAAACAAGGTTATCAGAGCCGATAAAAGACGCTACTGCCTGGCTTAGTTCTATCAGAAAACACATAAAACCTTCATGAACATAGAAAATTAGATGAGTAAACGGATCTTTTGACACATTTTTGACGTTGACAAGGGGGAGCTAGTGAGCTACCAAAATTTCATTTGACTTATGACCACCGGGTCAGTTATACTTGTAGGACTATAGTTTGATATTTGAGTACCTATAGTACTGACTCTTTTATATTATGTTATGTTGGCAATGATAATTGTTTTATTTCTTTCCGTATAAGAGGATTGTAGCTATCTACTTAACTTTAACATACGAGGGCTTCGTGGATCTGTAGTTGCGTGTTCGTATTTACATACTATGCTATTGTACCATAGTAATAAATAAAAGTTATTATGAATAAAATTAGTTTTTGAATTATTGTGGTTGACGTACTTTAAAATTCTTCAAAGAAAGGCAGCAGATAAAAATAACTATATAGAAAGTTAATGGTCGTTAAATGTAAAAATTAATTTCACAACATACTTTATTGATATACTGTTAACAGTACGGAAGGAAGTAATAATAAAGAATGATATGCTGATTTCGTCTATTCATTGCTTTAGCTGGTCGTTCCGCACAACTGAATTAGAATGATGTAATAATAAACCGACTACGAATTTATAGTCGTATTTTTACTCTTTATATTATTATCAAAATGATCTCCATCAGAGACATTGTAAATGTCTCAACCTACTTGTTTAATGGACCTATACGTATGTCTAGTTAGAGTAAATTATATTTTTATGTTGTCCGACATTCGAACTCGGTGCATCACAAATAGTATGATGAATTAATATGACGAACAAAAAGTATTTGGAACAAATCTTGTTATGGAATCCGAATGTTGTTTTATTATTCATATGTTTATTGTTTACATTGGATTCGATAAACTCTGTATAACGTCATATACATATTCCGTTACATGAAAGAGATGGAAGATATTATGTAAATAAAAGGTAAATAGAAAATGAATAGGTTCAAGTTGTTTACAAAATAGACAAGATATCAAAATTCTGATTATTTTAATGCGAACATTTGTAAACAAGACACGTGAGATCTAAAAAACGCGATACCGGCATAATTGTGACAGGCGGGCCGCGAAGGCTTTACGAAAACGAAAGCCCTTTTTAGCATTTCGTTGGTTGTCAGCCAACTTTCACAACAAATAGGCATTCTCGGCACGCTTCACGCAATGCTACTTCATACTGAGCATACCATAGATACTTAGCTCTCGAGCTCTTCATAAACAACCTAAAATATACCTTATCTGAAGTTGGTTAATTACAAATTCAACTAACAAATCTTTTTGGGTTTGTATAACTTGAATTTATACGCTTATTAAAATAGAACTATGAGTTTTTGTGTAAAATTGAAAGTGTCTTAAGTGACTTATTATATTACTTTTAATTTTGTTAGATAAGTTTTGTTTATACTTTTGATATAAATATGTTGTAATGAATACCGGAAGAAAGATCTGAACAATTTATTTTGCAGAAAAAATAATAATAATCAGCCTTTATTCAGAGTAAATTTAAGTTAAGTTAGTTTTTAAGTTTATATCTGTTTGTCCCATGTGGTCAAAGGATATACACTTAAATATTGAACAGAAAAACAGAAAAAATACTATTTATTAAATAATAGTCCATTTAAATTATAATTGACTCTATAATCGTTCTACAAATATAAAAATATGCAAATACAATAAAATATGAAAATTATATAATTATTATTTATAGTGAGTGTTAGGAAATTAAAATTATATAAGAATTTCTTATGCAAATGTGAAGAAGTGTGTAAAATGTATAATTTGCACATTATTTTATGTATAAAATTAATTATGTCAGTTTGTATGTAACTTAATTTTTACAAATTAAGAGAGGTATAGCATATAGAAAAGAGTTACATATTTATTTTGTGCTAAAATGGTTTTAATAAAAGATTGTTCATAAAAATATCAATTAGCCAATAATTATTATAATAAAAATTTTGCGAACAAGTTTAAAATTAAAAAGTTAATTACAGATTTTAAATGTGTTCTTTTAATTAGGGAAATATAAATAAAAAATAAACTAACCGTATGTAGTCATTTTTTTAATTTGTTTCAATATGCCCATTTCAGTTTTAACCTTCAATGAAAATAAATTTGTGCAACGTATGTTACTAATAACATTAATAGTAGCACAAATAAATATACACAACACTTTGTAACGAGTTGCGCGTTGTCGCGCGTCCGCGACGTCTGTCACTTGGCGTCTGTTAAGAGTTGCACTTTCTTTGACTCTACCGGTTGATCTCCCGCTCAAAACATACAACTACAACTTTATATTATGTACAAAGTTCATTTAGAACATAATCGGACAGCAGATAGAGATGTAAAAGTAGAATATGTTCTGACTTTTCTTTGAAGGAAGAAGGAAAGGACGATAACGAAATTTATATTTACGTAGGAACTATATAATCATTACATATGTTAAACTAAGACATTTTTTTACTGTAACGACACTGATAAGTAAAGCATTATACAAATGAGAGTGCATTTAATTAATTTCGCAAAATTTAAGGTACACAATTGAAACTTACTATATGGTAGAGGCGCGTAAACATCCGGATAAATATTTGCTCTATTGACCCATTCAGATACGTCATGTATCGTATGACGTTTCGTGTCATTTTCATTGACCAATTTATTTCTTAATTTAACTTGGCCAGTATTTGTGGTATATTCTTTTGTTTTATTTATCGTGTTTAAGTCATCAAGAGAAGTGGAGTTGTTTTCTTGTTGTGTTATACCTTGAATTTCTTGAGTCGGAACAATTACCTGTTTACTAGATTCCTCGATTTGGTCATCCAGAACTGTTAGATTGTTAGTCGAGTTTTCGTATAGTTTTTGGAATTTGTAATCATCAGTTAATTGTTCTGTATGTTTTATTTCAGTCGTTATAGGCATTTCAGTTATCGTTTGCACCTTTATAATATTGAGCACCACATCCGCGTCCGGGATTGGTGTTGATACAATACGTTTATCAGATGATTCTATACTTTTTCCACTATCGGAATCACTTTTTAAGGTGGATTTATTTGGGCTGGTCTCTTTTGAGAAGTATGCGGAATCATCGTTTGCTTCTTCACTATCATCGTAGAGTAAATTCTTCTTCACATACTTGTTTAATGCAAGTAAAGATTTAGATAGAGATCCTGATATAGGCACGTCACTAAAGAATCCGTCATCGTCGTAGTTGGTGTGAGAACTACCTTCGTTAATTTTGTTTCCGTAATCACTTCTATACACTTCATTCATTTTGAAAGAATTTATTTTAATAACTAGATCACCATGACCGTAATTCACTTCACGACGGTTCGCGTAAAACTGATGTGGCGATAAGCTTGATATTTTGTTATCGCTAAACACTTAAGATAAAACTTGTCAATACCAATGGCTTCTTTGTAACAAAATAAACGCAACAACAAACCGCTCGTGAACAGGAAGCTCGGCGAACTATTTACGAATAAAAAACTGAACGAACAGGTTTTAGCCGAGGTAATATCAATGACGCAAATATAGTGTCGAGAGCAAATTATCGCGGATTGATAATAGCACGACGTATTTCGTATGCTCAAATTGAGACTACACGTGCTAGCTACGGTCAGACGAATAACTTTTTGGTTACTTGATGGTGGAAGTATAAAACAAAGGCTATTGTTTTCTTTTTCGCACAGGCTGTTAAGTTATATCCGCAGCGTTGAGATCTAAGTTATTATCTGATGGAAAGTAGAACTTCGTAGAATTATTTAATAAAATGTTGTTGGTTGAGTGCTCATGTAATGAAACAAATATATTGCGATTGTGAAGATGATGACAGGAAGAAACATTTGACTTATAGACTATTCAGGGAAATAAATAAATGCAATATCAATACTTGCCTGTATCTGAATAGCTCCCGTGCGTTACTCTGCGCGGTGGCTCCGGGGCTGAATCGTTCTCTAACGGGATTAACAAAAAAGGGTGAAAAGCATAAAAAAATAATAAACTAATGAAATCATTCATGAAATGATAATTAAAATATTTTAACAAACTGGTATTAACAAGATAAAATCAAACATAGAACACATATTTTTGTTATGTTGAGTTGTAAAAAAAGTATTAAAAATTAATAACAAATGAAAAAATAAAACTCCAATTTTAAACAACCAAAGTATTTAAAAGAAATGAAGCGTAAAGTTCAGTTAATAACCTTGAAATGTAACGGTGTGTCGCGAGGCGGTGACAAAGGGCGCGAGGCGCTGGGGCCAGGCGGCGGGCGGAGGCCGCGGTGGTGCTCGCGGGGGCTCATAGCGACTAGCCGGCCGATGTGCCGCGGGGTCAAACTCTTGTTTAGCTAAGTGATCGCACTTTAAAATAGAGCTAAGTTTCACTGAATCTTTAGTCATCGCGAGTTTTGGTTCCTTTTTTATGGGGGATTTGCGACCATTAATGAGCGTTTCAGTATTCGGAATCGACCTGTTGTTATCGCTGGGCTTCGGGTAACGATGCGCGATCCACGAGCCCGCCAAATACGGTGCTATATCGTGTAGCTCGCGAACGTCGGGCGCCGAAGAATATATCGGGCCCAGAAGTGACATCGCCTCAAAACGTTTTCTTATTCGTTCCACTTCACCTGGACGACATTCCAAAGCCTCTTCCGCAGATCTGGACCGAGGTGAAGTACGTTTGCGCAACGCTGCTAACTTTGAAATGACATCAATGTGGGGCATAAATCGGTTCGTAGGGCGGAGCGGAATTCTCGCTACTGGCAGTATGGCTCTACATCTTTCCCGTTGAGGTGAGTTTTTTTCTGTACTAGACCAGTTAATGTTGAGGACATTACGCGCGATTTCGGGATCGCTCCGATGTCGTCGTAGTACAGCGCCGGCCGCCGAGGGCGAGTCGAACCGTCGGGCGAGGCGGCGCACCTCCCCCGCGCGCGCCAGCTTTATGTAAGCCCGCCAGTACCGCTCCGGATCGGGCGATGGAGTCCGACTGCGCCACATGGCCTCGTCGCTGGAATATCGTAGCGTGTCAGGTGTATGTCGATCGCTAATGCATACTTCCGAATATGGTGAGGGCGATCTCGAATGTAGGTCGGGTTGGGAGGGTAATGACAAAAATTTGTTTTTTTCGCTTTCACCAAAGAGCTCCTTAATATTTGTGCAAGACTGTGATTGAGATAGAGGTTTTTGGTCTGCCTTAATATCACGACAATAAGAGTTAACTTTCAATAGACTTGTAGCTTCCTCAGAGTTTTCTCTCGAGCTATAAATAACATTGGGTTTTGTTATACTGGTAACAGATTCAAAATATTCTACTTTTTTTAAAACTTCTTTACTAGGTCCTTTGTAAATTGCGGTTTTATTCGAGATATCTGAACTACCAGTTTCTGTCTCGCTTGTGGAAGAATGATAAGTAGTTTCTGTATTAGCGATTGGAAATACTATGTGTCTTTTTCTTTTATCCTCAATATCTCTAGTTATAAGGCTGGACAAATTGGTTTCTAAATCAGATCTTGATTTCACCTCATTTTTATTTTTTATTAAGGTATTGTCACTTTCTTTAGTACTAATTTGTTTTATTTCTAAAGGTTTGATTTCTGATTTTTCATTTTTATTTATTCTATTTAAGACTTCTTTACTTAAAGACTGCGATATTTTCTTTTTTTCAATTTCACTTAAACTCATTTGTTTGTTAACATTGTTTTTCATATCTTTTTCAGATGATCTAGTATAAGCGATTGCCGCTATAGAATCAGATTTGCTTAAGTCGTGCCCGTGTCCTGCGGTAGTCGGTGATGTAATTAAAGAGTTGCATCTGACATGTAGTGCTGGTTTATTTATATTATTTGTATCTTTTATTTCAACTGTGTACTTGTCATGTTCTTTATTTGTTTTTGTTTCTAATTCTTTGCTATAAATTGCATTTAATTGATTCTTTAACGCATTTACTTGATCCATTGACAAACTACTCCATAAATGATTCTTAAGGCCGAGTTTTTTTTGAAGTTCACTAAAAGAAGTATCTTGGCTCACTAATTTTATGGACTTATTTGTTATACGTGATTTTTTTTGTTCAGAATCACCTTTTTTGTTAATATTAAATGCTGTTTCCGCAACACTTTTTCCTCTCCATAGCGGTTTGTATCGGTCTTGAAACTGGCCAGACTCTGAGGGTTCAGGGTAAGTTTTCTGTTGAAACTCTTCTTTTAGATCTTCCACCGATTTTTCTTTAACTCTAAGCCCTCTCTCTTTGCCAGAGTTCCATCGGAAATCATTTAGATCCTTAGGATAAAATAGAATACTATTTTCACTTTGGGCAACTTTTAATTTATGATAAAGATTGTTTAATTCCTCTTCTGCCCTTTCTATTGCTCTTATTTTTTTCCAGCGATCGAAATCTATAATTTCTTCGTCTTTCTTTCTATGTCGTAAGTCACAAGTCGACGTTGCCTTTTCAAGCTCAGCAACTCGTTCCAAATAAGCATAATACCTGTTTAGTTCTCGAAATCTTTCCGATCTAAGTTTTGAGTTTTGTATATCTTGAATGTATTCATCGTAATCAGGATCATTGGTATATAAATTTGTATCACTTTTAGCTCTTATTGTATCATTTTTACGATATTTATTAATTTCTAAACTATCGGCACTTTTTGTCCTATTTTCCTTTCTACACAATTCACTAAGCTGCCGACTTTGTACTCGGGCATTATGTATTCGGCGATACGACGGGGACCTGAATGAAACGGGTGAAGTTGATTGACTTCTACTCTTCGAAGATGTGTTTTTAACTTTAGGCGATACTGGCCTTGACTTTTGTGAAAAGGAAATTGTATTGGGAGTGTCATCATTTTCAGATTGAATTGTTTTTATTGGTTTTTGTAATTTTTTCGATGTTTCCTCAGACGAAAACTTTACATGTGGTGTTTTATGTATGCTGTAAGGAGATGTTGATCTTGGTTGTAAATAAATTATTTTCGAAGGTGAGACAGATTTTCTCTCTATTTCGGTTTTTTTGTAGAAAACGATGCTAGGAGAAACGGGCCTAGATGTTTGAGAAAAATATATCTTATTAGTTGGTGGCTCGCTTTTGCTACGAATTGTCGATAGCGAGGACATTGATCCGAATCCATCAGGTTTTGATAAGCTTTGGAATTTCCGTATTTCTCCATCCATTTTGCCAGGCCATGATACTGATCGTGCATTATAAGTACGGGTGGGACTTGAATTTTTATCCCAAGCCTTAAAACGAGAAAGTGAAACGGGTTTTCTATGTATTAAGTATGAATTAAATTTATTAGATGTATTAGGAGTTATTGTTTGTGGAAGAGATTGAAAATGTTTTGCTTTTTCTTGAACTGAATTCAGTAGACTTTGTTCTGCTATAGAATTAGCAGGAACAGGTGTTGATCCTAGAAAAAGATGTCGAAAAAAAGAATCCGAAAGAACAGACTCGCGTGTTTCTTTCAAATCCTTAGGGTTTATTTGTTTACGAGTTATGTCCTTTGGAGAACTATAATCAAAACCTTCTTGTCCATAAGTTTTAAATTGGTTTTCTGCTAATTCGGCAACTAACGATGTATCGCTCGTTTTTGATTTTACTGATTCTTTTTTCAACACAGGATATTTCGTTTTTTTATTACATGTTTCATGGCAAGGCACACTTCTTGGTCTTATAACAACACTTTCTAACGATTTCTTCTTTTTAAGATTTGTCACAACAGCTGTTCGTATGTTGTTTACTTTTTTCGTGTTAGACGGAATATTTGAAGTTGACTTTGAAATGTTAGACGTAGCTTGTAAGGATCCCAATCTGGAAGATTTGGTCGTTGCACTTTTATAAGTAAGTGGAAAATTTGGTTTAGGTAATGTATTAGAACTTTTCAGTTTTTGTATTTTTTCTGAAGTTCGAACCATATCCCTGCTTTTGTGAGTGACATTTCTAGGTAAAGTTTTAGCGTCCAGACATGACGAAGTTTTACTTGTGCTCGGCCTACTAGTAGTTGCAATAGAAATTTTATTCATTGATCGTTCTTTGTATTTTGTTACGTCTATCCTTTCATTTCTTTTTTGAGAGCTCCATAGTTTATCTAAAGACGTAACTTTATCTAATATATTAGAAATCGGTGTTCTTCGTCCAGCCCCATTTTCTATTACGACTGAAGTATTCGAATCGCCAGGTTTATTTTGAGTAGAGTATTCCGTCGGCTGCAAGGTTCTCCTAGGCGAACTAAAACTGCTAGTTCCTCTCTCAACGGTATTCCTTTTAGATATAGACGTAGATGAACTTAAATCTTTTCTATTAACCGACGGTGGAGCTGAAGTAGACAATTCCCGACATTTACTCAATTTATTTGAGCTCATTTTAGTATCCTTTTTTAAAATGACATGTGTATTTTGTCTGTTTAATTTATTATTTAGTTTGTTTTTAAGAAAATTTACATTTGAATCTTCTACTGTTGTTCTAATAGGTGATATTGAAGAATGTCTCGATGAAGTTACAAATTTTAGAGTCTTGCTATTTTTCGAAGATATTCTTCTTGGCGGCGCTGGGGGGAAATCTCTCGTTAAGTCTGGTCTGTCTAATTTGAAAATCTTGTTCGAAGTATCGTTTATTTCACTAGATTGTATGTTTGTTAATGGATAGCAGACGATTTCATGTACATGTGGTGTTTTTTTGTGAACTCGAATCTTCGTTAGAGTGGAGGAGATCGGAATATATTCGATTTCCGAATCATCTGTGAAATTTCAATCGACGTTTTACAATTAAACCTATTTCGTTGTTTCAATTTCGTTAGCCGTGAGCAACACGTGCTTCTTGTGCTTCTCTTACCTCTAACGCGTGTAAAAGCCTACACTTGATTTAGTTCTACTAATGTGCTTTTTTTTAACGTTGTGAAATTATATATTGCGTGTTTAAATTTGGAGTTTATTATTTCCATGCATTAAATACATTATTTGTTACCTTTTGTGTTGACAGAAGTTCCCAGCACCTTGTTAGTATTATTTTGTTATGAGTATTCATGCAAAAATATTAACATCAACTTACCGCATCTGAGTTATGCTATAAAATGTAGTTGTTGTTTCGCAAGACTATAACGCGACCTTGTTGAACAAACGTCCATATGACAGTACCCATGTAATGATATAGAAATGCATTGACCTTGTCGGGGATTTATTTGAATAGTCTAGTTTATTGTTCAAATATACGTCTATCGCGTTTTATCTCATAAAAGATTAAAAAAACGTTACAATTTGTTTTAGTTACCGATACCAAAGTAGTTAAAACCATGCTTATGTTAATTTAGTTGTAAAATTCTTAATCTATTGTTAAATTAGTAATAAGAACACGCATTATTTAAGCTAGTACATTTGTTATATTTCAATATCAAATAATTATTAAAATAGACTTAAAATACAAATAAAATTGGTATAACTCCAACATGGTTATTTATAGAATTAATACAAAAATAATCTAGAAAAATTTACAAAAATATTTTATTGAAAGGTAACTTTTACAATCAATTTCTTTTGTTTTAAAGAGGAAATATTTTCTGATATAGTATTTACCTTGCCTAGGCGGTGCCGGGGAGCGGAACCCTCTGAGTGGTGGTTCGCCGCCGGCCTGCAAGTCTTTGTAGGCGGCTCGCCTCTCCGCAGGAGACAGCGGAGTATCGGTCTCCTCCCGACGTCGGAAAATTAGTGTGGAATCTGATTCATAGCCAGATTCCTTCAGAGCCCTATACATATAACACAATGAGACAATTGTCCTTGCTAAGGTGTATTTGGTAGAGTATGTGCTATCAATATTCCTGGAGGAATTCAACGGATATCTAGCTACTGTTAGTTCAGTGATTTCGACATCCTCCTTAAAGTGTTTTGATACTTTATTTAAGGATCATAAGAGTCATCATCATAATAACTATCTTATATTTATAAGAATATTTTCATATTATTACTAAGATTTTAATATTTCTAAGCGTATATTTTTTCGTTTCACTTTTTCGATTTATATCTTTGCCTATTATATAATATAATATGATATTTGCCTATAATCTTGGTACTTACCTAGCCATGTTAGATTTCGACAATATCGTTGATGTAACGTCTTTCTTTTCCTTTGGCGATGTTTGCGGCAGAGAGGTGGTACTTGAAATATTTTGCTGCAAAAGTTTTCTTTATTAAAGTGAGTATAAGAAAATGAATTCACTAGCAAAGTGCAATGTAAATGTGTGTATTAGTGCTATACACATCTCTGAAATAACATGCTGATATATCGCAATAACTTTTGTGAGAAAAAAAGACGTTAAACTAATACGACTAATTGCATTGTGTAGACATGCTTTTTAAACTTAGTCTTAAGTAAATCAAGGAAAAAATAATCACAAGTAAATTATTTAACAAGAAAAAAGTAAATTTTGAATTTACAACTCTTTTATTGAATTAAATACAGTAATTTTAATATTTTTTAAATAACATTTATTCATTTATTGAAACAGTATTATAGAGTAGAAGATTAACTGTAAACCACAAACACATTTAAAGCATATATCTACTAAAGCACATCAAACAGAAGAACATAAAAGCGTTTACTTAACACATTTAAAAATAATAAACATTTTGTCGTAAATTTACGATTTACTAAATCGATATTTTTTTACCTATAACCTTTCGATGAATAAGTCAATGTTAATATTAAGTTTTATAAAGTTATATTATAAAGTTTTAATTCGATTATTTGTTAATATTTTATGACACCCCATTAAACGAATGTGGATGATTATGATTAATTATTGATCAAAATAAATCTGTAAAGGATTGAATCGTTTTTAGTGTTTTTAGTACTTTAAATTTGAGTTACGGTTCAGATAAAAATCTAGTGAACGTAGATGAAAATCTACATCTCCCTTTACTGGCTTACGTTACATTAACTAATAAATTCCTTTGATAAGCCTATATTCTTAATTTTAATTTTTCCTTAAAATAAAATTTTAACTTAATCTACCAGACAAACGAAAACGAAACATTCTACCAGCGTAATAAATACAAATTGTACTCGTAGTTGGCTATATAGACACAGGCAGACATGTTCAGAGTCTTACACTTTTCTGGATAGCCCGTGCCAGCAACGTGGTGTAAGGAGGCAGGGGAGAATTGTCGTCTAACCACTGTTAGCCCACCACCGACCACCACATAAGGGAAAATCGTTATCACGTCAATCAATAAGATATTGTTACTGCTTATATAAAAAGCTTAAGACATATCACATAGATTATTTAAAAGCAGAAATTAGTTATTGTATAGCCTGAAAAAGAATTTAGAACTTCCCGCAGACAACATTCAGTAGTTTAGTAAGCAGAAGAAGAGAAGTAAAATTATTTACACGAAGAAGAGACACATAATAATACTAAAAAAAAATTCGTACCCCATCAAAAATGTCCATGACCTCGTCCCACCACTAGAAAAGAAAAAAAATCTTGTTGCTCAAGATATTTCAGCGTGTTTTTTAAAGGAACGAGCTGTTAATGTGGGAAACTCTTAGAGATGGTCTGTCCAGAATGATATGCGATGAACAAAATGTTACTGCCAACCGTATTAATATGAAATGAGTTAGTCGTAAACTTGATCGTCGTATGAAATGATCTTTTACCTGCTTTGCTTCCTTGTCGACGACAGATGATTTTCCGGGCACGTAGTTTTCTATTCTTCCTGGTTGATTTTTGTAAACTTCTTGACTAGCTCTAGCTGATGCTAATGTACTATACCTAAAACGCGCATTAAAAACTTGAGTTTTATACTACGATAAAAGCTGTTTAGTTTTCTATTAAAATACACAAAACACGCCTACTAAATACACCGCTTGCAGAATTATTATGGACCCCAGATTGAAACTTTATTCAAAAATTACAGAATTAAAAAAACTTTAAGAAATACATGGAAATTAAAAGTAGGAATAATGTTAAACTGTATTAGAGAACACATTACAACGTTAATGATTACGGAGATAATAAAAAACTTGTTAATGAATTGTTCTAACACAATGCTGTTATAATAACTACGTGAATGTAAATATTGTGGTTTGTGTTATTTGAAGAATGATGAAGAGAATAGTAATGCAATTCTTCTGACGATCGTCACTGCTTTGACATTAAAACTCAATTATTCCAAAGTGATCAAAATAACTATATAACCTTGTTGCAAAGTTTTATGCATAGTGAAGATTTTTTTTCAAGATTTCTAATAAGTGTTTGGTATGGTTAAGCAACTAAATTTAATTAGCGTTTTGTTTTTTTTAATGAAATGAATGTTTATAGATAGTTTAGGCGTTAACCTAAAAAGGTATTTCTATTTGATTTGACGATTTGAAATTTTATTTTTTTGATGCCTCTTACATCCCTTGATGCTCCGTCGAAACCCAAATATTAGGCAGGATTTCGCTTGAAATTTTCATTGACCATATTGTTTTTTATATTATATGTTATTGTACTGACTTATTGTTTGGTAGATATACGAAGTCGTCCCTCCTGTCTTCCTGCACGGAGGCGGTTCGTCTCCGGTGGCCGGTGGTGACGTCACTGTCGTACGCGTCGCATGCGCTCAACCGGCCCAGTCCGCCCTCCGGCTCGCTCAAGTAGCCTGAGCGCGGGTCGAAGTACGCGTATTGAGATCTGCTGCTTGACACACGTAGCGGCGGTTGACCTGGACACAGAATTTATTACTGGCTATATGGCGATTGTGTCCTTTGTCAGTTAGTAATCAAAATGGGTAGTGATCTGGACGAATCAATTACGGTTTTAAACGACTTTTTGTTAAGTTTTAAATTATCAAAGTCAAGTAGTCAATAATGGAATATTTTGCTCTTAATATGAAAATTGTAGGTTAGAATTGAATGGAAAAGGAATTATGTATAGTTCGTGCAATTCACAAGCTGACAGATTACACAACACAAGAAATGCCGACAAAGTCCACATATCGGTGGTATGATGGTGATGTATTCTTATTTGTTGGTTTGTGTTAAAAAAAATATAATATATATATTTAAAAGATATTAATATTAAATTAATTTAAATGAACACAACCTCATTACTATACTTATTAACGGTTATTGGTTTTTATTATAGTTAAATAAGCATTCAATTTTTTATATTACTAAAACGAAAGAATTATGAGTAATTTTGAAATCATGACCAATTTGCTATTATCGGTTGTCAGGCGCTCAAAGATTTTGTAAATCTGTTCTTGTTGTCGTTTGTTTTTGTTCACGTGAAAAGGCCAGTACGACTGTTTAATTAACAAAAATATATTAAAATGTTAATAAATACATTGGTCGTACCGTACCGTACTGTAAAACGTACCGATTTAGAAGATTTTTAAGTTCAGCCGGAAGACAGAGGAATAATCAGTTGTTACTATGACATTTCAAGCGGCAAAGTATGACATGAAGCAAGCAAACAAAATTTGGAAAAAAAAACAGCGATAGTCACCTTGACGATTTTTGTATCGAATAGTCACATAATCGTCTGAAAAAGAAAATTTTAAAATATTTGTGCAATACTATATATAATGCCTATAATTTACATTTAAGCCTAAATTAATAAAAATAAACAGTTTTCTTACCGTCGTATTTATTTTTGTGGATCGTGTCGTACATTTTCTTGTACCATCTCGAAGGGTCTTTGACCTCCTAGAAATAAATAAAAATATATAAATAATATCATCACTATTTAAACATATAAGTTTAAAAGTCTGTTATATGGTTAGATTTGTGGAAGTTAATTATTTTCTCCTTTGTAATTTCAATATTCCCTATAAAAATTAATTAGCAAAATTTTCTATGTTCACTTTTGCTATAAAGTTTGTTTAGGTTATTAGACTTTTCAAAACTTACAGATCTAAGTGCGACTGGCATTCCTTCTTTAGTAGTGGGACCGATTCCTTCTACTTTCCTGTTGGCATCGGCCATCTTACGACTGCCGGTGTGAACGTACTCCCTTCGGTCCGCCTCGCCTTCGCTGAGATAACCTTTGCGCAACGCATGTACTGGAATAAAATATATATTCTATTAGTTCAAAGAATTTCAACAGACAACAAAACTTATTAGTTCTAAATTTAAATTTTTATTAGTTTTCAATAGGTTTTTGTCTGACAAACAAATGAGTAATTTAGTTTGTAAAAGTTAAAATAATTGTTACTTGCCTGGGTCGCCAATTGGTGGACTGGGCCTGTCCCTAGGGAGTCGTGGATCTCTCTCTTGGATGTTGGATGCTCGTGATAAATGATTTTCTGAAAAGAAGGAAAAATTGTGCGTAATAATTAAAGTAATATTCTCTGTCTGAGTACGTTTAGTTTTATAAATGTAAACATATATTTAAGATAAATAACGTAGTGTGATATTCCTGGGTCAAAGCTTATTCAAATTTTTATACCAACAGCTGGCTTCTTGACTGTCATTTGCACTTGTGTATAAAAATCTGTCGGACCCATGTCAGATCTTATTGAAACATTGTTTCTTTTGTTTTTCGTTATGCCCGAATGCCTTGAACGTTATAAGGAAATTATATTCAAAATTGAATCTTTGGTGACTGACATAACTTAATACAGGATTTTATTTGTAATACTGTTACATAGTTTTTATGGTATTACTACTTTTAGGGATCGAAGAATGTCAGAACGCAATTTACAAAATTTCGAATGCTTTGCAGTTTCTTTTAATGCGTTCATCGTAGAAATATAGATTATTTTTTATATTTATGTAAGAAAACAGTTACCTTTAATTCAAAAGGATTAACTTATCGTTAAAGACAATATTCACAGAATATTATCGTTACTTTAGCAAGATCTATTCTCACTGAGATCATAAACATCGAAATTGAATAGACAAGGTCTATAAATGCTTATACAAACGGTAGTTTAGCCGATGTATACATTTTCGTAGCGAGATGTGAAGAGGCCGACCTTCACATACAATAAAGATAACACTAAACGTCGCCTCTCGTAAATATTAAGCATACTTGTGTTAAGAATTCGCGAATTTTAAGATTCTAGAGTCGCGTGAGGCGGAAATTCTTATCGAAACCTTGACAGTTATTTAACTGTTTTAAATTTTAATGCGATATATATTAATAGTATTTATTTATAACTGCATATTCTACATTTATATATTTAGTCAAAGAAAACAGATCTTAGTAGTAACTATTTCTGTGTAATAACAACATAATTAACAAGTGAAGTTTGTAACATTCAGATGACTTAAATCAGACTTACCGTGGGTTTCAGAGACCACAATCACGATTTGAAACATATCACTGTTTTGTCAAGGAACAGGGATGATAAGTTTTATACAGAGATTTTGTTCACAGAAACAAAGGGTTAGAAAGTTTTACAAGGAATTGATTTGATCGATTTTCATTCCAGTAAATCATTGTATTTGCATATTTCTCACCCTTGTTTCAGTCTAATATTACAGACCGGTTTACTGTATAAATGACTAATTAGTTACCTCTGGCTTTCTGCAGTAATGTGACCGTAGGATTCTGCACCCTGGGCAGTCGGCTAGTAGCGCCCAGCGCACTAAGGCCGGCGGCGGGCGCGCTCAGGGAAGTGCGCAGCCGACCCTCGCTCTCTGACCCGCTCGTGCACCCGTTTTGCTCCGTGTTCTACAAAAATGCAGTGCAATGTGTTACAATTAGGTACTAACTAGTGATGTAGCAACCTGAACTGGCCTCTAATTACTCTCCATTTTTCTCAAACCCTAGTTATTATTATTTAGATAGGTCCAAAAAATAGACATAGTGAAATTCACAATCAAGATTATTTCTAACACAGTTTTATTTAGTTGGTAAACTCACTACAAATTTCCTACGCGCAGGCGGCGTGTCTTCAAAGTGTACAGGTCGGAAGGGTTTGCGCGGGGCCTGCGGAGAAGCGGCGGGGGACCACACGGGGGGCGGCGGCGGGGGCGGCGCGGAGCTGGCCGCTGCCGCGCCCGGTGACACTGCCGCAGCCGCCGAGACCGGCGCGCCCGGTGACACGCTCGGCGCTGGAGCCCCAGGCCTCCACACCGCTGAAAACATCGTCACCATCATCATTAGCATCATCATCAGACTATCACTACTGATCAACTGTGTTTGCCAACAAAACAACTTAATTGCATTTAGTTGTTGACACGATTAAAAAAAACATCTTTCTATTAAAAAAACTTGCACGTAATATTTTTACACTTAAATATAACTTTAACGTTAATATTTATTACACTTCAGTTACAAATTAAGTAAATTACAGGCTTTTCTTCTAAGACTGGACGACAATCGGCTAGTTAGAGTGAGGAGCGGTCGCAAGCGAGACTGTTAGTAGTTTGTAACTGTAATCACTTAAATTAAGGTCCTTTGTCTCTGATTTCGAACTACGAGAGATATCTCAAATACGTATGGTACAAACTACCAAGAGGCTACGACAGAAGAGTCTATTTATCCTAATATATTAGTCTCCCTCGCTTCTTATAAAAGAAATAGAGATGGCATTAACCTACCACTTTTCCGAAGCTATACTCACTCCTGTCTTACTATTACGATCTGCCAATCATAAAGATAATCTCAGTATTGTTTTACAATTGATTATCAATACATTTTATTTCTATACGAGGAATAGTGGGTTTCAGAAAATGTTGTAAATTTATACTAGGTAGATGGTCGGTACTGAGAATGTGAAAACTTTAACAAGTGAGGTACTCATCAGAATACAAAAGCACTATAAACTACGGCAGCAAGTTTTTATCGTAAACGAATTTGGGTCGCAATTTGATTGTACGCGAGTTAGCTCTCTTTGGATACTTATATATTTCTCTTGACCTATTTGCTTTATTAAAATGCTTTGAGTATTACATTCCAATTCGGAACGTTTGTTTATTGACATAAAAAGGTATTGTGACTAAAAGGATATTATTTGCTATTTTGAATTTGTAGGCGAAGGAAAAATTCCGAGCTGAGCCGATTACGACGTATTTATTTCTAGGATTTATTACAATTGGTACCCTGCGACATAACTGAAGCTGCACAATAATTGTGACTAATGGTCTATATCAGAAAGGGTAAATGCAGCTAGTTGTCCTTACGGTAGGTTTGTCGCAGCTGCAACAGATGCACCATAATAGTAAACGCGAAGCACTTTCGCTGAATATTTTCATCTGTATCCGGTACAAGTTTCAGTGGTATGTTATATTTGACCCATATCTATCAACTATTTATTGATATATGTATATTTTCATTTTTCTTTTCTTTCAGTTCTTAAAAACTCATTTCTTTTCAATCTGAGTGGAAGCCGTTCTACTCTCAAAAGCTAAAATCAAGACTTTATCAAAAAAGTCGCATACTTTTCCAAATATCCTATAGTTCGATAACAATATAAAAGCAAATAAACTTGACACAAGGGACTCTAGCAATATGTGCTCCACTCCAATCAATTTGGGAATTTTCACATAGAGTACATACAGTATTTTACGATCGTGCAATAAATCTTCGTGAAGCGTACAATCGAAGTATGTTTACTCGGTCGTTTTGCACAAATTGGGTTAGTGGGGGCGCGCCCTGTCGGCGTAATCGCGAAGCCTATTAGGTATGTGTTGCGAATCCGCCTCGATGAGGATCTTCGTATGTTTGCAAAGCTCATGGCACGTGGCTCGTGGATCGTACAGATGTACGCGCGTTTTAATCAGAATCGAAACGGTCCCGGCCCGTAGATATTGCGCTGTAAGTCAATAAAGATACAGTACACCAACTAGTTCGTGAATAAATTAATTTGTTCGTTATTACTCTCGAAATTTGCATTCTCGCGTAATGCAGCCTTATTGCGAAAACATTCATTATCTTGTGTGTATAGGTGTTTTAATATTCCATGAAGAGTATAATGTACTTTACGGTTTTAATTAATCATTTCCCTGTATACTTACCATTTTTACTGTATAATTTTGTTTTTGTGTATTCTAAAATAATGAAATACTATAAAATATTCTGTCTTTATACTATTTACCGTTTGTTTCTGAGACAAAAATCCCCGTTTAAAACATATTGTTATCATTGTTTTGTCAAAGATATTGGGAGAAGATTAACGGTATGTTTTATACAAGAGTTTTGGTCTCAGAAACCGATGATTAGTTCCATGATGTTTATTCATCAGTAACAACTTTTCAATAGCCATCCACAAAATGTTTCACTTCTGGAATTAAAGTGGCTTTTGAATTTATATTAACCGTGTCTTTAATATACCATATGACTTGACAGAACGTTTAGTTAGTGAGATTAGAACAAAAGACACCGTGCACAATTTAACATCGAATTGAAACAATTTCAGTCTCAATTAAACATGATTACGAGTAGAGCGCACGTGTGTATGGTATCGAACTGTGGGAACTACAACCGCCTATTAAGCCACCGCGAACGCCAGTAATATACATTTTAAATTCCAAATCGCACACCGCCGTCGGCCGGGATTAAATTGAATCGGGATAATTGCTTATTTATCTTAAAACATGGCGACGCGAGTCGACATCAAACGGGGAAACGTAAATAAATTAAAAGTGAGCCAAAGCGAATTCAATTAAAGTGCCGCTGAGGAAAATCCACTGTTTTTTTCCAGAGGCGGCAGAGCTTCGAGTGGTGTGTATTATAGAAGATATAAGTTACTTTATGTTTAGCTGGTTTGTGAAGTTTATTACATTTCTAAAGCGGATTTCTTTAAGCTTCTTACTGCAACTAGACTAAATATAAGACAGTACTCTAGGAAAGAATAAATTTGTTTACTTAACGTTTCTCTAGCTAAAGTTTTGTCTATTATGCAATTTATTGTAAGCTGTAACTTACACAATACTAAATTCGATTCTTTACTAAACTTTGGTTTCTGAAAACCTCTGTATAAAAAATATCGTCATTTCTGTCATTATCATTGGCAAAACAGAGACAACAATATGTTTTAAGCTGGATTATGGTCTCGGAAGCCAACGGTAAGACGTTATATTTATAGACTGCCTAATTTACGAACCTTTTACATATAATAGATAATTAAAAAAATTGTAGTAAAAATATAAAATATTATAAAGGGTTTTGCAAAAATGTTTATCTGCTTTAATTGTTTACAATTTTTAGAATCTCTATAAGCAATTTGTAGTACGGTGATATAAAACGAGTTGCAGTAAAAAGTGAACTTTGCAAAGTTTGTTATCAAAGAGATGTTATCTAACATAACATAACTTCTTCTTTAAGATCGCGCTACAGGAGTTTAATGTTAACACGTGTATACGGCAAACTTTCCTTATCATGAGTTACTTTTATGAAGTACTGCAAATATTACGTATATTTTTATTTAAACGTATAAATAAAATATAGTCCAAAGGTCCTCCTGATATTCATATTAAGCAAGAACGCTAATAGTTTCTAAATTTTAAGTATAAGTTGCTTTAACGTCCGATATAAAAACAAAATTAATTAACATTCGCAATTGCAGCCGTCTACCTTTAATCGATGGAGGAGGAGAAACACGAACACAAAAAATATATATCCTTCTTATACGTCTCCTTCTCCATCAATTTCCTTTCCCCTTCACATTCTTTCCCTGTATGAAAAGGGTGGGATGAGAAAGAAGACTAAAATTAGTTCTCCAGGCCGCAATTGTCAACTATTTGACAGTTAATTGGTACCTACCAACCTACCTTCTTATTGATTAGCTTTGTCAACTTAGGTAATACTTTACGTTTTTTCTCTATCGGATACGATAATAAAGAAGATGTCAATTCTTTTACTCTCGCTTATTACGTGTCAACACACAATTCCAATCATTGAGCTAACGCGGATCCATTACAAAGGCGCGCCACGTAGGATTAGATACAAGTAGTCACCGTAATGGGAGCGTATTTTTCACAAACAGTACATTATATATTCTAATCGCGAAGTCTCTCCGTGCTCCTCGTCTCTTGTATATCACGCCTTCTAATTTAATTATGAAATTCGTTTCTCATATTTTAGGAAAAAAACAGCATCTGACACATACTGGTAATTGTATTATTTGCGCTATTTAAATGTTCAACGTCTTGTTTGCTATTAAAATGCAACAGGGATCTATTATTGTGCGAATATTAGTAAATTTTGTAGTTATTCGCGTAACGTTCAAAGTGTAAATCAAGTGGATGACATGAGGCCTTTAAAAGTATAAAAGTGAATAGACACTTACTTAACTAGCGCGTAAAATTTTTCGACCGCTATTTATTAATTTAAAATAAAAACGTCAATAAAACCCAGGCATAACTCCAAAAAGGGTCTGTAATAGTTATTTTTTTTCATCGAAAGAGGTGATCGTTGGTTATGTAATGATGATTTAACGTATAACGATGAATGAAATATTTCGTTCACCAAAAAGTATTATTAATTAAACCTTCGCATGTGAGAATCTGATAAATTAAATTGAAACGAGATTGACTTATCGTGATGGTTACTTGATGAGAATAATGTATCAATAAAGAGCAGAAACGTTTTTTTTTATCAAGAATTGCAATAGTTTATAGTCTTAAAAGTTAAAGGGTGATCACTTTTTATCCATAGCATCGGATATCATAATATTATTGTACTATGATTGTACGATGTAAACACCGCACACACATGTTTTCTGAGATGTTATTCAAAGATATGTGTGAAGTCAACCAACCCGCACTTGGCCAGCGTGGTTGACTATGGCCTAATCACCTTTAACTTAGGGTAGGCTCCGAGACCCCGGTGGGGACGTATAGTGAGCTGATAATGATGATATTGAATTAAGCTGTCATGTCAACGAGTAGTATTATACTATATTGCTTTTCCTTTCAAGCATTACGCAACAAACTATTTGCTATTCAGAACAAGCATACATTCCAAAAAAGTTACCTCATTTTACTTAGCGAAAACAACATTATTTTAAATTTAATCGATTCCACAAACACGTGACGTTTGATACGTTTGCTTTAAAATGCGTTTTGCATTTCAATAGATCGAGCGAGCCTTATGCGAGCCTGACGGACGTTTCAATATCGATATTAAAAATATAAAATATATTTCATTTAAAAGTTATTACGTTCCGCAAATGCGAATAAACATTTATTTATTCAAGAATTGTTATTTCAGAACGTCATTTCCGAAGCGAAATTTATGTGAAGAAAACTTTGAAATTTTATTTTAATTTATTTAATTAATATTTAAGTATAAAAACATAGAATAATTTTTAAACGTCCCGCATTTCAGTACTATTCTATAAAATCAAAAATATTATTCTGCATGCAACCTATTTCAAGGTTATCTTATTATTAATTCGTTTTTTTTATAATTTACAATAATAGTTGTAGTGGTATATAACAGCAGAATAAAGCTTGTAGCCCGAAGGCGTAAGATTTACAGCTAACATATATAATTACTTTGTGCCTCATAAGCCCGGTTAAGATAGTAAACCCTTTAATAAGTTATAACGTTAAGTGGAGATTAACTTGCCTACTTAGATCCGTGATGTTTAACATTTAAATTAACTATTTTCCAAAAACATTCGCATTGATAACGTTTTAATCCCAAATGAAAATAAGCTATTCGTAATATTTTAAGCTTGATTTTGATCTCATGCATGTAAAATTAAGCTTTGAATGAGAACTTTTTATTTTATTTTAATTTGCACGAACGCATCGATGATGGGATGGAATTTGGAGCAATTGACAAAACCACTATTGGTTAGTCGGTGGTTGAGGCAAAAAGGAATTTTATATTTCTAGGTGAAAGGTGTTGTTATTAATAAATAAATTCCAGCTTGATACCTTCACGCGTTTTTGAGAAAAAGGGTCTTGATAGGCAGACGGACGAACAGCAAAGTGATCGTATAAGGGTTCCTATTTTTTTCCTATGAGGGACGGAACCCTACAAGGATCATTAAATTAAATATAAGTAAAAGTACTTTTCATTTAAGGGACGAATAACATGAGTAAAGAGTTGAAGAAAATTAGATCCAGCAAATGGATTTTCATTTGTTTACCTTTAATAATTTAAATACCTCTAAAAAAAACTAAAAAGATTGATCATAACAGTTTATTGAACGCAACAATACGGGATTTTAACTCTATAATTTCAAGTTTAATATCTTAAATATTATGAACCTGAACAATGACAGGGAGTTTCCCCTCTCGAAAATTTACGTCAAAAAGCCTCTCCGTCAACGAAAGTTGCCGACTTTAATAAAAGCTATGGGAGCGTAGTTGAAATTCTCCGTTAAGTTTACAGTATTAAAATTAAAATCCATTTATTAATTAGTTGCCCGCGTAGACTAGCTACGAGTTATTTTACTAAGAGACGGAATATGGTTGGAAGTTTTAAATTTCTTTTAGGTGTGTCAGTACCACGCCAAATGAAGGTTCGTAATCTCTACCTACTCCTCTGGGTTACAAGCGTGATTTATGTTGTTGTTATTTCAAATTTCAACGAGATGGAACTAGTGTAGTAAAAAAATATTCTCCTGTCAATCGAGTAATCAGATTTAATAAAACGAATTTTCTATCTAATACAAAATGTTTTTAATTCAATAAACTCATATAAAATTGACTAGGATGTCGACATGTTTCCCGTCCGATACCGGAGGCCTCTCATTTTCCCGATATCAGATTCATTCGATACCAATCTAGTTATGGAGCGAACTCGCCGCGATATTAAAATCCTATATTGTAAAGCCCCTGTACTAATTATATCATATATTCCACATCATAACATTCAAATTTGTACGGTATTTATTTTGTAAATATTTAAAAATAATTTTTACATTTCGCAGACGTAATTTTCTATATTTTTTTAAGAGAAGGGGGCAAACGACCGGCTGGCACACCGAGGTGATCAAAGACACCCATGGATATCAACACCAGAGAAGCTGCAGATGCATTGAAGGTCTAAGGAAATGGTATGTTCACTTCTTGAAGAACCCTAAGTCGTATTGGCTTGGAAATATCGCCGAGGACATAATTCTGGTAAGATGATTAACATACTATACAAGCTAAATAAAAATACTTATATTCCTTACAAGAAAACTTCTGCTTAAACCTTCCGTAAAGCCGTAATGAAGCGTAAGTTTTTTTTTAACCTGTATGAAATAAAAGAAGGGATCCCTCTTTCAAAGCAGCTTCACTGCTTCAAGTCATCTGTGCATAACGAACTTCGGTGGTGCCCATCGAGTTTTATACGTATAAAGTTAAGCAAGCATAGCAACAGAAAAGTAAAAGTTTTAAAAAATACAAAAAAGTACGTGAAAGCGCATTTTTTTTTTAATCTCATATTTCTGAAAGGGATGTTTTTATAAGTCAAAAATATTAAATGTAGAGATGTAGAGATGAGATAGAGATTAAAATATTGCTTTTTCATATTACGTTGTCTTACACTCTCTGTAATAGTATATTTATTCGGATACAAAAAAAAATTGTAATCGTCGCAAGCATTTTAAAATATCTAAATAAATAAAAATATTTTATGTAATCTTGGCTTTTAATTTTGTCAGAAGCATTCCTTTTAAGCTTATTACTGTTAAAGTGGTCTGTTAAAATCTAAATGCAAAGTGTTTCACTCGCAGATAATACTGGAATCTCTTCAGACGGTGAATGACACTCAGCTCTCCGTTAATTTTTACTCCCTTGTAAATTGTAATCCATTTTTATGCCGCAAAACGAAAAATCTATGTACTCGGCTACCTACAAAACAATTCTTGGTAAATTAATGGTGAGTTTCTTTAATAAGAACGAATCATAGTTTGATTATAAGATTTGTTAACGAAAAATATCTTTAAAATTACAAAAACTAATTAGTATATTTGCTCTGGTATCACAAAAGTAGTCATACACATTTTTAGTTACGTTTTTTTTTTATAAATATGAATTTCAAGAGAATAAAAAGACATGAGTGTTTAGGCCTATAATTTAGGTACTATTTAAAGGTCAAATTAAATAACTTTAGCTTTAACCTAGACTGATTATAAAACGTATTTCGGAATGAGTAATATTTTGTTATACTCCTAAATAAATTACAAACTTTGTATGTCAGAGTTTACTCATATTTAGTTCAAGTTTAATGAGGTCGTAAATAATGAGAAATGAACAGGGCGTGTAGTGGCCGTCTGTTTGCCAGATGTTAGTACCGAATGAGATCTACACTGATATGCAAATGTATAATTTTATAATAAGTTTATATTCAAGGTGGCTTCATCGCATTCTCTTTATTATTGTCTTTACACTTACCTGAAACAAAAATAAAAAGTTTTTTTTTGATAAATAAAAAATAAGACTTTGTATTATATTATATTGTATATTCGTTGAATAGCAATGTCTGTCTAGATGTAGATATCAAATTGAACTCATTTTTTATGAGTAGTGTATAGAATCTCATATTAAATCAGGGACTCGTTTTGATATATAAAATAAAATAAAATTGCTTTTGTGAATACAAATACATATATTTTTTTCGAAGAAGCTTTAATCTTTGTTACAGTATTTTCTTTGGTTAACCTTTTTTAAGAAGCTAATGTTTTTGTTTGTAACAATTAGGTTATATAAGCATTAGTCATAAAGCCATGTTTCCTGTCGCGAGCTACCGGCGGAGATTATGCAAGTTGTCACCGAGCCAAGAGTTCAGGTGTGTTCTGAAAGCAAAGCGTTGTGCGTCTGTGATACTTGACACATCAACTGCTGTGACTAAATAAGCAAACGTTATTGTTGTTATCACTAAAATAAACTCCTTTAAAAGTATTTAAATTAATATACTTATTTTATTAAGCATATACTTTTTAGGGTTCCGTACCGCGAAAGGAAAAAACGGAACCCTTATAGGATCATTTTTGTTGTCCGTCCATCTCTCTGTCGAGACCCTTTTTTGTGAAAGAAAAGTCCTAACTAGAACTAACTTAGCTACACTGTTCTGTACTTAATCTTGCGAGACGTGTGAAAATAAAAAATATCTAGAAAGAAAACCAAAGATGAAGAGCAAATGGATTCATCGTACTAATTTATATTCGCTGTTTCTCTTATCTTAGACCTATATTAAAATTTAGTTTAAGAAAAAATATGTTATATTTATAACTTGCATTAACTTATACATATGCTAGAGTCTGGTTTGTTAACATTTAAATAAGATAAACATTTAAGTGTTTATTTTCTAAATAAAAATGTACCAATTTAGCTTCAGCGTTGACACACATATCTGACTTTCGAATGTCGCCTGCTATTTCTGCCTACACGACTCCCTAACGACCGGACAACGTAACCAATACAAAATGACCTACAATTACGCAATAACCTGTAGCTATTTGTAGTTCATACAAGGGCGGTCATTATTACTAATTAGAATAATGAGATCGCTTTGTGAAACGGCTTTGAAGCGATTATAGATATATGCATCTAGATAATATTGTAAAGAGGAAAGATTTGTATTTCTGTATGTAACGAATAAACACAAAGTACTGGACACCTTTTCAAAAATCATTTTGAAAAGGTGAAACATAGCCTATATTTAGTATTAGCATTTTTTTTTATTTATTCCGCGCGGTCCACGTCGCGGGCAAAAGGTAGTTAAAAGTCCACCAATCATTGTCATTTCATGTTACATGAAGTACAAAAGTGTACTCTAAATAAACTAAGCAGGAATTAAGTAAAGATGACGAAGAAGACTTTAAAGATGATCCTTACAAGTTACTAAGTTATTAATTCTAATAAACGTTAATTTCGCAAAGGTATATTATATAACAGACACGAAAAGTATGGCTTTAAATTATAAATTAAAAATAAAATATGTCGTGAAGGTTGCTAATGTGTTAATGAAAATCGCACTTTAACACAGAAAAGATAAAGAACAAAATCCATTGATTCAATCAAAGAAAACGTTGTGGGAAAAAAGTAAAAAAAATATGATGAATGAAAGCATAAATAATCAGACCGACGCTTGCTAAGACTTTAATCTTTTCAGTGCTTTTACTAATTCACTTTCAGTTATGTACTCGACACTCAACTTCGAAGTACATTTGCTGAAATAATAAAGTAAATTTTACACCATTATCTGAGAAAAAGAAACAATCATTTTGAAGTTCACATTATGACAAATTAATCGCTTATTAACGTACTTACTTTTAGACATTATTAGTTAGAATGATTTAGAGCGAATGGCGCGCTTTCGTTACCGAGACAAGTGTCAGATTGATTAGTGAGGGGACATAAACGTTTATATTTTAATAAGGCTAGTGTTACGCCGATACATCGGCACAGTGTCGGATTTTCTTCCTAACACTACTTAGTTTAAAAACTTACAATAATTTTCTTTCATAAAAATACATTTTTGTAACAATTACACATTGTCTTTATTTTCTTTCGCTACCAAACAAAACTATTTCAATATTGAAAACAACGGACGTCTGTTTACTATTTAACGAACGTGAATAATTAACTAGTCGAGTTGTGGGTCAGTCGCAGAATTTATTGACACAGAGAACATTGAACTGTGCATACTTGTATTGGATAACGGATGGATACTGAACGATGTTATTTCGATAATTCGATATTGACGCGCCGCGCCGGATGCCTAATCATCGCATACACGGACAATACATCAAATGTACTATATTCTGATGTAATTCGGAATATTAACAGGGAGGATGCAGTGCTGTGTATTGTATGCATTTAGATACATAACATAATACCTGGTTATCGTTATTGTTTGAAGGATAATAGTTAAATTAGGATAGTTATAAGTTGTTTGTGTAAAATATAAATGAAAATAAAGTGTCTTTAAATATGTTCCTATTTCCACACGCAGCTAGCCGCGCGACTCTGGTTGCCGGCGGCTGTGGTTTTGTATAGCAGTCACGGCCGCAGCAGCAGAACTTTGACATACGACTCCATACAAAAGGAGATTAGAGTCGCACGGCTTGCCACTAAGTGGAAATTGGATTTAATGGTTGAGCAAAAGATGAGTTAATTAATTTAATAGCGAACAATTTAAGGAAACTAACACAAGCCGAACAACAATTCGTACGACCGATGAAAGTTAACACGCCGTGTAACATAATCTTTATTTATAGATGTTTCAGTGTGTATCGAATTCGTAATGCTACGTGCGAGTGTGAGGTCATAGGGCATCTGGCGATCGAACATGTGTTGCTGCTTTTTATCGGTACAACAAAACATTTGATAACGTCTAAATTAATCTATGGTATTTTACATTTTTGTTTATTAAAAATAATAATTTACAAAAAACATATGTTTCTTTCTAAGCTCAAATAAAATATCTCTATCCACATGGGTTTTATTCACAATAGGGACCTTACGTATACTCAATGATTCCTTTGTCGGAGATGAATAGCCTTTTATGGTCCACTGGCGAAATGCTTGCCCTAATATTGGATAAAATTTAATTATCTAAACGTTTTTCTTCACACAGGATTCATAAAAACGTATCAAATTACAAACATAAACACCGATTCAATATAGTTTTTTGGAACTATTACTTGTTGCATTATAAAAAGAATTTTTAACAAAAAATGCTACAGTTTTAGCTTCATTTATTATTAACTGATACTAACCATCATCGTAGTTCTAACTCGTTATAATACTGAGAACATATTTCATATCGCACAGTACATTGACGTAGAAAGTAATAATGTGCTGTCGAACAGACAGCTCATTTTGTCGCTGTATGTTGTGAACGTCACATAAAGCGAGAAGAGTTTCCTGTTTTCGCGAGATGCAGTCCTTTTAATTACAACGGGCAAAGATCAAATGCCGATGAGAATGACGCAGTCGCGCTTTGTCACATTCTTCTTTAAAAGAGGTTGAGGCGCAAGGAATAGTTTGCAGATTAAAGTCTCGGAAAGGGGGACATATTACTGCGCGTGTTGTCGCAAACATTTGGGTTAATTACTCTGAAAACATGAAATAAGAAAGTTGTCAGCGTTTGTGCACGATATAAAATTCTAAACAATGGTTGTTCAATCCTTAATAGGCTTTGTAGCTCAAACTTTATGCGCAATTCATATTTAGGCAATATTAAAACATATCTAATAAATATCAATGCTAACTTTTGTACCGTAAACATGATAAAGTTTTAAAGTCAAAACCCCAATTCGCAATTTCTAAACATTTATTCAAAGAATCTTTAGCAAATCCCAACTTTTTTAACGAAATCTGTTAACTTACCGCGTTTCAATCGAAGTGAACGTTATTTTCCATACGTAATAAGATAATAAGCACGTTGCCGTTTACAGAGTAAAGTCGAGTAGACTTCGTCTGAGCCGACTTCGTCCGACAAGAAACTTTCATTGAGCTCCATTCGCGGCGCAGCTTCAAAGATATTTTTTGCACGATGTAAATCTGAGCAACGTAATGGGAAAAGTTATAACAAGCATTCAAAACGTATTACGTGTCGTTAATATTCCGACAAGTCGTCGACGTAGCGTAGGTAACTCTATAAAAGTTCAATGATAAAGTCTTCGACGCATTTGTAATATGAATATAAAACAGAACAGACTGGACTATTAAGCTCGAAAGCGGTATTTTCGATTTATTATTTCTCTTTTAGAAATGTCACGAGTATGTATTAATGTTTGTAAATATGTCCATTTTGTGACCGACTTTATAAAGAGTAAAATTAGGTTTGTAATCTATTTAAAATATTTTTGGAGAAAAGTTAATCCGAGTTTACTTTTTCGTGAATTTTCCTAACAGAATATTACTTTTAAATAGTGAAGTAATAATAGACTGCTAGGATAATAGTTTAGAGTTGTAAAAGTTTTATCGTTTGCTTGCTTGTTGCATACAATGTTCTTAAATTTTGCATGCGGGTCGGGCGATCTAAAATTTAGCGTCGTTAAAATATGAAGTTTTAATTAAAAGAAACTGAGATAACCTATTTTAATATTTGTATTAAACGAACCGAGATATCGTAGTTAACAATTATGCATGTCACTTTTATTAGCATCGATTGGAGAGAAATATTAGGAATATCTTAAACACGAATATCTTGCAAAACTATACATTTATCAATTTGTAAACGTAAACCCGTAAATGTTTTCTACATTGAGCGAACGTAAACGATCACGACTGCTAATATCGCTATAGGGTGGCAAAGGAAGGTGGAAGGTGGATGAATGTCAACATACTAAGGTAACCTCCCCCTTCTGATGTGTTGCAATTATAAAAGAAGCCTTCCCTTTTCCCTGAAGCTTCGCGAATAGTGACAAACGCATTGATAGCAGTTGAATGAACGGAGAAATAGGTACATCACTACTGTATGAGTATTTAATAGTGGACTGTCAAGTCTATTGCTGGTGTGAAAGCTTTTGTTGGAATAAAAAAATTGGAAATTTGTCATAGATAAAGAACATAGTCTGGAAGAACACATAGAACAATATTATGTTTATTTTTTTAATTCCGCGCGGACGGTGTCACGGGCGTTAAGTATTAATCAATCCAAAATAACATATATTTTTTTTCACTTCCAAGGACGTATAAAAAATTGTATAATTATTAATTTATCATGGAACTAATATTAAATATTAAATTTTTAAGTACTTAATATTTGTAGCATGATGTTAGTATTAAGATATGCCAAGGTCTTATCAATATGTGAATATTCGCTTAACATATTTATAATGCATATTTAACTTTTGATCTAAAGTTTCTGACAGTGTCTGTTAATCAATAATATTATCGTAAATATTATTCCAAATGTATAATTCAAAATATTATGTTGTCTAAACTGTAAATGTCAAAACGCACGATTGACTGCAAGTTATAGGAACAACGTTCTATGACTCCATAGCCATGTTAATAGACAAACAGACAAACAGATATTCTTCATCGTAAATTCGGAAATACCTCGGTATATGATATTTGAAGGCGAGACATTCGGTAAGAGGAATCATTTTGTTTCTTTGTAAATATAACTTATTTACATGATAACCTAAATAACATAATTAATAGTCTTTTCTAAAATTTCAGAGTAAATAATAATTCCACCAATTAACTATTATTATGCCGAAGATAAATGTACGATACATAAATGAAATTAAAGGTCTAATGTGAAACTTAAATCTAAAGTAGACGAGGGCCATGACGTTACAAGGATTTACATTTAAAATCACGTCGAATCCGAAGTGCTAATTGACAATTTAAGCGGTTCGGTAAAAGGGTACGACGCACCCTCTAAGAACAGATTTCGTATAAATGGGAAAGGTTTCCGTTTGGCAACCCATTATTTGCTCAGGGGTTTAAAAGAAAATGTTTTTAATCGTAACGAAATCCTTTTCTACTTACTTTGTTTATATAATAGAGGACGAACAAAAAAAGAAAAAAAAACTACAAATCCTTTTTGTGGGAACCACGCAAATATTTGCACAACACAATGGGTGCTGAAATTTGAATACTACAGTACTGAAAGAAAATTTACTGTGTCACTTGTTTTTAGGATATCTCGACTATTGTATATATAACTTTCATGTTGACTATGGTAAAGTTTTTTTTTTATGAATGATGAATACACATTTGTTATGTCAGGAAAACAAATATTTATATACCTAGCCTTTAGATTCCCATAGCTAGAAGCCTCTTAAATAAAGAACTGTTTAATATATTTCCTTAGTAAATTCTCTGCTTGATATATTTTGAAATATTTCACACAACAAAGCTTCCATACACATAATGTGGGATAAATTGAGAGCCCGTCTGTGACAGCTCTACAAACAATGTCACATTGTTTGTAGAGCTGTAATTTCTTGAGTGTTAACAGAACATATTATTGATCACAAACGTGTCAATGTCTTTCGTTAGTTGCAGTATGACATTAAAGACACAAATTATGTTTCATTGGCATAAGTTTCCTAGCTATTGTTTAAAAAATTATTGGTTTTTAGACTAACCATTTTATACGATTTGATATAAGCGACATTGAAAAAGTTATGAACTTGCCCTTGTCCCTACAGAGGTTCTATCATATTTGAATTCACTCTCTTCTTACCCATGTCCTCTTTCACACAATCCATCCATTCTATCTTCGGTTTTCCTCTAACTTTGGTGGCTACAACATTCCATATTCAAATTTTTTTATGACACACTTTTTGATTTATGTGAACATCCCTCCACATAAAATGTCTATACGTTATTTAAAGTTTTATTTTGCTTTTAATTAAAACTATAACGAACGTTTAGGAAATTAATGTTAAGATAAACGTTACGTGATAATATGAGTCGTCAACGGAAACGATAACATCGACCACCTTGAGATGAGACGACTGCGTAACCCTGATTTTACGTGTTTAACATTCTGGCAACCGTATACTATGACTTACAAAACAGTTAACAGAATTAAAAGATTTCTTACCGTTGGTTTCCGAGACTATAATCTTTAAAACATATCGTCATTTCTGTCTTTATCTTTTTCAAAACAGAGATAATATGTTTTAAACGGGGATTTAGGTCTCAGGAACCCACGGTAATACGGTTACCGATGCCGAAAAATAGGCAAATATGTCAAGGGTAAATTTAATTAATGCTACGCAGTAAAGTTTTGTTACATGTTTAATTACACAGCTGTGTTACTGAATTTAATTTATTACAAGGCAAGTAAGACGACAATGTCACTAGGTCTGCGGCAAATAGTTATTCTGCTATTGTGATGTATTACTTAGAATGGCTTACAAGGTTAAGGATGAAATAGAGTGTAGCATTTATTTACTTATTTATAATGTTACTAGCTTTCGCCTGCGACTCCGTCCGCGCGGAATTAAAAAAAAACATAATAAGTAGCTTACGTATTCTTCCAGACTATCTTCTACATGTATTCCAAATTTCATCAACATCCGGTCAGCCGTTCTGGAAATCCCTTCAAAACAAACATCTATCCATCCATCTAAACTATTCATTTATAATATTAGTAAGACTAGCTTTCGCCCGCGACTCAGTCTGCGCGGAATTTAAAAAAACGTAGTAAGTAGCCTGAGTGTTCTTCCAGACTATTTACTAAATCTATACCAAATTTTTACACGTAAAAGACATACAAATATGAACCAGAGATTTTTACATGTATTAGGGTTTTATAAATATTTTCTAAGATAGGGAAGATCGTAATACAAAACCTTCACGCTTGAAGATATAATAATAGTTAATATCGGAAGCATGTAAAGGATGTGTCATATAGTGTACCAGTACTGTCCACGCCCCAGTTCTTTTTACCTTGTTAAAGGTAATAAAGGATGATATTGAACATTATACGTTATTATATTTTAAATGACAAGCTTTGTAGTAAAATCCAGGAAGCTACAGATGTTCATTTTTCCTAAAATAAAACTAAGCGTATCTTACTAATATTATAAATTCGAATGTTTGAATCGATAGATTGCCATTTGAAGGTAACCAGAAGGGCTATATGGATCACGATAAACTTTGGCTTAAACGTAGAAATAACTGGAAATCTGGAATAACACATATGCTACTAATTAAGTTTTTCTTCAATACCGCACGGTCGGGGTCGCGGGAGAAAGCTAGTATAATTCTTTTTTCGCTAAATAATTTTATTTACTGCGTACTATGTTATTTTTCGTATAAACAATCAGTGGCATTTACATTTGTCTTATAGATAAGATATTATTTTTTATCGAAGAGAAAGTTCCTCGCAATATGTGCTATCTATATGTTTTGTACAGTTTCGGCAGTGAAAACTCACAGTATCATTTGTTCTAACCTTGTTTTATTCCCAGTAGATCAACAGAGGCGGTAACTATTTATAATCCTGCTTCATATTATGAAATCGCTAAAACCGTTCCAGCTCATTCACTAAACACGGGAAGTGCATGGATAATCGTTTTATCTTTAGATTAGTGTGACGTCATATTTATGTGCACACAGTTCCGAGGTCACATACGTTTTTTAACTTAAATCTATCTCCTAAACTACTATTTGTCGCCAGAGAGTCCGTCCACGCGGAATTTTAAAAACCTTATTAGCCTATGTGTTCTTTAAGGCAATGTTCTATATCTATGCCAAATTTCAGTGTGATTTTTCAGCCGTACATGAATCTGTATACCTTCTAACAAAATCCATACATTTGCATACAATATTAGTAAGACATCCTTTACGCAGCGTCAATAGCCTAATGGTTAAAGGTACGGATTTCCGATCACGAGGTCGGGGGTTCGAATCCCGCCATTCTACTATTGTCGTAAACCATATCCTAGCACAAGCTTAGAGTGTAGTTGGAATGGTAAATTTAATATTAGTAAATTTACAAAAAAATCTGCTATTTTATTTTAAAAATAATCCTGATTAAAAATATGAAACAAACATTTTATGGATAAGATAATAATCCATGATTTGTTCCAAAAGATTGAAGTATTTTTTACAAATTGTCGAGTTGATGTCTAGGTTACATATAAAACAAAAAAATAACTACCCAATTAAACGTTCAAGTTGGTAAGCAGAGGAAAGGCGTCAAATCGGTAGTAACTTGATCGTTCTAACGTTCGTTTTACGAGCTTACTCTTTTTACGATGAATTTGGGTTTCGATTGTCGATCAACCTTTTACCTTTTGCAGGCGTCGACGTAACACGTGTTTCGTGAGACTTTATACCCTGTATATTTTAATGTTTTATAAGGTTACAAGTAGAGCTGTTAAATAAAATTTATATAACACTACGAAAAATATATAAAGAGTGACTTTACTTACAACCAATCGTTTAGCCTATTTTTATTTTAAAAAATTGCATTCAGGTTAATTGTATAATGAACAAAAACACACGCAAAACCTTCAAACAAACATCAAAAACAAAACCAAACAATTAGTACGATTAAAACTCATTGTTATTAATTAAATTTCACGACAAAAGGAAATTATCCATGCCAAATACTACTAACGAATAAGGATGAATAATCAGTTGAATCTTTATTGAATTTATTATAATTAAATTGGAATTTAGAACACTCTGTAACAATATCATCGGACACGACTGTACCAGAGGATAACAAGGTCGATTCGCTTTGTGGCATTCTTATGTTAATATGTATTTTATTATGCCATTACACGGTTCGACATATTCATTCGCTTCTGAACATTTAAATGCTGTACCTATATTGAATTTTTGTTAGCGTTACTTTTTTGACAAAAATATAGTTGTCTCTGTTCTTTGAAAGAGAATATGAAGGATGGCAATATTTTTTTCTAAAAATTTTTCGATAATCAAAAACGATATAATCCTTCCAAAAATATTTTAATAACTGTAGCAAATAAATGTTCATATTTTTATATAACGTTAGGGACAACATAACACATTAACACATCTAACGAATAGAGTTACATCTTTAATAGATGTAACTCTTTTCGTCGAATGGGTTCCCACTCTGTTTACCTGGTGACGTCGAGCGAGCTCTGAACGTCGGCGCTATCATGACGGTCTCTGCAAATTAATCGTTCAAATATATATAATAAAACTTACAATAAATACCATAATAGAAACAATATACAGTTTGGTTGTGATAAATAGAACCTTATTCGTCTTACAATGTTTATGTGTTGTAACTTTCGTTTAGCATAAAAATACACAATACCTAAAACGCTCTACTATTAAAGTTGAGCTATTTAAATTAAATCTTCACGGTTATAATGAGAAAAGAGTTTTTTATTTCTACTCAATTTATTTTAATATTTTTTTCTTAGTAAAAGACATTAATTATGTATATTTTTAAAAATAGATATTCTAGATCCTACAGAATTATTAAAATAGGAAACCTATTCAAATTGTTAAAAATATCCGATTAAAAAGAGCGTCAAGGTAATAATCATAATAATTTAAATAAAATACACAAATTAATTTGCGATTTTTACGTAAGACATTTATTGAATATTTAAAATATATATATTTAAATATTCGATATACTCTTATAAAAATAGTAAATGTTGTTGGTGGTTTTCTGCTTTTATTATTTTCTATTACAAACATAATGATCGATATATCTTAATACAATAAATAAAAATTTAAATGTATTTAGCACTTCTACTTTATCCTTATTTGCTACACACAGTAAAAAATGTAAAACAACTGCAACTGTAAAGCTAACTACGTGTCAAAAATATTTATAACTCGCTAAAAAACCAGTACACGCTATTTTCATAACAAAGGCATAGTCCATTGGGTTTGAAATCCAATGGCAAGTTTAAATTGCATCCTCTACGTAATGATAAGGAAACATAGGTGTCGGTTGAAGGTGAAGGATGTGGGTCATTTGCGAGCGTACGTCACTTCACAACGGTGTTATACCAATATTGAATTAACGAACTACGAATAATTGGAGAGAAAGTGTGCCTTTTCTATTAACTATAAACGCCTGTCTAACATTTCCGACTGCTCTACGGCGGTTGGAATACAAACATCCATTTAGTGTATGTTTCCATTGTTCATTCGAGCGTCACGAATCGGAGACGCAGGAAACGGACGATCAGATTACTTAAATTTAAAAGCTCGTCTCCGTCACGGTTCAATGAAAACGTAAATGTAACTGCCAACAACATAATATATCACAGTGTCGATGTATGTCGTAGTTCTTATTTCATCAGAAAATAATTTAATAATTAGAGTTTTTTATTTACTTTGAATGCAATGATTTTAGATCCCTTACAGATTTATACAAACAGTTAGTTTCAATAGTAGACGACTTTTCAGAACTATGATCGAATTTAGTACCAATATGAAGTAAATGATAAAAAAAAAGTCATCATCTCAAGTAATTAAGAGAGACACAAAATCAATATTACGTGGTGTCGAAAGCTTAAATGTCTTGCCAGTTGGCGATCACATCTGTTGGCCTACGAATTGAATTGGCCCAAAGTCAGAACTAAAATAAGCGGTTTCGTATTTTGGAGGCAGAAAACTTGAAGCATGGTCGGGACATCACAACACTGGGCACGTATTTACGAAACTGTCCACGGAGTTAGCGAAGGCCGCGTATCGACTTTTTACGTTCACGATGTGCCTTATAGAAATTACACATTAGTACTGACCTTTGTATTGACCTTTGTCGTTCGATGGTCGATTAAAAGAGGGTGAACACGACTTTTTGCCTGAATTCCGGTACAATGATCTACATAAAGATAAATGTCGTGTTTTTTATCTATAGCTGATTATATACCTTTGTGATTGGTTACAGATTCATTTAGTTGCCATTAATTGACCATTGTAAAAACAACTATAGTTACTGTGGTGCTTTACCTGGAGACTTATTCAAACTGTTGTGTGAGTCTACACTACTGTTATCAATCTCTAGTTATATAGTCTTTGACCTTAATACCTTCTCTATATTATGAATATGATCGACAGTTATCCTACATAATGTATAATTGATTACTTGTTCTTACATTTATGCGTCAATGAGGGAAACAAATTATGTTAATAATTGCAAATTCACGTTATAAAATCATTATGTATTAAGTATGTAATTAAGCGATAACCGGCTTCGAGTCTAAACAGTTATTATTTGATATTTACGTCAGTAATTTTATGAATACTTTTATAAATTGCAGATGCAACTCATCGTAGTTAATAATATTATTTATGTAAAAAGCATTTAGAATATATTTGTCAAAGATTACAAGTACATATTATAGTTCAACATAGGTAGGAAATTATGGTAAAATAATATAAAAATTAGCTTAAGTGCTATTTTTTATAGAAAACGTAATAGGCGTGATTCTTTTATAAAATCGACATGTTACTAATATTATAAATGCGAATGTTTGGATGGACGTTTGTTTGGTATCTCCAGAACGGCTGAACGGATCTCGATGAAATTTGGTATACATATAGAACAAAGTCTGGAATAACACATAGGCTACTAATTATGTTTTTTTTTAATTCCGCGTGGTCAAAGGCGCGGGCGACAGCTATGTAAAATAAAGAGAAGCACGTATTTATAATCCCCAAGGCCCGTGCAGACGGGCGCGGCGCCACGCATCAGCAGAGGCGGCAAATAGAGCCCAGATCCTGCGCGTCGTGTGAACCGGCCGCGCCCCACAATCAGCCTATTCTATTTGTTAAACAAGTACAATGCCGATCAGAACTTGTGCATCATATGTCGACTAAATACACTTTAATATGCGCCGTTTATATGAAAAAAAGTGGAAGAAAATACATTTAGTGTGATGTGATCAAACTAATCTTTGTATCTTGTTGTTAATGAAAGATAAGATAAAAGACTTCTTTTTCTTCTTTTCTTTAAAACAATAAGAATGTAAAGGAATTACTACTTATAATATGTTTGAATACTCACAGATAACAGAAACAACTAAGTAATCAAAATAGTTTAAAAACCCTATCGAACAAATAATAAAAATAAACATAAGTTTCAATTTTAGATAAGAATCAAGAATGATATATATTACAAAATATGCACCATAGATTTCCCAACAAATAAAAATATCAGTCGCTAAATAATTTACGTAATTCGTTATATAAATCTTATTGAGATAGATAGTAATATTATGGTAAGTGATTTTGAGATAAATGTAAAAATAAAAAAGACTGCTCTATGTTACCTGATATTACTCAAACTGAATTTAATATTGTTAAAATAAAATAGCGTAGAATACGAAGGAAAAATACTGATCGTTTGTATGATTGTAGCTTGGAGTATCCCTGAATGAATATTCATATTACGTAACCCCTTTGCGGTTAATGAATGGAAACTGAATCATCGAATAAACGTATTGGCTTAAATTAAACGAATATACCGACTCTATAAGTTTCCAAACTAAGCAGTTATTTTCCTACATTTATAAACATTCTGATGAAAACTTCCGTTGCTAAATAAACGAATTTCATTAATAAAAAGTTATATTTCTTTTGACTTATTTCTTAAAATCATATTTAAATTATTTATAAAATGTAATCCTTTGGTTGTTGAAATTTTGATAATATATTTCAATAGGCCTTGAAGAGTTTTTGAAAAGACCATGAAAATGTTATGCTTATGGTAGACAAATATTCAAAGAAATTACTTATCGAAATTAATACTCCAAAAATAATGATAAATTTATTTAACACAGGGTGATCGTAATTGAGTTAACCTTTCACATAAAATCTTGTGTAGGCCTAGCGTTAATTAAATGCAATTTAGAACTGAGAGGGCGTGATGGTAACCTTTTACACCCACGTAATAGACATTTGATTAATTCAATCTTTTTATTTATCTTTATAGGTTATTACCAACTACCTTTATTTTACTAAACGCTGACCACTAATACCTTAACTTTAAATAAAGAACATTATGAGCCCTCTCAAAAATAGTCGGAGAATCGTGAAATATAATCTGAAAACAAAAGGTAAACGGTATTTTGTTGAAAAATGGTCACCCGCTCAAATAAAGCAATACTTAGAAAACTCTTGTTCTTTGATAATATTTGTCAAACAATGAATAAAATGGGATGGAAATGCATTCAAATTTCTTGGTCGAATGAAAACAAACAGAAACATCGGAGAAAGTTTAGAACAATTTCGTTATCTCAATTCTTTCGTATTTTATGCTTAAAATAACTTTATTGTTGTTTCAATAAATCCTTTCTAGAAATGTATTTTATCTTGTCTTATCAGGTAATATTTAATTTAGAATTAAAACTTTGTGATTTATCGACTATGTCACAAAATATTTAAGTACCCGTCCTCGTAGACATTTTCAAATTACACGTAAGTTGAATTTGGTCAGTTCGATCAAAGACCTTACAAATGACTGCTTTCATACGTTAGGTTCATTTGATACGGTCTAGCTTGAAAACTTTTTTGATTACAGTACGGACAAAGTTTATCCCGCAGTTTCGGCGTTTATTCACCAGTGTTTAGTCGACGAATTAGTGGAACATCATGTTTACTTTAACTGCATGCTCTATGCATTATCGAGATCCTGATATATAAGCTTGTATAAGCAGCTTATTAAACTTTCTAGTGTTTCTAATGTGCTAAGAATTTCGGTAAATAGAAAACAAAGCCCCATTAGTATAAACTCTAATTTATGAACTACATATATTTAATCATTAAAATTGTTGCATACAAATGCTTTATGAAATGGTAATTCGTTATCCAATTAATTAGGTTATTGCAGCGGATGTTAATTAAACATAATAGGGGGATTACCGTGACCATGGTGTGGACGGGAAGGGGAAGGGCGCGGCTGGTCACATCCCTGACCTCGATATATCACTATCGTCTTCTAACTACCGAGTAACCTTGCCTGACAATCCGCATTATGCTAAATTACCGCAAATAAAATCGCCTAATCTAGGCTAACGATTCGGTGAGCCCTTGTTTTTTAAGGTTTTATCAAGATGGCGATAATCTAAGTTGAAACTTTACAACTTCGTACTTACGATTTTTTTTACTTATATTACAAATACGAAAGTTTACATGGATGTTTGTTTGAAGGTATCCTCCGGAACGGCCTAACGAATCTTGATGAAATTTGACACAGATGTAGAACATAGTCTGGGAGAATACATACACAATATCTTTTTTAAATCCAAGCGGACGGAGTCGCGGACGACAATAAGTATTAGAATATAAATAACCAGCGGATAAGTCATTATATAAATGTCACTTGTGTAGTTTATACTTTAGTATTTAAGCACATTTTAAATACAATTTATTTCATACTTAACCTTTGTGTTTCCTCTCTAGACCTTGTTAAGTATCACAAATATAAAGCGTTACGAAGTGTAATAAAATAAAGTGCTCGGTAGCAGTCAGCCGACGCCTCCGACGCTGCCTCGGGTGAGATATCTCACGTTTAAGCCTGTACCTGTATCGTTACAGTTATCGTAAAAGTTTCGTGTTAACCTTTAATACGTAACGAGTAACTTTAGAGGGCGTATTTAATTTAAACGCCTCAACTTCGCTAACTAATGGGTGCATTTCATTTCATTAGTTAACGTTTCATTTTGTTTTGTAAATTGAAATTAGCATTCGTGGAACACAAACAGTAATGTTGTGTAATAAATAATTAGTTTGTATGCGGAGTTGCTTAGTTCAAATACTCTTTGAAAATCTTCATATACGTTACTACTATTACATTCTAAACATTATCTGAAAGAACACAGGCTTATAATTAAGTTTTTTTTATTAAAATGGTTTGGATAAAGCATAGTGCGTAAATAAAAATAAAAATTGTAACTATGACAATTTGCATTGAAAATTATAAATATTAAAGCATATTGTACTTTTCATTTAGAACACAAAAGTCGTAATAATAGGTAATAATAGTGGAATATCAAGCAAGAAAACTTTATGGATTTATTTAAGGGCAATTTAACATGACAATATTTGAAATGATATTATTTAACATTTTTATATTAATATTTTTAATAGATTATGTTCTTCGTTTTTAAGATATATTCATTTAGGTATATTATTCATGGAATTTTATTAAAAGACCTTCGCTTTAGATTACGAATGGATGTGATTAATTTGAAAAAAATCTATGTATTCTTTATTACCAATTATAAATCGAATTAAAAATTGTTAACAAGTGTAATATAAACAATTATTTCTTGTATAAAATACAAAATAAATTATAAAAATGTCATAATAATATATCAACATAGTAACGCTCGTAAAAGAACCGGTTGACAAAGATAAAATAATACGAAAATACTACGATAAAAGATATTACACAAAACGACCTTCGATATTGAGACGCCGTTAGTGTCGCCGCTAATCTAACAATCAAACACAACGGCTAATTCATTAACAAATTCCCAAACGTACTTACGTCAGTGAGTTAACAGAGTATCCCTTTTATTCGGTAATACGATCACGTGGAGTACACACGGGCCGTCGGCGCCCATTAACTTATCAGTAACTCGATTAGGTTATACATTTAGGTATTATTGCACACAACAGATTCAATCAGACAAGGGGGTACGGAGAGGGAGGGAAAATCACCACGCGAGTGTCGGAAAACTCGCGGAAAATCGAAGCGACGAAGCCACGTGCGCTGTATCGGACGACTGCGGTTAGACTGATGTTAGGTGCTGTGATAACACCGCGCGACGCGATACCGTACACCCCATTTGTAAACGGAAAACAATGGAAACAGATCACTACAACGTGTGAAGAAAATTAACTGCCCAAACATATTTGGAACAAGTGTAGCAATTTTTCAGTACTGAAAACTGAAAGGTGTATTTTATTAACAGCGAGAAGTTTTCGTTTGTTTTATTTTTATAGTACCATTACTAATTAGAAAACTTAATTATGTAACCAAGCAAGTCACCCATAATAAACAATGGAATTCTAAAATATTTTAAATTAATAAAAGATTTTTAAGTTATTTATGCAAATAGTAAAGACGATAAATAATTTCTTAATTGTTTTTTTTATAATAATTTGTAATCGTATACAATATATTTAATTCTAGAAACTATAGGAAGAGGTTATAAGTAAATTCCATATTAACATGGTAAAGCGTCTAAACTCATTTGAAATGTAATATATAAAGGTAGCGCGCGACGCCGCACCGAGGGAATTAGTGGAATATTTCATTTTAATAATATATTTTAGCGTCGCCCTTAAATTCGCACGTCGTCCGGCGAGATAGGAAGGGCCGAAAATAAACGGGAACAAAATAGCTGAAAATAAACCGCCAGCGGGCCACGGCTACTTGCTTTGAATTGCATTACAAGATGAAGTCTTCATTCAAGTCTACAATTCACACTGCAGTTTTTAATTACCGAAATGAAATAGGTTACAGCAGCAACTTGATGTGTACGGCCATATAGTCAAGACTGAAACGACAAATGAAGTGATAAGAAGTTATTCTTACTTAATTTGTAATTAAGTGTAATTTTTACAACGACAAAGTTATCTCGCCGTCAGTTAAAATCCACAATGTAATCAGCGGTCGTGGGAGAGCTCGCGGCTCGGAGGACAACATTAATTAGAGCCACGCTTAGATTAATAACGGACCCCAACACGCTGTCTGGACTTCTCATTTTATACTAACTACGATACAAAGCAGTTATCCAATGTCCCCTATGTGGAAATCGTGACAAATGTTGAAAAAAAAAGAATTTCCAGGAAATTGTAAACCTTTCTAGCAAAAGAAAAAGGTTGACTATTTAACTATCAGTTAACTTATATGTTTTTATTTTAAAGATTTTTTCAAATCATGGTGCTTTTAGTTGACTGAAATTGTCCCCAACTCGCTTCTACAAATTATGATATTATTCCAAACAATCTACGTATGAATTTACGTACGAACTCACTCAATATAACAACGTGCTAACTGCTGAAACTTTGGCAAGTGTTAACGTGAACTTTGTTAAACTGATACATTGTTATACATCGGAGTTTCTTAAACTTACGAATATTAGTTTGTAACAGTATGGTTAAAGTAAATAATCCAAATTGTTTGTTTATTAAGCAAAGAATATAAAAATAATAACGAAATGAACCGATGTTAAATTAAAAACGAAACATTCATTTTAGCCTAACTATATTTATAACGACAGATGAAAAACGAGAAAGCTCTATGTTTATATGAATAATTTTTTGAGTGATTTTTTTTGTAAACCATACTCTTATGACCTGTAATTTTAATATTACCAATAAATTGTATTGTATTGAAGCTTAGGTATTCGTTTTGACTGAAAGTGTATCCATAAAAGCTACCAATGAAGCCTCTACCTAGTACAAGTTCATAATAATTACTATTATGTAAAATTATAGCAATAATGTAATGCAATATTCATTTCGCATAATTATTCATAAACTGTATTAATTAATACGGGTCAATATCGACAATTATCAAGGTATTGAAACCAGTCTCTATTATTATTCTCTATATAAATGAATGTATGGTAAGTAAATAACTAACAAACCAACAAATGACTCACGACAATAACTTAGAGGGATAGGTAGAGATTTCCATTACCTATTAGCTAAGAGTTTTAGCGAGAATTAAAAAAAAACCTTTTAGTCTATGTGTTCTTCCAGACTATGTCTTACATCCATAACAAATTTCATAAAGATCCGTTGAGTCGTTCCGAAAATACCTTCTAACAAACATCCATTCATCCAAACATTCACATTTATTAAGTAAGTACGTTTACTCAAATCTACAAACTGCAAAAAGCGAACCGTAATTTTCGCAATTGCGCCATCTATTTAAAAATACTCTAATCCAAAAATATAAGGAAAATTTCGTTATGATGCGTGGGTCCACAGTTGTAAAGTTTTTATGAAGGCCCTTACTATTGTAAGGAAATCTTATTTTTTTGTGACGATCTACGCCGTAAACCTTAAAAGCACTTTTGCCAAGATTATATTTCCACATAAAATGCTGAGCCTAATGACACGAAAAAGAATTTGTGTGTATTTATATCATATTGGAATATATTTCATTTACTTAACCATTGACTTCTTAACTCAATATTTATTGCTCATGAATTTATTTTTTAAACATAATATTTTACATGATTACCTAATTAAATCCTGTAGTAAAAAGATTGTTGTAAATTGAAGATTTTTATACTATATTTGTAACTTAACTCGATAGATGGAGTACCTATCGCCGATTTAGCTTTATTATACAATATTTTACTTAATTTAATAGTTTATCTTCTTTTGCCATATCGTTTTTATAAAATCAAAATATAGTTCTATGAATCTTTGGTGGTCATATATCTTAAATTCTATTGTTTTATGATTTTCCTACAATAGAATCAATAGCCACCTAGCGGTGATCGAGCAAACGTTTCTCAAAGTTTCTGTTTACGTAAAATAGATGGCGCTAATTTAGAAGTTATTACGAAAAACTTACAGGTGAACCCATAAATTAATTTTATTTAATTTTTAAAATTTAAAATAATAAAATATTAACTGTCATCATATTATAAAGCGTCAGGCCAAAGAGCACAGTTTATTTTGTTACATTTCATTAAGTTACGCTTAATATTACGAGACCTCATTAAAACAGCAGCAATAAACAATCAATTTTGATGCTTACTTTACTAATAATAAAATGGCGCGTAAAATAAATATAGGTAGTTATACGCTAAGAAGTAAAAAGTTGATCAAAGGTATGAAATGACCACCGCTTTGTGGTTAATCCGAAGTGTGTAACCTATTCATTGCTTAATACTTTCTGGTTAATTATTATTCATACACGTAGTTTAAAGTGTACTTTAGTAAAATTATTTGTACGTAAAAATCGTAACAGTAAACAATCTTTTATAATATTTTATAAATTGAATGTCACACTAATGTTATTTGGATTAAGTGCACTTTCACATTATTCATTATTGGTTGATTATATCAGATCTGTGGCCCACTAAAATGCCTTGATATGTTTTATTAAACACCTGGACGTAACCATAGTCTGGTAACAAACTCACTGTCCCTTTTATAGTAAAGCCTACCTAAAGCAAGGAATATAATGTACTCGTAGGCATCTAATTCAAAGTTTTAATTATAATTACATGTTGTGTTGTTGCGTTTACTTTGATAAAGATAATTCCGTTTACGTACGCAGTTAATCTTATTTCAGTGCCGATTAAGAACAACAAGATAACAATCATGCAACTGCCTCGGAGCGAAAATGAACTGAAAGTTTAAATTCAAATTGTCAAATAAAAATTCTAGAGTTCATTGAATGCAAAAATTCTGGTGTAGAAATTCATTTAAGTATTAAGAATGCATTGAAAAATAAACTACAACTATTCATTAGTGTGTATATATTCATTACCAATGTCATTATTTCTGTATTTGTAAATAGTGTGTATTGTGTAAAACTAAAACCATAAGATAAGACCTAGATAGATTCTAGTTCAAAATTCTCTAACACGCATACAGGAAGTATCGTGCGGTTTGTAGTACAGCACGTAAACGACATAATGCACTAGCTATACGCAAGCCTAACAAGTTCAAACGCTTCCCCCACCGTGACGTCACTTCCGCAGTCAAATCGTTTCCGGCGCGCCCGCGGGCTCTTTGACATCCCGCTCTTTGTTGGTACCCTCGATACGTCGAATTATCCCCTGGATGACTCGAGCGAACACTCGTTTGGAAAATATACTATCTAAAGTCTGATGTAGTACTATGTAACAAAATGATTACGAAATGAACTCTCCTACAAAAAGAAGGCTTGCTTAATATGTCAGGTTACTAATATATTTCGTTTCAATATTACCTGTTTCATTCTTAGTTAATGCGATTCTAAGTATCGAAGACGGAATACACAATCAAAAAAGCGGAATTGACTTATATGCATGAAATATATTGATTTTAAAATAAACATGAATGGATTTTAAGCACATTATAGATATCATTACCTAGTTACTTCGTGTGCTATTTAATGTTCAAACAACGGAGAATAAACAGGAAGATAAAGTAAAAAAAACAACGGCAAATATCGTGAAGGCTTGAGTGGTCACGGACCGTCACGGACGGTCGGGTGGGTCGTCAACGGTAAGCATTTAAGGTATAAAGAAAAATAAATATTTAATACCTACCAGGTAAAACACGTGTTTACTTGTGTTGACTCATTACAGTTCTGGATTTATTTTTGTTTTAAGTGTTAGATGTAACCGTGATTTGGCACTGTCGAAACAAATGCAACAAAATGTTCATCCATCTTCTTATCAAAATAAAGAGATTATTATTTTGTACATGTGTTTCCAAAAGGTAATCTCTGAGTATCATTTATTTTTTACAATTGTTTACAAAGATACTTCTATAAAACACTACCTAATATCAACATCCATATGTAATTTTTGTTTGCAATCATTTACCTTTTTGGAACGTAATAATTTTGTGAACAATATCTTCCTGTTACGTACATTTAGCACACAGATTAGAAATCACAATCCAGAACGAAATACAATTTGCATAGCTTCGTCCAGACCGTACATAATCAGAACTACCAATAGATAGGTTTGACGTAAACGGAAGTCGGTTATAGGCTTGTGCTAGCAAGATCTAAATTTCTCGTTGCAACAACATCGGGCTTTACGACTGAATGAAACGTCAGAGCAAGTATAGTCGTACATTATGTGTACACCTACAGTTTGGCAGTGGATTTGTAACGCCAGCCCACCGCAGTGTCCGATTGTTGACGGCTGAATCTATTTTAGTACAATTACGAATTTCTAAATGAAATACTGACAATTTAAAGTGCAAATCTGGCTCGATTATTGCACTCATTATAATCGGATTTTATATTGTGGTAGTTAATTTGTGTTAAAAATAAAAATATTACTAAATTGAAATCTTACTTTCTTTTGACTTAAATAATATTAGTCTCAAATACATTATGCATTCATGTTTTATACATGATAGTGTGTCATCAGAGATAAATAATTTTTTTCTTCAGTAAAATTAGCAAATTTTTTTCGAGTCTTAAAAATTGATGTTAGACTGAACAATCATAAACACGTTTTATTTGAAACCGTGATGTATGAGTCAAAGTGAGGAACGTCAGATACAAAATCTGAAGTTTACTGGTTTAAATCACGGCCTATAACAAAGAGTTTCCGTTTACAATCAACCGTACTATTACTAATTATATTGCTCGATGCTTTTAATATAATAAAGGTTCACCGTTACACCGACAACTGATGGTAAATGATCCGAGAAATGAGATGCAGATGTGATACAAAGTAAAAATTTAAAGGGAACTTTTTGTTACCATTATCAATGGACATTTATATAAAATTCAGTAGTTCTCATACATGTTAAAACATGCTTTCTATGCGTAACTTACTAATAAACCACAATAAAATAAAATCAGACTTTGAGAAAAAAATAACGTAAGTACAAACAAATAGAACCTAAATGAAGTTGCGACTCTTTAATCTAATTGTATGTTTTAACCGCTGTCTGTTTTTCGGCTTATTTCAGTAAGTCCAATGTAACTTTTTTCAATTGATTGGTTAATCTGTGTGATTTCTGAGGGCCAAATATGAACATTCGTGCGTAACGATATCGATAAAGTTATACGTTCGTACGGGAGTAAAATATACACATCTCATTCAAATCACACATTTTATCGATGACGTTACGAAAACGCATGTCGTATTTAGTGCTTGAAACCCTAGTCCCAGTGTTATTGAACTATCACAGCTACGGCATAACTAATCGATTAAAAATGTGCACCATAGTAAAATACAATTAAGAATGAAATTGTCAAACGCGCACATTTGCTTTAGGAGTCGGTAAAGGCCATTCGTTACAGATATAGACGGTCCAAATATTTTCACGGGCGACGCTCCTGCCTGCGTCGAGAGTCGCGCAAATTCAACGGTTTGGATGAAATATAGTGGAACCGTGGCATAAAGTCGCCAACTTTATCTGCTTAAGAAATACGTATACTAAGAATTTTATCCAATGTCTTTTGCTCTTTAAAAATTCTGTTTTTAAAGATAAAAAATAGGACAAAATAAAAGATCTTAAACTCTGCCTATATTGTTTGTTCATAAGCATGAGTACTACTGTTTATGTATAGAGTTATTATCTATTTATCTTTAAATTAACGTTCGTAAGATACCAATATATAGCCGTTATCAAGTGACCTTTTTATTACCTACTACTAAATGTAACCTATTAATATTGTCAATATTTTGTTCAACACAAAATGAATAAACTAAGTAGGCAAATTAATGTTTTACAAAGATTTGCTACTAATGCATACAAGCAATATTAATTTGGCACCGTCAACAAACGATATTGTGATCAAAGTCTGAAACATGAATAATGCAAAAACATTAACTACTATGTGTTTGTTGTGTTGTCTTTGTATTAAAATGTATCTATAATATATTGAAATTTTATACTTGCAAGTAATTTTCATAATGTTATATAGTATTAAAAACTCACCTTATTGAAATTGTCCTATTAACGATAATATTATTTTCTTCAAGTTCGAATAATTTTGATGTATGATTTCTTTTAATTATAATACGAAATGGATTTGTTAAGTTAATATTAGAAAAAACACTCATGCAATGCTAATACAACATTTAATTCTACACATATAGCAATAAACACAATTTAACTTAAACACTGGTTAATAGCACATTATTTCTAATTTCAGTTAAAGTTTCTCATCATTCGCAAAATGTATCTTCCAATCGCTAGCACTAATAACATCACTGCACAGAAAATCACAACATGCGTGGATTTTTCCTCCGATTCTGACTCACCGGTGCTTCCCGGCTCCTGGTTCTTGTCCGCAGTGAAAGTAACAAATTCTTGTAAATGATTGGGCAAATTATGAACGTCTTTTTCTTCACCAGCTTCAATTACTTTGATTTTATGTTCAATCACTTTAGGTTCCCTATACACATTTGTTTTGTTGTTCCTTTCATCTTCACTCTCAGGATCCCTTATTCCGAGCTTGCTCCATCTTTCTCTTGCTTTTGATATAAACTCTTCTTCTATTCTATTATTAACTCGTGCATCAAGGACATCTAAAGCTGACATACTTTTTGAAATCATTCTTGTGTCTGATGGTAATTGAGTTTTAGTTATTTTGATTACTTTATGATGTTTTCTTTGTTCACGTTCTGAAATTTCGTTTAAATATTCAGAATACATCTTTTCCCGTAGAAGTTCTTCTTGACTACTACTAAATATATTAGAATTTTTGTCTTTTCTGCTTTTATCCATCGTGCCAGTGGTCCATATCGTTCCTCTAGTGGTGTGTTTCTGTCTTGCATTCCATAACGTATCATTGTTAATATCTTTTTCTGTTAGCATAGGAGCTCTAGGCCCTTTTCTGACTATCGGTTTTATTTTTTCCTCCTCAAGACGTCGAATTTCAGCCTCTACTTCTTTTTCTTTTTGACGAATATACTCCATTTGCTGATCGCATAAGTCTTGCGGCAAAGAGGGTCGTCGCGGACTACTTACTTCCATATTTTGATCTCGTACATTTACGTAATTTCTATGCATGTTCTGTATGGTCGATATGTCATCTTCGATCTCCTTATTTAAGTTCCCGGTAGAAAAATGGAAGGATCTCTTTTCACTTTTCATGGTTTTAAAGGAACTTTCAGCGAAATCTGAATTTTCATCACTTTCGTAATAAGAAGATGACATTTTTTTTGGCCGTGGCGGTGGAATTGGCTTAAAGATATCTGAAGTAAATTTTCTCTGGTCTGGATCACTATATTTTCGAGAAGATTTTGTTTCTTCAATCTTTTGGGTAAAGTGGGATTGTTCATCGTTAAATTTATTAAGCGATGACTTTATATTACTCGTAATTGAAGGATCAGAAATTAAAGCCATTAAACGAGATCCTGTTTCTGACTTTAAGGGGCGCATGGTAGGCTTTTCGAACTGCTGCTGACTTTTTAACCCAATCGGACGATTCACATTTATTTTGCTTATATTTTCTTGTGAATTTTTTTCCATATTAGTAACTACGGTGTTAGTTTTTTCCATCAACATTTTTTGTGATGGAGATAAACAAATATAAGGTACTTCCACTTTCTGTACATCAGAAGGTGATTGACCTTCTTGAGACTTCTTTAACGATGTCTTTCTAGGTATAACCGGTGGAGGTGGAATCGGAGGCGGTGGAATGGGAGGTGGAGAATCATCTTCTGATTTTTTTAGTTTTTGCACAGTTTGTCTGGTATAGTTCGACGTTTGTTTATTGGAAGTATCCATGGGACCGTAATTTTTCTTTTTAGTTATTTCTATCAGGTCGTTGTTTATTATTTCGTCGGTTGCAAGGTTATTCATACTTTGAAGTCGTAAAGAGACGTTGGCCAATTCTTCTAATATCTTCAATCCATAAGGAAAACTTGATATTTTGTCAACACATATATCCCGCAATCTTTGTGGTTGATTAACCACTGAATCTAAATCTTTTATGTTATGTGCAGAATTTGTATGAATATGTTCAATAACATCATTGACGTGACTAGTTGTAGTTGATTCTTTTGTATAATCTTTTATTTCTTTGCTTATTTGAGACGAGTCATCGTTATTGGATAGATCATTGAGCGATGAATTAGGATTGTAAATAGCTGTACATTGAGATGAAGACAAACTGCTAGAAGAATCCTGTCGAGTGAAACTATCTTTTGAACTTTCATTCACGATTTCTGAATCACTTACTTCCATAATTAAATGGTTAATAGCATCGTTTAATTCACATTTTAAGACTTTCATTTCTAAGTCGTAATCATGAAAACGTTTTGATGAATTGGATCTGTTCTCCGACTTTATAGGGTAATTGCTTTCTGACTTGCCTGCTAGACTTTCAGCAGTTTTAATAGTATCTTGTGGTTTTTCCATTTCATCAACATCCTTCACTGTTAGATTCGTTTTAATATTATCAGTGCTTAAAACAACAACTTCATGTAGATTTCGATCGATTTCATCAACACTCGATTTGTGTTTATAATTTGTCTTAAAACTTTCTTCTGATTTCGAAGAAAGATCATTTTTTGCTTCAATTGATTTTTGTTCCGTAATACTAATATTGTTTTTATTATCAGAAATAAATGTTTTCTTTAAGAAATTCTCTGTATCAGTAACTTCAATAGTGGGTGTAATCATACGAACAGATACGTCTGTGTCTTGTCCATTTTCAGTTTCATCTTCACCAACATCGTAAATTGAGCTAGTGCTGCTGGACGAATCTGTTAAATAAACAATTTCTGCACCAGTCATCTTTTCTACAGTTTGTACACTCCAACCGCCCCTTGCTTCACATATTTCCGGTTCTTTTAGTTTTGCTCCAACCAGTACACATGTCTGTGGTATTTGTCTCGTAGAAGATTTTTCCTTTAACTTATTATTCCAGTGAGTATCATATTTTTTCTTCAATGCTGATTGATGGCCAGGTTTTTCAAAAACGTCATCTTCTAAGTCATCAATATCACTTTTTTTGTCACTCAAGTAAGAGTGCCTTCTTGATTGAATGGAAGAATCGCCACTACCTTCTTCATCAATTACATCTAAAGTTCTTGGTGGGCAGAGTCTTTGCGATAAAACATCATCTGCAAAACCTTTTTTTCTTAACCGATGTTTTATTTCACTGTTGATAATTTGTTCAATTTCTGTTTTAATTTCTAAGGAAGTAGATGGACTAGTTGCTAAATTTAAGGTTTGTAAATAACGTCGAAGGGACTGTTCTTCTTCAGGGCTCAACAACTTGGCTTGCTCACAATGAGCTACTGTGAGAGGCATCGTTGTAACAGTCAAGGTACCGGTAACAAGTTCTTCAATTTTTGGTAATTTATGTTCTTCTAAGTCTACTGTATTTTCCCATTCTACATCTGAATCTATATCAACTACTAAACCAGAATTTTCAGTAGAACTTATTGTATTTTCTGGATCTAATGCTGAAGGCGTTTCATCTGTTATCTCAGTGATTTTTGGAGATTCATCATCATCAACACTTTTGCTCTTTTTACTGCTTGATAATTTTGATTTCTTTTTATTTGATTGATCAGGAGATTCCACAACATAGGTGTTAGAAATTATAGCATTATTGAGCGTGCCTTCGACTGTATCGCATAGTATAGCAGAGTTGTTATCACCTTTTAAAAACAACTTAGCAGGTTCGATACTTACTTTAATATTATTATCACCATTAGTACAATTTTTAAAGACTTTATCAACATCGTCAGTCGTACTTGTCTTTTGTGATAAATTGTCTGCGATATCTTTTATCTGTACAATAGAATTGTTTTCACATTTCTCTTCTACATTTTTTTCAACCTGACCAATAGTATCACATGTTGAAGTCTTTTCTGATAAGTTATCCGAAATTTCTTGATCCTGTACGTTAGTATCAGTTTTACAACTTTCTTCTACAATTTGAACATTTTCAAAATTATTAGAGGTACTTATTGAAACACTTTCTGATAAATTATCTATCACTATTTTTTCCTCTACAATAGAATCAGTTTCACATTTCTGTACATCTTTGTTTTCAAGAGACTGCGTGTCACCATCATCATTTGAACGACTATTGCTTACACTTGGATCGGCGCGAAAGTTTTTATTTTTACGTTTGTTTTTATTATTTTTACGCCTTTTAGGTCTTTCAGGCATATTTGTTTAAATTTCACTGCACTGTTATCACTGATATAAAATAATCACAAACACACCACACACATCAACATTAAGTCAGTCTGTTTCAGCGTTCTAAGATACCGGTATCTATTACGTAGGAGTCGCGGATTCGATAATACGGTTTGAGCGAGCGTCGGTGTTAGGGATTTTGTGACGTTGTCTAGTTAAAGCGAGCAAGGGCTTGCGGCAGGACGCCGAGCACTGGCACAATGTTTCCGAATGTTTTAATGTTTTTCGCGAGCGGCCGGCGGCGACGGCAGTCGTGCTCTCGAGCTTCGATTTACTAATAATTATAAATGGGTTGAAGTACGCGAGCGCTCGGCGCGGACTTTATTTTTACGCGGAGACGTGTACACGAGTGGTGCGCGCGCGCCGCTCGGCCACGGGGGGACTCCATGCTACCGGCCGCAACGCACTAACGACCGTCTATATTATCAGTCGACGCTGCGTAAATTGGTTATTGCTAATTAATATTGCATACGCACCGCTATTCCATACTGGGGGTGTATAACGGAATGGAACTTAAAACACAATAGCCGTTAAACCGATTTGGAGTTGGAACAGGCGTGTATCAAATTTTAAAATGTTATTTAATTTGATTATCATTGGCATATTTTTATTGGATTATTCTTAAAAATTTATATTTTTAAATATTAAATAAAATATCTTAAAAACCCATTTTATAAGATGAATATTATTAAAAAAAAACAAAAATCTTATCTATTTATTAGCAACAGATTACTTATTTTCTAAGTAAGTTTTGTGGAAATTATACTGTTTCATTTTACTCAGCCACTTTACTATAACATTTAATTTGTTTAGAATTCAGGTCAAATTAAGTCTCATTGATTTCTTATTTGGTCAAACGGGTTTCCTAATATGAAACCATTTGGAAAATAATAATATTTATCTTTGTGAATGCAAAAGAATATTAAGTTAAAAGTTTGGCAGTAATACTTTGATATGCTGGTTTCTTTTATAATTGTGACCATAAAAGCTAATACTTCCAATAGATTAAAAGATGTAGGATGCCATACAGTGTGCGTTACTAGAATAGATCTAATGTAGTCTAACTAGTCCCGTTCTATCTAGACTTGCAGGTCATCTAGTCTGATTGACCACTTCCAGTAGCACAGCATGGAGCCAATCACATGTGTATTCAGACTAAACTAGATGAATATTTATAGTCACCTCTAGATCATGGAAATTCATGGTCTTTCCTAAAAAATGAATATTGAACAATTTCTAGTAAATTTAAATATTTTGAATAAACATCATTAAAATGGTTATAAATTATCCTACTAGTAAATAATTTGAAATCTCTTAAAATAGAAACAAATAACTATTTACATAACATTCAACTCGACAAATTGTCTTTAATCTAACTCTATTAGAGTTGATAAAGAGGCATTCCATAGTTTTTATGTATACAACATAAAATTCAAACAAAAATTCCAAGTTAAACCAACTTAGCGCCATAGACAGACTATTTATGTTGTTGATGGCTTATTTATGAATATTGTACCTACATAATATTAGTAAGCGAGGAAGCACATTTGTTCACAGGAAACGTCTGCCAATATAATCTTGCAGCTATTTTCTCAAGCATTTGCGATGATATAATGTGTTTTTACGTTAGCGTTCTTACAGCGGGCAAGGAAATTTTATGCGAAAACGTGACAACGATGATGTCACACAGTTTTTTTAACATCTAAATAGTCTTTTACTTTTTACTAGTAATATTCTTTGACTGGTTTTAAAGTAGATGTTGGTATTATACAAAAATAATAAAAGTCGAAAAAATTATAGGTCAAATTTTTCATCTACAAAGCAAGTTTAAACCTGGATATGATACACGTTATGATCATATTGTTTAAACGTATCCCTTTATATGCATCTAAATTCATCCCGCATTAAAAATGCATTAAAGTGTGTGGCATTGCATGTGTGTGTGTGAGTTTGTTGTAACACACAAATCAACATGCAGGGGTGACCTTCCAGAAATATCGCGAGATTCTCGACTCACATTCACCGCGCCGCGTCGCTTTCTACGTAACAATAAAGCTAATGATATTAGTTTTGGGGGAGGACTGTTGAAATACGGGTATAAACGGATGGTCGGAATTGTAACGCATGACATAATCGCCGCATAGATCCGGGCTACTGTGCCAAAGCGGCCGCGGATAGCGCCGATGCTGTATTTTTTTGGCATCCATTCAAAGGGTTATAAGGTGAACGTGACGATTGCGGGACTGTAACTGTTCGTATTTTTTCATTAACCCACATACACACGTATCGCATGTTTATTGATGCTGTGAGGGAAAGCTAATTATACCGTATGCATCTGGTTCGTTTGTGACGATTCAAACAACGTTTCATATCACAATACAACAAAGAGAATCATGCGATTGCAAGAGTTTACTAAACGAAATCCTGTCTAACACATAAAATACTTTAGACAACTTGGCATAGATACATATACCCAAAAATAACATCCATTTGTCGATGTTTATAAAATATTGTAGCTCATATTGTTTAAATTTATTACTGGTTTGTAGCTAAATCTACCTTATATCTCTCTTTACGCTCTCTTTGAACAAGATCTAAACACAACATTGTCAAAGCTGACGTATACATATTTAATACAAGATTATCTGGAAAACATAAAACAATATATTTCTCATTATTGTACGGTTGTATTATACATTACGAACAGATAAATAACCTACTTTTATATGCATCAAAATGTCTGTAAATAAACAGCAAATAGAGCAAACACACAGTCTGAGTCATGGTCTATTACTATCTAGCACCGCATTTATGATAGAGTAGCTGTTGACCGCGACTCTGTCCGCGCGAAATTACAAAAAAAACTTAAACATTAGCCTATGTATTCTTCCAGACTGTGTTCTAAATGTATTCCAAATTTCATCGAGATCCTTTAGTTTCGCCGTTACCTATTAACAAAGATCTATCCATTCACCCATCTGAACTTTCGCATTTATACATATTAGGGATAGTTCTTCAAAGTTAACATCTAAATTTCGATGAATAACCTGTCTAATGTTACCTGTGTGACCTTATTATTTTTACAATGTTCATAAATATTGTAAAAATAATAAGATATTATTTTATATGAAATACGTTATTCAAATTTATATATTCTGGACGATCTAAAGGGTACAAAGAAACGAGGTCATCGTATCGTGTACCGAACAATTTTACTTGCTAATATTAAAATAACCACACACATATTCGATTATCATATAATTCTGTGACGTTTATTTCACTTTAGAATAATTCGATTCAAAATCTTGGCAGTCCGTTTTGTATTTTTTATTTTCTTGTTTACTGTTTAACGCTATTCGCGAAGTTTTATGTTTGCTAATAATTTACGAAGATCCAAAATTAGCCGAATGGAAACAAAATAAAATCTGCACTCATCTCAGTTGAATTCAAGGTTATGTTAACTAAAGTTTAGGATTGATTAATAAAGGATGCATTTGTAATGATCATTAGTTATAGACATTATTAGTTAGAATCCTTTGGCGCGAATGGCGCGCTTTCGTTACCAAGTCAAGTGTCAGTTTGATTAGAGAGGGGACATTAACGTTGCTATTTTAATAAGGCTAGTGTTGCGCCGATACACCGGCACAGTGTCGGATTTTCTTCCTAAGAATATTAATTACTATGTCATAATTTCTTCTAGAAATGCCAAAATAATAGAAAACCATCTGAAAATTCGGGTCTCGATGCGCAGTGCTCACTTCGCTAATTTGGCGAATAAAGGTGGCTTACTCGTTTTCCACCTTTGACTATAATGACTTTGACTAAAATCATCGCTTAACATGTTATCACATCGTAGTAACCGTACCCAGAGACGTTTAAAGCTTACTAAGTACTTTATTAATTGTTAAGGTTGCTTAAGTTAATATAAAACTATTCTGGAGTGCGACTGTATAGGTTTTAATTCCATTGATAGAGTGGCCCTCACAATTAGGTCAAGCTAATAAAGTGGTACGATCAAACGGTTTTTCCTAATTGGATAACGAGTTCGACTTACTAATAAGCTTTTTGTTAGGGATAAGAGGTAAACGAGCGTTTACCTGATAGTAACTACTACTCTTAAATACAACTAAAAACTACGCCGTATCATTAAATAAGTCTTTTATGCGAATTACAAGGAATCTTGGAATATATGAGTATAAGTAAAGTCGATAGAAAAATAAATAGAGCATGGTTACTCGCCGAAAAAAATAGCTTCCAGTGAGAGAAAGAATTTTTTAAATTGGTTCTTTGGTTAAGTTTATTACAAAAAATAATTTCCGCGATTCTATAAAGACTTAATAAAGGTGTAAAGAAGACAAAGATAATATCGACTCAAGAAGTTAACTGCCTTATAATCTATATAATCTAAAAACTGTTTACGTGTGATCAGACGACCCCGTTAAACTAGTTAGGTCAATTTAGTGTTAAATTCAATTATACTTTGACACCATTTGGAGCTGACAACGCCTATACTGTGAGCCGTCCGGTCCTTACTGAGTTTCGTATTACAGAAACACGAACTGTTGCTAAGGGTGATTGTTCATTATCGGTTCATGACAAGATACCATTATATTAAATACAGTAATCTTTCACTCTTGTTCTCAAGAACCTCAAGAATCTTTGGTGAAAGTTACTGGTAAAATTATTTTATTGAAATCCGCTTAAATCTTACCAAGTAAGGAGCCTAACAACACATATAAAAATAAGTAAAATAATTTCTTTCATGATTTGCATTTTTTGCGATTGTTCAAGTGTATAGTTCACTTTGGTTGTAACCTTTTAAATGTTATGTGCATACGTGTAGCCAAAACAATGGTATAATGATTACTCACGTTTTGGCTGGCTGTGGGGCGCGGTGGGGGCGTTCGGTGACTTCAGAGGGGGCTTTGTGGCGACTGACTTGTTACTCTGTGTGTCCACTGCGAAATATACAAAGGTTACTGAGTACAAAAAGATAATATAGGGAGTTACATCATGGTTAACTACAAAATTACGACTATATTAGTAATAGAGCAAACAGCATGGCCAACTTTTCACGTTATATCTTTTTTAGTAACTTTTTTATCTTAATTGTAGTCTTCTTTCCCTTCCTACCATTTTTCTTATGAGTAAAGTATGGGAAGTGGAAGTAGATTTTCCGGATGAGGGGATACATGGGAAGGGAAAATATTATTTGCTTCTGCATCCCCTGTTCCGTCGGTTAAAGGTAGGCAACGCATTTGCAATAGCGTCTATGGGCAACGGTCGCTTCGATATTTCGATATTCGATATATCTGACGACTATTTTCTTTGTTGTAAACATCAGATCTTTGTTTAAATGACCAATACGACAAAGATAGTGTTAATATTTTCTTTCCTGTGCGAAATCCTTTTCTTAGATGGTTAACACTTTAAAACCTGTTATATGCTTTAACACCTCCCCCATCTCGAAGTATTCAAGTAGTTATTTTAAAAAGAACTTTTATGACAATTTTTTAGCAGGACCGTGTAATAATATCAATATAACTACTCCTGTGGATTAATATCAGTTAACAAATAGGCACATATTTCAACTTATGTATACGAAAGAGCTTTTTTAATAAAATACTTTTTCAATAGAATGTGTCTATCCCTTTTCTAAGGTCATGGAACCATATTCTATGATTGCTTGCTATCTCCGTGTCAGTTTATTATATTTTGTTGGGTTACTGATTTAATATTAATTTGAAAGAAATAATACACAATAGTATTACTACAGAAGTCCTCGCAACAATTTATACACCTTGGCCTGGATGTGCAAGAGTAAAATATCGCCGTTTTGTCTCAAACGGCACATCATCCTGCGGACCATTTTGTTGAACTGTACCCACGCGAAATGTTGTCAGCGACTTAAAATTTATCTCTAGTCCTGATTTGTTTAAGATGGTTTTGTAAACAAAGAGCATAAAGAGGTCAATGACTTTTTTCTTTAAATAAAATCGTTTACAAGTATTAACATCTTTGAATAATGATTTAAAAGATGCAAAGTACACGATTCTTCACTTCCATAGAACAGTTCACGTATTGAAAATTACCAAAAGAAACACGTGTCACAAACGTCACATCAATGTTTTTGTACTATCAACCACCAAACGTAATAGTTATTCCATTTAATAAAGAGACAATCGCGATAAAGGGGACTTCGATGTTATAGGCAGTTGACAATTTGAGATGAAAAATAAAAATAAAAGTAAAATTTTTACGTGATTTATATATATAATTAAATATGTAAAGACACATACTAATAGAATCACAAATAAATAATGAAAAGATTATATTAAATCAAGAGATTATCTCGAACCTTGAATAAACGCAGACGTATTTTTGCTTGAGGCTATTCCACTATGATTAAAGTCTTAAGTTTCTCTAAATTATTTGATTACGGCTACGAATGGAAGCCACTGACCTAAATTTCAACAAACAAGAGGTTGCTATAAATAGATTATCTGCTTTATAAATAAAATTACAAAGCAACGCAACGAAAAATACTCATACAACGTAATGGAATCGTAAATCAATACGTTATTTCATTTCGATAATGAAAGAGCATTTAGAACAGAAAATTCGTATATGAAGATACGTCAGGAACACCGACAGGATAATGCATAAAATAACAATCATGATATTATAAAACAGACAGCTGGGGCGAAGTTTTAAGCTAAAACGATAAACTGAAAAACTACTTAAGGAATTTTTACAAAGTTTTTAAAGAAAGAACTATAATTTATATGTTACTAATATTATAAATGCGAATGTCAAGATGGATGGATGGATGTTTGTTTGAAGGTATCTTCAGCTGCACGGATCTCTCTGAAATTTCGCACACTTATAGAACTCAGCCTGGAAGATCACATACGCTACTAATTACATTTTGTCTTTATTCCGCGCGGACGGAGTTACGGGCGACCGCTAGTGTCATATTACAATTACTACAAAAACACAAGTAAAGAAAGTCCGCGGAATTTGGGCTCGAGGTATTTACAAATTCGAGTACTTCAAATTGCATATTTATACAAATTTATATCAATTAATTTTGTTGAAATATCTTTGTTTAGAAGCATCAAATAAATATTTCATTTATAATCTCAACAGCGTAGATAAAACAGTTTACGTTAGTATCAAAATATTGCTGCGAGCAAATATTTGTTAGCAAACAGTACTACAAAGTATATAAGTCAAACTGAAGCTGTTGCTGCTCGCGTAAGCAAACATACGTGATTCATATTTTTCGACGAAACATTCAAAAAGACCGGTATTTCTTGAAAAATATAACTTCGCAAAATGATAACGCTAAAGGATTTAAAGTTAAATATACTTTTGCCCTTCACTAACTGACCTAGTGAAATTTCACTTCGTACGATTTGTTTATATATTTTATTTTGATTCACTTTCATTACAGGTAATTAACTACCGGAACTAAGTTATTTATTGATTTTAATTAAAGAGTTGAGAGAATAGTGTGTGAATTTATTAAAAACTTCTGAACTTTATTTAGTAAAAATACACAAGATCAAAACAAAACTTTCAATAAAAATATTGTTATTATATTTCGAAATTAAGAAAATGGTGTCAAATGTCAGCAGTGGTAGTGCCCGCTTTAACATCTTCGCACGAATCGGTCCGGCTCGCCCGGTGAAATACCACGACCACACAGAAGACAGGCGTGAAGTGCAAGCAATTCCGCGTTTCGTCTGATGAGTGTGCGTCCCGGAGACCTAATTTAGTCCACTTTTCCTTCGCACTCTTTTTCTTATAAGGAAAGGATGGGAAGTGGAAATGGACTTTTCGGATGAGAGGATGCATGGAAAGGGAAGATCTTTTCTTTCTGTGCATCCACTCCTCCGTCGATTTAAGGTAGGCAACGCATATGCAAATTCGTATGTCTATGGGCAACGTCCACTTCGCTATTTCAGCGATTTCAGGCCGCTCGCTCGTTTGCCACCTTTTGATATAAAAAAAATCAACAATCAATTTTTATTCTTTCGGTATTTCTCAGTATTTTAACTTCAACACCACATTCACACAAGTCTAAAATTAAAATCTAATGAACATCGATTGGTTTAATCCCAAGAATTGGAGAGACCGATACATTGTCCTGAATCATACTTTGTTGTAGCTACGTAAGATTTAGCTTTAATTGATTTATTATATCTAATTAGCCACAAAAATTACGTCAATTTGAACTGAACACTGTATGTAGTGCTAATATTTTTTTTACTTATATTTCTTGTAATCTATGATATGCTATTTGGTTGACTTTATTAATCAAAGGTTGGGATTCGAACCCATGACCATTTAATAGGATGTCAGTAACTTTAACCATTAGGCTATTGGTGCTTTTTCCATGACGTGAGAAACACGTAAAGACTAGAATAGATTGAAATCAACCTTACTTCGTGCTTCCATTACTTAATGTATATTCGTTTATTTGAAGATGATTCGATAAAATATTTAAAGGAATTTTCAATATGTCAATAACTTAAAAGGAGGATACTTAGAGAAACGTCGAGTTTATTTTTCCAGGAGTTGGGAGTGACGAAATCGGCAGAGCCGGCAACTTCTCGCTTCGTTTGCAATGAAATCAACCCGACACGCTTCGTATACCGAACGAATTATAGCGTCCTATCGAATTTCTCTGTTTCAATGAACAAGACGATATTACTACTGAAAATGCTATGAAGTGTTTAAGCTTACTTCAGTAAACAACATTGAAATTTAAATAAAATCGCCCCTATTATATGATAAAGGATGACAACAAAATTTGGATTAATTATTTCGTAACTAAATTAAAAATGTGTTAACTACGAATAAAGTAAATTAATAATCACGGAATAATATGTTAGTTAGGAGTAATTTGCTAATCATATGTTCAAGGACCTAAGAGATCAAATAAATGTAATTTTAATGTGTTCTTGTATCAGATAAACATTCGCTCCAAATAACAAAAAAAACTGAACCAACTAAATAATTCAGGCAGTGTCAATGCCATAGGCGACAAAAATACAAAATGTTTGCAAACTTACCGTTTTTTCAAGCGTCTCGTCTTATCGATTGTTAATCACGTAATAGTCAAAATTTGTCCCGTTATTTTGTAACAAATTATAGAGAGGACAGCACCGGTGCGGTCCCCAGTTGGACTGTGACAGGGCACGATCATAATACCACTTTCTGTATGTAACTCACAATAAAATGCCCGCTTTGTGTACTGATTACGACACGCTGTACTAAACACCGGTGCCATCAGTTGTTCGATGTTGTAATATAATGTATGACCTGCTGTCCGAATGTTGTTCAGTCGATCACAGGTGTATCCTTTCGAAGAATTAATCAATCAAGCAGGGCCGGTTGTGGTATTTCCGGCGCCCTGGGCGAGATTTTTGTGGCGCCCCATTTTTTTTGGTGTCGGGGGAAATCTTTCAATGATAGGGTATGTTAGGGGGGACGCACAGGCGCCCTTTATATTCGACTATGGCGCCTGGGCGTCCCCCTTATGCCCGATGCACTAAGCGGTCTACCGAACTCGCCCTATACCAACGCCACTACTGAAGATGAGAGAACTTATGTTTCGGTAATTGAAGAATATTTATAAATATTAAAAAGATATATAAAGGAGTGTTTCCTGCTTATTTTTATGAATAATTGTTTACTTTGTTTACACACAAGTAAGAAGGAATAAATATGTAAGTGAAAAGTAACGTGTTAAGATTAAGTTAGCGCATGAAACATGACTTAAGTTTTGGGAATTGAATTATAAAAGAAATTTCAAGTAACTTTAGTTATACAAATTTGGAAATGTGAAGTGTTTTTTTTTAATAGCGCAGTAAAAGTGACGTGAAACATTGTATATACAGAATAGAATTTTACGGTATAATAAAATTGATGCTGTATTTCTAAAATCTGTTTCAAACTAGATAAAACAATTATTATTCACATTCAAAATAAACTTATTAAGTGATTTAAGGTTTAGTTTAGGTTTTGTTTGGCCAATAGTTAAATTTCACAGGCGTGTCGTCGCAGTAGGATACAAGGTTTCCTGTCTAGTAATTTAAATGGAGTCCATTAGGGACTCTTCATTTTAATATTTTGTTTATATTAATCGTAAAAGGTTATATATAAATATTATTAAGTCTAATTCAAAAGGATATATCAAATTACATATTATAGAACTGAAATTGGTCAAGCTCACTAAAAATTTATGTGGCTTTTAGTACACAAAAATAAATGAATTGAATTATAATTTCGATAGAGGCAAATCAATTGTTATGTACTTCGTAGAATAATTTAAAGATGTAATTTAAATCGGTCACAAATTCAATTGATTTTACTGTATATAGGAGAGTATCGGCTAAGTCAATTTACCGTGGCGGTGGAAACCGCCATGGTAAATTGAACGTTGAAAAACATATTAGAAAACATAGTATCATCCCTCTCATTATCTTTGTCTGAATAAAGATAGCGAAATATTTTGCCCGGGTGTTTGTATTGTACGGTTGTTACGGTGTTAGCGCGAGCTCCATCTCTGCCCGGGGGAATATAAGGTAAGTTAAAAGACATAATATGCATAATGTTTAGATTAATCGATGATAAATACCTGTCCGTTTGTGAAATATTTTTTTTATAATTAGGCTAACAGTTTTTAGATTTTTATGGTTGTTCCATGCCTTCGTAAACCATAATTTGTATTTCATGTAGACATATAAGAAGAAGAAACTAATACGTCTAATATTTCCTAATAATCAATAGAATACAAAACTAAGGAAATAAGTACAAGTTGTACGAGAATCACGAATTACTCTGAACCGATATAGAGCAGTTTGATTCGACACGCATTGAGAAACTATTACGTAAACATGTGATCCAAAGCGGAACTGAACTATCGTTATACCGTTCTGTGTTACTCTTTGGTAATTGTTTGGATAAATTTCAATGTTTGTTGTATTACACTGTTTAGTTGTTGATAGATATACGAGCATCTATTCATATCTTCTTAGATTATCGTTGGTCAGTTGATGAAAGGTAAGAACCAGAGAGTCTTTACGGAATATAATACGTTGATTTATTGTACTTCTTTGAAATTAGATTGTTGTAAGAACAAATATTTTTATCGAAGTCACCGATGTAAATAATCGTATCAATCCAATTTCTCATATGCATAACATTTGATGTTTTTTAAATTAATTTTATTTTAATACCCGCTCTCCCCGTGACTCCGTCCGCGATTAAAAAAAACTTAGTAGCCTCTGTATTCTTCCAGACTATGTTCTACATCTGTTAAAGGAGGTTACATGTTAACTGACATCAGTGAAAAAAAAAGAAATAAATATAATTGTCAGTTTTTTTATGCCAAATTTCAGCGAGATTCATGCAGCCGTTCTGGATATACCTACTAACAAATAAGTTATATTATGTTAAGTTAAACATAAAAAAAAGAATTTTAGATTTCCGATGCCTGTCTTCACTTTGCATTATACGTAATATTGATTTAAGATCTGTCCTCTGAAGTTTGCGTACACACATACGATTATTTACATAGTGAACAACATCCATCAAATATTGAACTATTATGTCCAGATTTGAGTTGAAATTTAACGTGTGTACGTGCTGTAATCCATTGTGACTGTCGTAATTCCATGTAAGTTATTACCTATTAACCCGCGCGTTCCTTGATTGACATACAATATGCATAGACAAGGTGTGCCGGTAGTCACCAGTCAGTCCAAATGTTGCACAGTTAATGGCCATTGTGTTACAATCATCCATCATAACACGACACGTCGCTCTGTCCATTCAGTTCACATTTATTAAGCGATCAAAAGTAGGCCAGGAAAAGTACAGGCAATTTGTCACTGTTGCCTTGATTATTATTAATTGAAGATTTTTGTCGATTTCAAATTGTTTCACATTTGTTTCCAAACGTTTTTGATTTGCTTAAATAGCATGATAATGTTTTTTTGTATAGTAAGTGCTTAATTCCTTATACATCGATTTGATTTAATTCGATTAATTTGTAGAACTAATCGACTTATTAAATCAAGCGATTCGAACCAAAAATTAGTTAGAAAACAAGGTAACTTTCGAGAAATGTAAAGCAAGTCACACATTTTTAGTCAAAGTCACAAGTTTTTAACCAATTTAAAATGAAACTAATACACTATGAAAATAGAAAATACCTATAAACATATATCAGTCTACGTGAACTAATGCAACTGGAGAATTATCAATGGTTCTTATGCAAGAGCGTCATTGTCCGAATTTGTGTGCGTTATATGTTTTCATTGGAGCGAGGAAAGCCTTGTCAATAAAATGGACGGAACTGTGGCTGTCAGTGGCGCAATGCGTGGGCACACCCTCTACAATAAGTTAACGCAGTAAAAATTAACATAATGTATCCTGTGACAGGCTAATACCTTAGTTAAGCACTGCTTCTGTAATCACAACCCATATTGAAAAAAAATTACGAATCATTAAATTAACGACGTATTATACGATTATTTGTCGACGGGACTGTTCGTGCGGAAATAAAAAAAAACTTAATGAGTAGCCTATGTGTTTATCCAGACTATGCTAAATTTCATCAAGTTCCGTTGTTCCATTCCGGAGATACCCGCAAACAAACATCTATCCATCCATCTAAACTTTCGCATTTATAATATTAATAGGGTAACACGTGTAACGATTTCAAGGTAACTCATTAATATTTACCATATTCCTTAAGTTATTTCTTCTGACAGCTGTTTTGTTCGTTCTTAAATAGTCGTATTAGATGTATAAAAGACGTTTAAGCTTATTATTTCATGTGCCGTCGTCTCTATCGTTCATGAGACTTGCCTAATTGTACCATTTATTAACAGCTTGTGTAAATAAAGTGTAAAGCACTGAGTATAATATTATGGTTGATTAATTTCACCGTAGTGTCAACATAGCGAGATATTTACAAAACCAAACGTGCCTTATTTTCGCATTTCGCTGGCAAAGCTGTGTCGGACCGTGTATGGGTTGTTGTAGCGCCCTACAACATGCGGGTGCGTTGACCCAATACAAATAAATAGCCACAATATGCGTATGTGTGCTTCCGATCATTCAACGTAACATTTACATTGTATATTTAACTGAAACGTTTTCGTACAATATCATTAGCTCTACCAGCCAGTCTTATGATGTTCCAATTGATACGTTTTTCATCCCGTTTGAAGTCTAAAGGATAACAATGAGTTTTGAGTGATAGTAGAGAATTACATGCATAATCTAAATCTCCTTTATTTAGTCCATTAATTATATTTTGCAATCGCAAATTCAGTTATGTTCAACATTTTTTTTCATGCAAGTATATGAAGTGCAAAAAGGTCAGAAGCGTCGCCATCTCCTTTTGTTTATATTGAATAAACTAGCGACTGAAAGCGAAACTGACCACGCTCCTACCTAATGTTATGTGATGATATGGTCGAAAGATGGTACGCGCTAGCTTATTAACTGTCTATTCACTATACTATTGAAGGCTTGTCATACTTGGACGGAAAAACTGCAGCTAGCAACTTGCTCCATTGGACTATGGTAATCATTTAGAATAGTCTAAGTAGAGTCTTCATATAAGAAACGAGTGCAGGAGAGCAATAGACGTTTACTCTCGTTATAATAGAATTAGTAGTTTCATTAGCGGTCTCGCGATCAGTTGCTAATTATGCTCACACACTCATAGGAATTGTACATGCAAAAATATTCCGGGCATCGTATAGAGTTGGCCCTTACCAACAATTTTATTGACATATCTATAGATTGAAGGGCCTTTTTATCATAATATTTGAAGAAATCAAGCCCCGGACTTTGCAAGGCAGCGTTAAATTTGCAAACTCAGCTGGGATATTCAAAATGCTTGCTTTTGATCAAATATTCACTATCTTATACGATATGGAGATTGCTTAGATAAAGTAAAACCAAATATGTTATGTACAGTTTTACAAATGAAGTAAATAATTTTTTTAATGTAAGTATATCAATATTGTTTGTCTATTAGATTTTTAAAACCCCTTTAGGATTATAAAACCATTTTACAACTAAAAAAATCTCATACTCTCCTTTCTTCATAACTAACACTCGTCTTGTCATCTGCCATTATTCATTAAATCAAATATTTACTTACTAAACAAAATACCTTTAACATTTTCAGAATTAGTATACTTCTTTGTCTTCTTTTTCAAATTACAAGTTAACCTTTCAATAGCTTTCAGTATCTTTTTGCTGACTTTGTTTATGGTTCTATGTTTCGGATCGTTGTATTTCGTTCGTGTACCGCCGACGATCTTATCTTGACCCGAGTCTGTGCTGTCATCACTCTCAGTTGCCGACGATTCGGACACCGGATGAAATATGTAAGGTGCACTCGCGAAACAAGGAGAATTCATTATAATTATTATCATACACTTAGTTTATTGTAACGTAGAACATGTCTTTACTAATAAAAAAACCAGAAACATTTTGAAACTCCTTCCTTAAGATTTTTTTTACTGTAAGTTTCGTGAACACTTTTAAAGACGACTATTCCCGACAATATCTAGCTGAACGTATCAAGTCGTCGACGGTACTGTTCAAAACGTAGGATTATGACTTCAGAATGCCTATAGACCGTAACACCACACCTTGACAAGCCCAGACCTTGACCCGTCTGGAATATCAACGCTATATCACATCGAACCTATTCTTTGGAAACAAAGGGCAATATTTAATACATCATTAATTATTTTCAAGGCTGGCTGGTATACGAACTTTTAATCTATTATATTTTTTTAAAGTTATGAAATATTTTACTTACAATTATTCATCACCAATGAATTACCAAAACACTATTCCTTATATATCTTTTTCAGTGTTTATAACTTTCTTTAGCGAATGAAAAAAAAAACAAAAAATTTTCTGTTGTCCCTTCCCTCTTAACAACGATATTGAGTCATAGACATGAATGTTGTATTCTAACAAGCCTAGAAACATTGTAAACTGAAAGTTAGCAATCTGTTGGTGACATATTAATTATGAAAAAATTATGTAAGTAACTAGTACGTACTTATATAAATTATATCCGAGTACTTTAATAGAATAGAGTACAAAGAAATTTCTACAAGCCGCTACTCGTATTTGCTTCATTTATTATTGGCAATAGAAAATTCTTATACAGCCAGTTATTAATCCGCGCCAATTGTTCTTAGCCGTCTCCAACAATACGCCCTCGAATGAAGTGGCACAATACACCGCCCCAGCTCTACGAAGCGCAAAACAAAAGCGATCTCGCCAACTTAACTACACTCCGATAATTAATTTAATGTCGGTTTCGATACAAATACTATTTATTGAACATGTTTCAAGGGAAATAATAGTAAGTAATTTTATATTTAATCAGAAGAATAAGAAGAAAAATATCAGTTAAAACGGAGATGCTATTTTATATTGTATCCGAATTATAGCTATTTGTAATTGCCAGGCGTCGTCATTAATATGTAGTAATAATGTATTAGTTGTATTACCGTACTAAATATTCGTTCTCACTCGATATATTATAAACAGCCACAGTAATAAGTTTCAAATATATAATAAGTAAGTAAGTAAGATTGATACGTAATAAGTTATTATTACATCAATCAAAAAATATTGTTGACCCGCGCCTAACATTGAGATATAGCAAAGTTTTGTGATCAGTGATAATTTCAGGAAAATGAAAGAGATGAAATATTACGGACAAACAGAACTATAAAAGAAACTGTGGACCTATACTTTGAAACACGCAAACATCTTGTACTTATAGTTATGTTATTTTTAATAGCAACCTTCAATAATTTGGTTTATGTTATGAACTTTTCCTGGCGGAGCGAGATTTTTGAATAAAAATTAGGTAGTCTTAATTTCTTTTAGCATTTCTTTTTAAATATGATGCTATGATGCTTAACATTGAGCTTTATGTTTAGTATTCTGAGAATAACTTTGTATACTTCTAGGTTACCTTGATAAAATTCAGAGCATTTTTCGCCAGCATCAAAACGCTCTCTTTCCTAGAATGTTTGATCATTTGTTGTGTACATAAACAGAATGCTATTTTTACTGTAAACAAATTCAGCGTGTAATATGCTAGCGAAGTTTTGACCTATATTTTGACTCCTTTCGTATTTTACAAAGAGATTTGACTATGCCATAATAATAATTATTTTTAAATACATTTAAATCATTATTTTATTTTAGGAAACACGTCTTTGGAACCCGAGAGATCATAAATACACGCAAAATATTAAAATCTCGCTAGTTTTGTTATATTAAATGCGAATAATAAAATTAGATAAATTTACTCAGGTCTAAGATTTAAGATATAAATTCAAACCCACGAATATAAATAACACTTAATCTCAAAAAGGAACGCGATAAAATCCCTTCCCTGAATTAAGACAATTGTACGCTATCATTGTTTAAATTAAAGACTAGCTGCCATTAGATATTTGTCTTATTTATGAGTGAGGCCTTAATAATTAATATTAAAAATACTTTACGTTCTATAATAACTTACCTGATGGAACAATGTTGCCATGTTTGTCCTGTGGCTGGTTTTCTGTAGAAATGGTGAATTCGTTCCTGTATTTATCGTAAGAGGCTTCATAATTGTTTGTATTTACAGTCGATTTCCCGTTTATATGTTCATTTTGCGGTGAATATTGTACTTTAATATAATGCTCTGTAGCCGGTGATTCATCCTTTATTCTATGATTTATTTTTTTACTATCCAATGTTAAGTTTTTAATATCTTTGTCGGAAGATCCATTCATTATAATCTTCTTTATAGTCTTTATTTCTTCTGTTTCACTCACTTTGTGTTCGGTAACGGATATGTGATTCATTTCTTGTTCATTTTTGTGGAGATCACTGTCACTTATTGATATAGGTATTGTGCTGTTCTCATGTCTATTTTCATCCTTCCTACCATTACTTCGAAGGAATTTATCAAACGGATCACTGTTTCTTTTCATTTTGAATGGATTCTTTTCATTGAATTTTATTTCACTAGACGGTTCGTGAATCTTTAAATTACTATCACGTACAAAGGGACTATCTTTATTGCTTCGAGGTAATTTTAATGTCTCCGAGTTATATCCGTTCGTATTTCCTGTGTCGTTATAATTTGAAAATATAGTACTATGAGGACCAGAGTCATTCATTAATGAGAAATAGGAAGGTGATCTGAGATCCGACTCATGTTCGTTTTGTATTAAATTATCTTTAAATTTATTTTGTGATCTACTCCTATCTAGGCCAGAGAGCGAGGCTCTTCCATTTGGAACTGGCAGTTTGGAAACACTGGAATAATTTGATGGTAACGTTGTATAAAAGGGGTTTGTTGGATGGAACTGTATTGTTTCTTCCTTAGGCGTCATTGATTTAACTGGATCATTAGTATTTAACGCGGCTGGTAACGAGCTGAGTGATGACGGCTGTTGCAGCTGCGGTCGATGCTGCGACGTCTTGGCTGGTCGTATGGTCGCGTACACTGGAGCTTGCGGAATCGCTACGTCGTTGTTTATTTCTGACAGAAAGTGCGATGACCCTGAAATAAATTAATCCTTTGTAGATTATTTTAATAAACTACTTTGATATTTACTTTTAACTATTGTTAAGATATAGTTTATGATGTTTTCAAGCCGCAAGCATTTCGTTTTTGATTTTTAATAATAGAACAGTCAGTTTAAATCCTGGTCTAATATCTTTCAAACATCGAGTTGAAGTAACGAATATATACAGTCGCAGATAAAACGAGCATTGCTTTCCCATTAGGCGGGGGATGATGCCAGTTAATCCGGCCTACGACTGAGGCAGTAATAATCGTTGTGAACGTTTAGCTCCCTACTTTAACAAATATTTATTATATAGATAAAACAATGCATTAACGAGTCCTCTATTACAATAATAAACTTTTGACTGTGAATCTGTCCAAAATTCCAAACTATATTACAAATGTTATTCATCTATCGTAATTAAGGAAATAGCCGTGTTAATTTTAACAGTCATGTCAGTACTCGACTTGAAATTCAAAAATAAGTTTTAGTTTTTTCAGACGTAAAATAACTCAATAGATTGATCAAAGAAAGATCCAAGTCAAACACTGATAGAGTATTGTTTATTATGAATACTTACTCTTCAAATCGCTGGCTCTGCCAATAGACCTTCTCCGAGGTGACATCTCCTTGTCTCTGCCAATAAAGAAAACTTAGATTATGAAAAGTCCTAGCAGCTTTAAAATAATTGCAGAGTACGTCCCTTTGTTTTTTTAAAGCTCTACTAAGTTTTAATACTCTGTAAAATGTCGGGCGTTCGTAAGCGAGGCAGATTATAAAAGTTTATGACGTGGGCGAAAACAAATTGCCCTGACTGCCATCCGGTGGTCGTTAAAAGTGGCTGGAATTTATAAACGGTTGTCATATTTGTTTCGTGAAACTCTTGCGCCCTTGTGATAAGGCAGTTCACGTCGCTCACTTCAGCGGTTATTCATAATTTTATTGAAGTATGCGACTCAGTTGCTTTTTGGGAATTCAACATCACTCCGGTGAAAAAACACGGATTTTTTCGTATAGAACCTATGTATGTAAATTCATCATACATCGTGTAGTATCATTATGTACTACTAGCTGTCGTCCGCGACTTCATCCGCGCCGAATTAAAAAAAAACATAATTAGTAGGCTATGTATTCTTCCAGACTATGTTCTATATTTCAGTTCAGCCATTCTGGAGATACCTTCAAATAAACATCTATCCATCCATGCATATAAATATTCGTATTTATAATATTAATACGAAATAAGATTCGGACAACGATTTCAAAACAGTAAGTACTTAAATCAAAGGCATTTGAATCCATCAAAATGCAAACATTACATCTGAAGTTCATGCACTTGCAGAATTTCAACGGTTATTCTCTTATTCCGACCATTAGCATGACACAAAGGCTGAGCCTCAATCTACGTCAAGCCTAATCTATGGAACGGGTAGCATTCGATGTTCGTGCGACGCGCGGAAGAGTGATCGGATTAACAGACAACCGTATATCGCTGCGATGTGAGCGCTTTACGTATGAAGGTATGAATACGCTTACAGATAATACCTTGATTGTAGCTTTAAGCTTTCGTATTGCGAGCTACGAGTACGATTCATCTACACATACAACTAACATGATATAAAGCTTTCAAGCCTATTAACCCTAATAGAAGAATATGTATCTTACTAATATAAATGCGAATGTTTGGATGGGTGGATGTTTGTCTGAAGGTATCTCTGGAACGGTTGAATGGATTTTGATGAAATTTGGCACCCACGTAGAATATAGTCTGGAAGAACACATAGGCTACTAATTAGGTTTTTTTCAATTCCGCGCGGACGGAGTCACGGGCGTCAGTTAGTATACATAAATACTTCAAGTGGTACATAAATGTAGATAAACTTATGGGAAAAGGAAAGCTTCCTTGGGAATAAGTTGCATCGTGATCTGATATAAACTGTCACTCTTCATCAACTTTGAAAAGAGGTGTAAGGGTAAGGAAAGTAACGCGGGTGCTGAGAAGGAAAAACATTTTCTTACAATTTAATTTAAAATTAGAAATGATCAAAGTGTTTTTTTAAAGTCACATAATGATGTAGTTATTCATAAAGTTTTAATAGCAAGTATTGACCAAAACTCTCTTCTTGATAAATTTCGCTTTCGTCCGTACCACTTAAAATAAATCATTTAACAAATGAAGCGTAATTTGTACACCAATTACGCCTTAAAGATGGATATGGTTTGGATTTATTAATTAAATTTGTCATAGATAATTGGATTAAAAGCGGTGTAAAATTAGGTTCTTACAATTTTATGGAACGGACACAGTAATAGGTGACTCATGTTCCTTTGAATGGTCAATTTAATAATATACATAATAAAACGTATACGTCGACTGGGGATTTAAATTATAAATATTGGGTTTTCTCGACGCATCTGCTAACAACAACCATTCGAACACTAGATGAGCAAACGTAGTAGTCCTGAGGTATTCTTTCTTCACGCTGTCCTAGTATACAGTCATTTGCTTACATTTAAAGAGTTTGTATCATTAGACTTACTCATTCAAGCCGAGCCTCAGCACGGGGCCGGCGGAGCGCAGCATGGCGTGGGCGTCGGCGTTGCTCATAGTTCTTGTCGGCTGGCCATTAATAGAGGATATCACATCACCTTCTCGGATACCGCTCAGCGATGCCTTGCGACCTGGGTTCACCTGGAATGATAATTATTTGTTGAAAATTAGCTTGAATTAACAATAGATGATCTTGGAAGTTTTCAGACTTGTTTTACAACAAGACAATAGACGAGTGAATGAAGATATTCATATTTATTAATTCTAATTACTGGTTTTAATGGTCCAAAATTAAAGAATTTTACTTCATAATATGTTAAAACTATAGAAAAACTTTTAATAAAATTTAGATATATTAATGCAATAAATGGAAGGATAGATATATCGAGAAAGTAACATCAGCAACACTGGAATGTTTGATGGGTTCCTTCCAGTCCCCAGTGATACAAGTTCTATTTTTCTATTAAAAGTGTGAACAGGCGCTTTACTTGAGTCGACAGTACTGTCCTACTGTCGAGAGATTTAGATTCAAATAGAATCTTAAATCCTCCGTAAGATTTTTTTTATTTCGCATGCGTTTGATTCTGAATTTCTTACCTGAGAACTTTTGCGATAGCTGTTGTTTATTTGCACAGATTTTATAACAAAAAACTGTATACGGCAAGCGTACAACAAGTTACATAGTTCCAAGGTTAATTATTAAACTACCCTCAGGTTTCGTAAAATGCATTACAAGAAAAAACATTACGTACGCAAGACGTCAATGTAGCGCTAGTGACAAAACACTGCATTTTATAGCACGTTACAATATTATCTATGTTTTTATTGTTGAATTGCAATAACAAAAAATAACTGTTTTTTTTTTCTAAAATTATCAGATGCTACAGTGATGAGTTTATACAAGCCAAAATGCTTGCTCTTTTGAAATTGATACGGACACTTATTTGACTATCATAATATTAATATTATGCACGTACAAATTGCAATTGAAAACTAACGAATTTCCGGTAGAATCTTTATATTTCCGCTGAATTATAACTAAACAGAAATTCAAGGAAAGTCGTTGTAATTAATTATTCTGAAAAGTTTTTTTTTCAACAGATTGTAATCTCGACACATTTTTCTAATTTTTCCTCGCTGAAATGTAAACGATGAAAAATGGCTGCAAGATTAAAGGGGAGGGCCAGCGCCGGGCAAAACGAGGGCAACTCTTTATTTTATTTTTATGTAAAATACGAAAATTAAGTGATTTTAAACATATACATATTTGTATAAGATAATTTCACACAGTTCGGTTTTGCTTCTCTAGTTTTATATCAATTATCCACATTATTTAAAAGTATGTAAGTACCCATATGTTAATTCTGAAATCTAGCTTACTAAGTTTATAAAAATATTAAACATAACAGCTATTAAGTGAGCATTCCTCGATCAAAAGAAACCCTTTTCTTAAAATGTATAATACAACATAATTAGTATTGCATTCACAGATCTGATATTTTTAATCTGTTTAACTATTTCCATAGACAAGTCAACGTCAATGTTACTTAATTAAATCCTTTCATAACATTAACAAAACATGAAAATACAGATGACTTGAATACTTCTCTTTGAAGTTGGTTAAAAGTTAAAAGTAACGAACCGCATTAGTTTCCCGCCTCCTTGCTGAAGGTGAACAAAACTTCAACATGTTTCCTTCCGGTACACACTAAATGACTGCTCAATCATACACTCATAAACACTATGTTAAAAATTGTAAGAACATCTAAACATGTTCAACCAAAACTCACTAAAAAAATGACATTGAATTTATAACAAACAATTCGAAATTCAAAAACAAATAACGCGCACAAATAACTGGCACAAAATGTCACCCATTACCGTAGAAAAAAGTTGGAGAGATTATTCAATTGTTTATGTTTAATAGAAATCATTCGTCTCCGTGAAAGCCAAGGACGATACTAAACTCAGGAGTCAAACAAGCGGTGTCAGAGCCAATTTCATCGGAACATTATAAGGGCATTATTCGAATATGCATGCGCCGTGAGCACATAGCTATTGTTATGTCAGGGCTGGTAGCCCGCTACGAATATTAATGTTGAAGGCGAGGAGCGGTCGCGCCCCTGGATTGAAGTGTTAGAGCCTACACAACTACTTAAACGGCCATTGAACTTTTATAATGGATAAAAAAGTTTTTATTAAGAATAATTTCCCAAAGTGTCCTAAAATATGCTTTGATTTCTAGGACTATATTCTAAGCAATATTGTCCGACAATTTTGCGAGATCTAATTTCTGAACTCCATATTATCGGAATAATTAGACAAAGAAATTAAAAAATGCATATCTTATGAATATATTTCTTCTTGCTTCTTGTTATTATACGAACCCTACAACTAGTATTTAAAAAAAATATTCAGTGTACTTTACTTTTCACAATTATAAAAAGTAGGAAGATTTATGCTTCGCCCGACACCCACGTACTCCTGTTTACGACGGCCGTATCATTTAATTCAACATCAGGTGCGTCTGGCGTATAAAACACAAACCGCTATGGAACGCAATAAAATACAAATTCTTTTATTTATAGGCCATTGAGTATGTTTATTATGACGTCATTATAACGCCATAAAACTAGCGAGAACAAAAACACATTCGAAATTCAAATCTTACAAACCAGACATAAACAAAATACAAAATAGAAAAGAGATTTTTGAAAAACCTTCTCTGCCAATAGGAGTGCATAAAAGCACCACAACAAGAACGAGAGTTGAAGTCACGAGAGATGAATATGGAAAAGAAAAGGCCATAAAGGAAATTCAAATTGTAAAAGGGCATTGTTCAAAGTGTAAGTCGGCGGGGAAAAGCTTAAGCGTGTAGGCAATGCAGGTGCATAGTTATATATTAATGTCGGTTCTAGTTTAAGACCGCTCTATGCTCGAGTAATTACGAAAAACTGCAACGACTGCAGAAAAATAAAAGATCTGTAAATTTAAGAATTTCCCTTGTTTGGTTATCGCCACTTCTAGATTTTGGATAAAATTAAATGTTTATATAATATTTTTTTGTAACCATTCATAAAACTTATTTCTGAGATTTACTAAAAAAAAGTTCTTCCCTATGCAGTCATAATATTTTATCTACATTATGATTCCGAAAAGGTTAAAATCATGTTTTAAAATATTTCGTACCCAAAATCACACGAAGTAACACGACATTGAATTTAAGAACTTTTACGAATAGAATAATAAACTATAGCGCATGTTCAATTAAATTATCTGCAATACTGCATTGTTCGTTAGTGTGGCATTAAATACCAGTTTAAGATGACACATCAGATTAAGGATATACCAAATATGTAACAATAATCGAAGCTCAATCACTTCTGGTCTTTTGTATTCTGCGATATTTCACTATTCCTTACACGCATTCTACGTGACTTCGTACGGCTCACGAAGCCGTATTGTTTACTACCAACTCTAGTGTGTAGTTTAACTGAACTTTTACATACACCGTGGGTTTCCATTAACGAAACACTTGTATAGAAACATTTAAATAATGATACACGGATTCCGTCAGCGGAATAAAACAGTTATAATTTGATATTCCACATTAGATGTCTGTAATAAAATTTGTTTTTTTATATTATTTTTAATTAAAATAAATGGCTATTTTAAATTTTATGTTGATAAAAATATAACTACATACATACGACGCTTACTTATATTGGCTTACACACGGCAAAGCATCTCAATATGCAGTCAAGTGGGGAGTGAAGCGCAGACTCTCGCATCTAAGAAACCAATGACGCGACGGTATAAAACGCGTTGAAGATTTCTCTTTGTATTCAACAATTTTATAGATCCTTTAAAATATTTCTTGAATAAAATTTAAGAACATTTTGAAATAATTTACTTGGAAATCTGCAGCTGTTGTAAAGTCTATTTAGAACTTACTTTAAATTGAATAAAATTGCTAAACTACTTTAAGAATCAAGAATAATATTTTCTTTCTTAAATATTTATTTTATACAAAGACTGTAAGTAAAAGGAAAAATAAAGTAATAGTTTAGTTTTATTACACTCTTACGATAGATCGAGTTTGATGAAAGAATATATGAGGAAAGACTGACAAGACAAAATGTTGTGAAAGTTTTAAGGAATCTCTTAAAAGAACAAGAGATTCACATACATTAATAGTCCTTGTCTTGTAACTAACAAACATTATAAATTAAAGCTAGAGCGAGACAGATGCATCAGTTTATTTAACAAATATCCGCAATTTATTTACTTACCTCTTTGGATTTCGGGTTAGTGTTTGTTTTAACCGACTTCGATAAGGATGAGGTTCTTAATGCGTCTGTGTTTTTTTTATAACTACTACAGTAAATAATGAGTGACACTTTTTAATTACTCTCATAACTGTGGACATTACGCAATAAAGTTTTGTTTATAAATTTGTTTTAAGTTCAACAATTTGTACAACTCAAAGTACTTGTTATTATAAAAGGAAATAAAAGGTTTTTTCTCTGTCAACATCACTCGTTTTAAAGTGCACTCGCGGAACGTTTTTAGCCTTTTCTTGTTTCATTCACATGACGAATTACATTATGATAATTTTATAGAAGTTTTTTACATTAAATGTTTTGGAGGTTTTATTTATTTAGTCCATACTTTTTATGTGTCCAAAGAGTAGATGATGATATTATATTTTTGACAAAAGACAGTAGCTTAATACTTATTTGTATGTTTTTTGTTGTTGGTGACTTAATCTAATTTTTGGAGGGTACAGTACGATTAGTATAGAAAATTTCACAGTTTAAAAATAAATAAATATATAGCAGATGCTGACGGATATTCCTATTTACATAATAAGAATGTATAAAGTACAATGGCAAATAAAAGTCTAAGGAGAGCAAACATATTAATCATTTTGGCGGACTTTTAGCCAATGAACAAAGAATTCGGCAAACTGTTTACACACATCGAGTCCGTGGATTGAATAACTACGACTTTAGGAAGGGAAGCTTCATAAGCTTGCGTTTTATTGTTGTGGTCATCAATATCTATCAATCTATAAATAAATAAATAAAATTGGAAAGTTAGTAACATTGAAATAAAAAACATATTTCGCGAACCTTATATACAAACCATTTTTTTTTTGTCATAATTACTATTTCCACTTTTTCGTCGAAGTGTACTTTTACATAATAATAACCTCTTCTAAAATACCAATATTAGTAAAAACAACGAAACCGAAAACCGACAATGGTAGCTCGTTAGAGAGTTTTATGAATAACTGTTGAACGAAAAAACATTGCACGAGTAATTTTTTTGCGAACCCCAAAATTCAATAACGGCTCTATGTTTTGATGCAAAAAATAACGAAAAATATGCAGATATTCTAAGGGTTTAACAGAATATATGTACTCTAATACTATGTCAAATTAAAAATCATTTTCTCAATAAAAATAATTCACGTAGTTTCTTACTTAATTCTCAGGTACCAGTATTTTTGTGTTACAATAATGAATTAAAAAAAGTTTTTGTAAGCATATTACATGAATACAACATTTTCAAAAGATTCTTACACGCTTTACCAAAGTCGGAGTAGTAACAAAATGATTTTCAGCAAAATTATACGGTTGCGAGAAAATAAAAGGTGGAAGCTGGCAGTCCGCTGGCCGCAGTTCTCTCGCAATTACATCCTTAATTGCTGTTACGTAGCAAAATAAGAGCGCGCTCGCCTCCCTTCCAAAGCCATTTTCATTATGATCCAGTTTCAACTATGGGATGTATCGAGCCAAGTATAACATGTGTACATCATTACAAGTCAAGATACAGTTTTTGCTCACCTTTTAGAAACAATTGCAGCCAATGAATAAAACCATTCAAATATCGTATACAAGGAAAAAGAAATAAATGTTATTTAAACATAACAAGTAAACTTCAAAATGTATCTCCAAATACAAATTTAACTTAATCATAAACTAAGTTAACGCGGTGGCATATCAGTGCACAGTTGAGCAAAACTTTGAGTAACTTGAACGGCCGTAAATAGCGTAGTCGTCATTCCAACTCACCGCACCGTCTTAGATATCAATGGCATAAATCTAGTTGCCATTGTATATATTACTATGAGTGCATATAACAAAAAATATATACTATTTTCCTTTTGTATTTATGCAAAAAATAGATGCATATAATTTTGTTTACAAGTAAAGTTCTTATCTTGACCTAATTATTAAATCATCATCATTATTATCATCAGATCACTATACGTCCTCACCGAGGGGCTCGGAGACTACCCTAAGTTAAGGGTGATTAGGCCATAGTCAACCACGCTGGCCAAGTGTGGGTTGGTTGACTTCACACATATCTTTGAATTTCTTCTCAGATAAGTGCAGGTTGCATAAGGATTGTTTGCCTTCACCGTAAGAGCGTCGGATAAATGTGCATATGTAAATCGGAAAATCGAAAAACACATTGGTACATGGCGGGATTCGAACCCAGGACCTGCAGATTACAAGTCTAGTGCTTGACCCCTGAGCCACCGACGCTCGTCCATTAAATAGGCATGTGTTATTATATTCGATCTCTTTAAAAAAATCATATCAGTGGACGTCTTACTAAGATATTTTCCATTCGAATGTTATTCAGCAAATATAAACCAGACTACAACAGCTACCGCAAAGAAACGTGGCGAAAAATGTTATACTCATAATGAAAGGAAGCAGATGCGCATATTATTTTTTACACAACGGAAATAATACAAATGGTGCCTCTTTTATTTATATAACTTGTTTGACATTCTTTGTTATCTTTTTTATTGTGTTTTATTATTGTATTTAATTCAAAGCACTAAGTTATGTTATAATTAAGAAAAATGTCCCTTTTAATAATTTTATATGTACGTAATTATTGACGATTGGCAAAAAAATATTCCTATTTTACTCGAATGCCAGCTGGGTACTGTTTATAAATAGTGTACAAAATTTATTAAACAAATATAAAGAAATCAACAGACTATATAATATTTATAAAACTCAAAAGGTAGATAATCCAGGTGCTGTAATATAAAATTGTGTGTGTCAAAGCGAGATTGCTTACATTGCGTATAACTTCGTGTATAAACACTAAACATACAAAATACTGAGAACATGAAAGAGCACTCTTTAGTATTTATATTTCTTAATTCCTTTTGTATACTAGCAGTCCCCGCGACTCTATTTACGCGAAATAAAAAATAAGTAGGTTATGTATTCTTCCAGACTATATTCGACATCTGTGCAAAATTCATCCGTCGAGCTGTTGCAAAGTTATCTTAGAACAAACATCCATCCATCGAAACTTTCTCATTTATAATATTGGTAAGATTAAAATAGTATTATATGATTCTTTATTAGCAAAAAATCATAGGAATACGCACGTACGTATTATTATTCTCATTATTAAAAAAACACTATTATGATTGTGTTATTATATAGCAAAGCGAAGTTACTGTATATCATTAATAACATTGTTAGTTTTGCGACTCGTTATAACGCTTTTACAATATAGAGTCGACATCAAACGACCTTGTTGGTTAGTTAATTGATCATTTACAACAGTCCAGCTGTACTCACATTAAGTGCACGTTCGGGATAGCTATAGCTCTGCGGAGAGAAAAAAGAAATCCTCAATTACGAGAGCAATTGTAACACATTTATTTTTAAAACGTATTCGATTCAACGCAAGATTTGAGTAAGGGAACAGAAATAACGTTTAATGTGTCATGAATGTTCAGGATTCTATTGTTTTTCGTTTATCTGTGTATCTATTTTTAGATTTGATATCATCGGAGCCGTTTTTACCTTTGACTTTATTGCCCTTCATTACAAATTTGTTTTTTCTAACAACACTGAGCTCGACGAAAAGTTTCAACGTTTTTGCAAATGGATATAAGCATATCTAGTCCTAGCAAAAGTGAAACTAAAGTACAATAGTTATTTCCTGACCAGTGTACCATTTTCTATGTATAAACATGGGTTTCTGACATCAAAATCTCTTTATAAAATGTATCGTCATCCCTTACTTTCATCTTTGACAAAACAGAGATAACAATATGTTTTAAACGGGGATTTTTATCTCAGAAACTTTTATTTTTCTCACTAGATCAGACAAGTTTGTTGGCCTAGAGAGTTATAAAACTATTCAATTTAAACACCAAGTTTATAATTGAGCCTACAAGTTCATTAATTCTCCAAATATACGGACAATAAATTCGTTACATTTTACTTTACAAAACGAATCATATTGGAATATAAATATGAAGCAATAAGCTTTGTGTCTGCGGTACATTACTATGCAAACGTACCCTCGATATCCTGAGCGGCTGGTTGTGATCCGCACCGCCGTGCATACGGAAGCCCCAAGGCGCGCCGCCCGTCAGTTCCACCTCTTTCGTTGTCATCGTCGATTTTTCACTTCATTGCTCTCTCGGCGCAATCTTCGAACCTACACTACTACGGCCTCTTCAATGTTTATGAAATTCTCGTTTTAAATGTTTGGAAGCTCATTTTATTGTATATCGTTTTATGCCATAGTAAGAAATGTAAAGAAGGAGTTGGTTTGTAGTACCTGTAACAAAATAAAAATTATATTAGTAGCGTATAAAGAAGACAAGAAAAGAAACAGCGAAACATAAATAAATTCTATCTTTTTTCTTGTATACAACAATATAAACTAATGAATAGTTAATTAATAATGCACATAATTTAAATGAAATACTGTACAAGAAGTTCAGTGTAAATTAACCTCCCACTGGCTGACTCCGATACCGTCTATTAAGCTATTCTAAAGTTCCGTGGTCAAGTTATAAAGTTTGACTTTCCGCTGCAGCTCTTTGATAGACACGACTAAAACTGACTCGATATTAAATCCAGCGCACAAGCATTTCCAATATCTTTAATCAATTTGTTTTAAAATTAAGTTTGATTTCATCCGTCTCTGTATATTATGGGGAAATAGTACAAACAAGTTATGAAATTAAATATTTTAAGAATTACTTAAAGCATAACTCAAAGCAAAGGCAAATTAAGGAACAATGCCCGATTTATTTATTCACTTGACCTTTAATATTATATGTGTTATTACATATAAGGAACTTTTTATCGATAACATCTGAAAAATTATCGATTACTTTTTATTTTTAACTTTACGAGGTGTTACTATACTGACTTAACATCTCATAAACACGGGTAATAAATTAGTTGAAAACAGCTGAGAAGTTTCGGAGATTGCTTGATATGAGTTTGGGGTTTTTGCTATAAAATTATTACTTGCTGCAATATGAATTTTAAACCGTTAATAGTACTGTATAGCATTGTTACAATTTAATAAGCTACCGTAATAACAATTTAAACATAGCGTTTGATAAAATGAATCCTTAAGTCTTTGAGTAACAAAATCCTTGGAAAAACCTAATAAAATAGGGCAATTTCTATTAATATTTTACATACTAACATAAAATTGAATGACAGGTCTGTAAACGTTATATTCTGGCCTCTAAAAGCACATCGAGGTAAAGAGGAGCGCAAACTGTACGTAATTTGAGCGGGCGCGAGCTGTACTACGGTAGAATTATTTTCAGGCTATGATGTCGACTGGCATCCGAAGCGAAGGTCGTTGCTAACGTGCAATATTGAATCATGACCTAGTACAGATACTTCGTTATGAATTAAACAAATGGATCGTTTATAAATATTACTGGTATAGTGGGTGTTTACCGTTAAGCCTAACATTCAATCGGCCCAATGAAAATTTTATCCCCATAAGACTGATTGAATGCACATAAACAGGATCAATATTTTTTTATTATATCGACTTAACTCACTCATTTAAAAACACCCTTATATTCCGATTGTGCCTGTCAAAAACATATTGTTATCTGTGTTTGTCAAAGATAATGACAGAGATGACGATATGTTTTATACAGAAATTTTGGTCTCAGAAATCCACGGACACACTATCGTTACACATCTTTAAATTAAAAAAAAACTATGTGAAACTTAAAATGCACTAATGCTTAGTAATGTACTGTAATAAAATCATGTAAGTTACACGTAATAAATAATGTAGTGTAGTTGAGTTCGCTTACACGCTTTAAAGGTAAAAGCCTACTCATAGTCTACGAAGGCACTTGATTATTAATCGGATCAGTCACAAAATTACCATAACAAGAGTTGCTTACATTGTCTATAGTGGTGGCAGAGAATGATGGTATAATACTTGCAATATTATATACATACAACTCACGCCTATAACCTAGAAGGGTTGGCAGAGATCAAGGAACTACATTTGATGTGGCCAAAGGAACCTTCGCAATCTACTTTTTGCCTTTTTTGGGAGACGGAACGTGACGGGTAGCGAGATCCAACGCCGCTTTTTCTCCCGGGAATTCACTCATACCTTTGTTTATTTGCTGATATGTGCAGGTTGTATCACGATCTTTTCCTTTACCGTAAGATCATCGGATAAATGTACATATGTAAATCGAAAATCAAAAAATTTATACATGGCAGGATTCGAACCCAAGAACTGCAGATTACAAGTCATGTGCTGCAATCCCTAAATCACCGACGAACTATGACATAATGATGTAAAATTATATTTAATTATTTATATTTATCGTCAATACTGACGACATCGTGTTTGTGGTCCAAGGTGGTTTTTTTTAACCATCACTAATTAATACTTCTGCTACATTTGTAGTTAAGTTTTGTTTAAACTTTTTTTTTATTTTGTACATTAACTCGTAAAATATTTCATCGGACGTGAAGTTGAAAAAATAAAATACCCTCGAGGAAAATTTGTTCACATGCAGAATTTATGAACGTCGCGCAACTAAATATATTACCATTTGCAGATTACTGGAATATTTTATGTAAGGGTTTATGTTTGCAATATAAGATATTATTTTATATCGCGAGAATAATACTATACTTATAAAGAATATTGTAAATAAAATCTTATCGATTACTTTTAAAATCTTACTTACGAGGGTGAATCAAAAAATTCTTGGAATCAATATTAAAAAATGCAAAGATTTAAATAATAATATTTTATTTTTCTACATAATCTCCCTCCAATGCAATGCATTTAGAATAACGCGTTTCTAACTTCCTTATTCCTTGTGAAAAAAAAAATTTTCTTGACTCTCGAAAAAGTACTCTACGGCAGCTATAACCGCGTCATTATCGTGAAATTTTGTTCCACGAATTTCCTCTTTTAATTTTGGAAATAAGTGAAAATCACTTGGGGCTAAGTCCGGAGAATATGGTGGGTGGTCAAGGAGATTGAAGCCAGCACAGCGGATTGCGTTGAGCTCAACTTCCGATCGATGAGCAGGAGCGTTATCTTGAAGGAACAACACGCCCAACGACAGTTTTCCACGACGTTTTTCTTTAATCGCTTCACGCACTTTCGGGATTAAATTTGCATAATAGGGTCCAGTAATCGTCTGGCCTTTTGGCATGTAATCAATAAAAAGGATTCCTTCACTATCCCAGAACACAGAGGCCATAACTTTGCCAGCGGTAGGAGCAACTCGAAATTTCTTGATGGATGGAGAGGATGGCCGTTTCCAAGACATGCTTTGTCTTTTAGTTTCAGGATCAAAATGGTGGACACACGTTTCATCCATGGTGACAAAACGACGGCAAAAATTATCCGATTCATGCTGGAACATTTCGAGATTACGCTTGGAAATTTCCAAACGTCGCTTTTTGTTTTCGTCGGTTAACATTCGTGGCACCCATCTTGCAGACACTTTTTTGAACCCCAGTGAATCAATTAAAATGGATTGAACGCTACCAAAAGATATCTTTAGGATCTCAACTATATGTTTTATAGTCATTCTTCTGTCTTCCAAAATCAGATTCTCAACCTTTTTGACATTTTCTTCTGTAACGGAGGTTGAAGGCCGCCCAGAACGCGGGTCATCTTTACAGCTTGATCTACCTCTTTTAAATTCAGCCATCCAGTACGCAACCGTAGAATAGGGTACAGCATCACCCCCCCCTGTCTGCTGAATGTCCAAAAAAATTTCCTTCGTAAACATTTTTTTCAAACTGAGATATTTTATCACCGCACGTAACTCACTATTATCCATAATTTTGACTTTTTAGCAACTCGTTGCACAAAACAATTTATTACATGCGAACGAACTGACAAAAACAAGTGACAGTCTGCAAAAATATAGTGTGATAGACACTCTTTAATTTGAATATCGAACTTGATCCAAAAAAGTTTCATATATATGCACTTCTAAGAACTTTTTGATTCACCCTCGTAATATTATAAACGTGAAAGTTTAGATGGATGTTTGTTTGAAGGAACTTCGAATTGGCTCAACGGATCTTACTAAAATTTTGAACAGATGTAGAACTTTGTATGGAAGAAGACCTCGGTTAAGTTCTTTTTTATTCCCGCGTGAACGGAGTCAGCGGGCGACAACTAGTTCAATATAAAATATCCAATCTTATCTGAAATGATGACAACCAAATACATTCAAAGAACTCATCAATGGTTTTGAATTAAAATTCAAGTGAGCCATAACTCATAAACCAAACATTTTCCAAAACCATAACTTATTTCGCATGCAGCCGTGCGTGAAATGAATAACGTAACATTTTATATTTCCAACTGTTCCGACGCTAAATGCGCAAGCTATTTGAGCAGAATGCATTTAGTAGCGCGACAAACATAAATTTAACACCAAATGCGAGGCTCCGTTAGCGATGCATTTCTCTTTACGGAAATTTTTACTTTAAATTAATGATTAACAGACGCGACCTTATGACTTGTTTTGTTATTAAAAAAAACCTTAGAAAACGAAGAAAACACAGGATATTTTTATAATTTTCGTATTGATTAAATCATTAAAATCATCAAAAAGAATCACCGATTATTAAGCTTGGATTCCATTTTTTTTTTAATTTATAATTCCTCAAAAGCCGAGAGCTTGGATGATCCGCAAACGAATCTGCAACGATTTAATCCTTCTGTCGACTGGTTCTTTTTTTTCACAAATTAATTGACTATGTTATACTATTTGAATATGTTTATCTTAACTGTCAAATAAAACATCAAAGTCTATTTTAAGTTGTTTGTTTGTAGAAGCGTAAAACATTGTTAGAATTTCTCTGGAACAAACAGTGCATATTACCTTAGAATATTAGTGAAGATACGAATTACTATAGTTAATCTACATATTCTGGACTTCTTATGACGTGTACAAAGTGCGAGTGGATCAAACATAGAATGTGTTTGTTTGTGCCGCAATAGACATGCGTCAAGACGTCAGTTAAAATAATACCACCGGCTTTTAATAGAACCAAGGGAGATGAATCATACAGTATTACGCTAATCGATGTTAAATATAACTACGACGTTGTTGATTGTATATGTACCTTTTGGTATGTATATATAAGTTACTGGGTGTACCCGCGACTTCGTCTGCCTGAAATATTGTCTTCGGGTAGCAGTTTAATTATTTAGGCTAATTATTTAACGTAAGCTCATAAACAAAACATATGTATAACGAGTACAAAACATTCACTTAATTCTTACATATTATTCCGATGCAAACTTTCATCCCTATTCCCTATTGTTATTTGGCACCCTAATGGTAAAACTTTTACAAACTTTGAATGGCACATTTATTTATATCATATTAACAGCCTAAAAATACGTATCAAGCTTCTAACTGTGAAAATGACTATAATTCCATAAACATTTTCAGCGCCACTTTCAACCCCTTTTTTTCCAGGAGGGAATTCTTTAGGCATACTCCGTGCCTCGGGGAAAGCACAGTAGTTATATGGGATTCTCTCCCCGAATGGGAGCATACCCACTAAACCCCTCTGTTCCCTCATAGCCATAGTGTGGGACGCCACGGGATAGTGTTAACTTACCACCGCGACGCCCCACTGACCAGCCCGAGAATAGGGCTCCTCAATGCGCCCGTAGGCGCTCCTCAGAGACGACATCGTGCAATGCACTTTCAACCCCTAACAACCCTTTTTTCATGTTAAAAAGTAGCCTTTATAACTTTCCTCAGGCTCTAGACTATCTTTGTACCAAATTTCATTTAAATCGGTTCAGTTATTTTGGCGTAAAAGCAAGATAGAGTTACATTTGCATTTCTAATATAAAGTAAGCATTAACAATTATGTAAAGATTGGCATTTACGGAAATATTTTTCTAACATGTAACTATTATCCTCAAATATGGATAACTGAAGCTTTTCCTATAAAAAATAAATTATTTCGGAGTACAATTGATAAATAGAAATGGGATCTCATGAAGGAGCATGTTGCGGCCGTCGTAATTAATTAATCGACCCTTAGCATTAAGTTCGTTCCCATCAGCGGAAAGTATACCGATTTTCTCATATAATCTTTGTCTCGATAGAAAAAAGGTACACTTTTGTACCACTTCGTAACATAAGACACAATTAAAAATTTAATTTCTACATTTTGTATCGTTATTTTGTTACAAATGTCATTAGTAAATGACGCCAGTAAATAATAAGAGTTTCATGGTTCCAATGACAATAGGAAGAAAAAGGAAAAGTCTCCTGGGAACTAATGTACTTATAATTAAGCAATTGAGAGAATAACATTAAGTTCAAAATAATTATATATATTTCAGTATAGTTCCATTCGGTATATATTTTTATTCTAAAACAACTTGATTAATAATACTTTGATAGAAGTATGTAGGTTTAATATGTCTGTTTTAAACCTATATTTCTCATTTACTTTTTATTAACTGACATAATTTAATCAACACAGGAAGAGCTTGCAAACGACGTGCTTCTGATATCTCTTTGTAGGAAATTCAAACAATTTTTCTCTCATGCAAATCGCAAGCAAATAAATTATCTGTGAATTCTTTATGAACGGAGATAATACTCGAAAAGAATAACTCAAAAGATATGACACCTCTTTTCATTACAGTACTTGAAGGAAATGCGTTATTAATTTCTTCTTGTTGCTAAATGTTTACTTGATAAAGTAAAAAAAACTTTTTTTAATACATTTACTTCCACGCTCAGTATATATTGATTACGTATGCACTTCCCTTAGTCTACATTTCTTATACTATCGACACTAAGTCCCTCCCTTAATGAACAAAAAACGACTGTGATGTAGTCAAGTAATTTAGAATGCTATAAACGATGTTTTTATCGATAAATCCAGTTATCACTAACTTTCTCATTTAAAATAAGTATTAGTAAGAAGTAAGATTGCGCAGTGCAGTTTCTGTTGGGAGAATGAAAAGTTGAAGAAGTTCCTATCCAGTTACTCATAAATAGACACAAAGACATCCGGCTTCATTAGCCTAATTACCCGCAGGTTACAGATTCGTTTGTTCATTTTACAATTCATGTATAATAATATAATATTTTATAAGTTAAATAAATATTCTTATTTATTCAATTAAATTTAAAAACTTATTTACTTATTAATTTTATTTAAATTTTATGTTAACAAATATTTTAACTCAAAGATTTAAAGATTGTAAATATAACGTGTTACGTCGAAAGATCAAATATTAATTCTAATGGAAAAGACTATTAGTTCAAGTAGATAACAATTTAATGTTATCGATTGACTTTAATTTCGAAAAACATTAAATTTAATAACAAAAATGCAGTCATAATCAGTAGAAAAAGGTAAAACAATGAAATAGTTAAGATTTGTACATCCTACTTCTACGTTTCAAATGCAATAACAAATCGCATCTGATACCATTCTCGGTAACAAGCTCGCGACAAAGCTCTTTTATATGTCTTTCCTCTCGCTTGCAATTTGATACTCTACCTATTTGAGTGGCGCATTCGTTTATTTAGCGATGAATACGATATCCCGTTAGCGTAGATTGTCTGCATGTATTATCTTGTAGAAATAATAGTTTTTCACATCCTTTCAATAGAAATATAAATGTGTTGTTTACTTGGAATCGTTTATTTATACTAATGCTAGCTGTCGCCCGCGGCTCCGTCCGCGAGAAATTAAAAAAACATAATTAACCTTTGTGTTTTTCCAGACAATGCTCTATATGTATACTAAATTTCATAAGATTGGTGACTACAGGTTGAATCGTCCGTCACATAACGAAGTTATTTGGTGGTTAAATTTACTTAACGTTAAAAAAAATTTGAACACTGACAAGTGCTGGATAAGATATGCCATTAATGGCAGTTAATATGTTATCCGGCACTTTACCGGGACATTTCAAATATAGCCCCAAAATTATATATATATATATATAAGTTATATTGAATTTATATTTGCAATGGTAATATCATATTTCTTTGACGAGTTATTTTCTTTATGCATTCAGTCTTATATTGCTCTTATTCACTTTTGATTTTTCTTTTCTCATATTCGTTTTTTATTTTTCTATGAGCACGTCTTTTCTAAAGAAATGTCAACTAGAATACGAATGGCACAAACGAATGCCTCCCAGAGAAGCCGGGCCGTGCGTGGGTGCGATTCAAACGTCATTTATGTGTTTCCGATACTCAGGATTGTTCGTACGCTTCTTTATCGTTGGATGTATTTAATATAATATAATGTAAAAGGTTTAAAATTATTATAAAAAATAAAAATCAACTTTTCGCGATCACATAATCCCTTTTATTATAGAAATTATTAAATTTTCACAACTCGCACTTATCTTGCTTTTAGAAAAAATTTAACAAAGCGAAGCGTGATGAATATTATCAAAGCGTTTATTATTATCCATGTCATTTATAAACTATCAATCTAACTGAAAATGTAATTTTTGTTATTATACAAACAAAACGTATAAAATAGAAATTGTTCTCATTCTTATCGTATTGTTATATAAAGATTTTAAGTTATAAACGGCCGCAGCAGAAACTTCAGGTCACAAAGTCGCTACATTCGTACTTTAATTATTAAATATACTTGGCAAAATGACTATAAACCTTACTGTAAAGTAAAGATGTAAACACTAAACACAATAAGTTAAAAAAATAACAATAATTTATACACTCCATTAATTTTTTTGAACATTTTTTATTAACATGCATGGAACCCTATTACAAAACTTGCATTAAAACCTTTAAACATTTAATTGATGTAAAATACAGAAAATCTTTATGGAAAACTTACGTTTAACTCATGTTACGTGGTTGTAATATATTCTGCTTTACACCAACATTTGTGTTGACCCAATTTTGCGAATGTTGCGCCACATATTCTGTTTTGTCGTGTAATGAAATTAGCAACGGAAACAGTGGACTGTACAACAATGTTAAACACGAAATTAATAACGGAATAACGTTAGAAATTAAGCACCAATATACACAGTGTGAACACGAGTACTTGATCATACTCAGAAACTAATAATTAGAACCAAAGACAATATATGTAACAGTTAATTAAAAAATCTGACTAAGTATAAGAGACAAGGACAGAGAATATCAATTGCTTCAATTTAATGTATCTTTTAAATGAGTAACGTAAAAATTACTGTGAAAATGGTATAACAAAGAACCGGAGTAAAATTGTCTTGCAAATTGTAAGCACCGTAACATTTCTTATACAATTTCTTGCTCTTACAAATATTATATAACTCGCGCAAATGAATATCCATCGTCTCTTTGAGTTAAACTCTGAGGAGAATAGTGTTTGAATTATAGAAACAGTATTCAATGTAGCAAGCGAAGACAGCTTACGGCTGAACATTTCCAATCCCTTTGTAGAGGATTTAATATTTGCAAAGATCGCTTTTGGCTAGATAGCATTATTCATAATAGAGATTGCTAATTAAACCTAAAATCATATTTATTATCATAGTTGTAAAGTTAAATTGACTACTAAAATAACTATGGAAAATGCATGATGCAGCTGAGACAAGAAAGGCCAAAACTAAGACATAAAAGTGGTATCAAAGAAACGTATCTTTGGTTTACGGGAAATAAAGTTGTGTGTAAAATGTATATTTGTAGAATTAAAAACCTATTCAATAACACGATGCAAGCAAAAACTATACTACAAATTACGATTTTAGCAGAAAACAAGAAATTTAAAAGATAAAAGATGAGTGGTATTATAAAATAAATTAAATCTGGTATTCAGTCCCCCATTCAGTAGAGCACTTTAACCTAGATTTAAAATCGATTTAATTGCAGTATTGCATCCGTACGTCTGCCACACTCAAATGCAAATCCATCAGTAACGTACCAAGCAGATTGATGTGGACATGCTCCGGCCACAGGCAATGCCTTTTATCTTAATAGACTATTTGGCTTCTATTTCCACTCCAGATATTTCGAGCTTCCTTGATTGGGTGCTAATTAAAATCAGAGTTGGAAATAGCGTTACTATACTGTTACCCGTACTCGGAGTTATAAAATAGTCACTTAGGGAGGCCCTTAATGTAAATTTTCTATCCAAAAACGTAGCTCTTTAAAGTGACGTCACAACGTAATATTACTAAGAGTAACTTTATTTTATTAATTACAATGCAAATTGAGTTCTAAAACTATACTTAACTTTTCAGAAAATCTAAATCTGTTCTTCAAAAATTACTAAACTGCTGAGAGTTTGAAATAAAGCGTTGATAGAAACATCTAGAACATGTCGATGAATAAAAGGATTACCATATTGTGACTTCAATTTACGTAATACGACAAATATATCCTTTGGGAATTTCTAAAACATTTTATTCCACAGCCTTTCATAACATATAAAAGGTCGTGATTTTCATTTGCTCGCTGCTGCGAACGAAGTGTAATGTCATAAAGAATATTTATGAGTTTTGGTAAAGCCTACTTGTGTACTTTCAGGGTAAAATCCTAAAAGTAAAGCATATAATACTAAAAATAGTGTGATTACTTTGGTTTTATATTCTTTTACAATAACTAACCCTCTCTAAAACTTGAAGTACAGGAAATTTGGAAGATGATGACGCACAAGTTCATAAAAAAAAATGTTTATTAAAACTCAAATTTGATAAAGTTTTTCATACAAAAGAGGGTAGCATCTTATTTTCTATCATCTTAATAAGTTGTAAGACTTGTCAGTATACACAATTTATAATTCCAATAACATTTCGTATTTAGAAAAACATAATCAAATGTGAATGGTTACTGCGCCTAAGACAAGCCTTAATAGTGATGTGAAGATTTACTTTGAATTGTTACTTAAATAACATGAAAGTAAACACATTCATCTGAACAACTCTTGTATTAAACGATGGTGACTTGCTTAAAATGTAAATTGTACATTCAATTAGGAAGAACCGCAATTGTAGTGACGTTAAACTTATACATAAAAGGCGTGCCTCATAAACATATAATCAAGTCTGTCCTAATCTGTACTTCCACTGTTGTGTAGGTGTTTTCAAACGCAATACGCGATGCTATATTTACTACATGTACATTCTCTTAGTTCTTATCCAACATTTTTAAAGAAATCAATGAGACAATATAGATTCTGTGTCGTTGACTTCGACTTCAAGTATCGACTTACTAATGCAATTTTCACGCTACGGCGTATACAATTGCAAGTTGCTCCTTGAAAATATGAAACGAGACTCTCGTTATGAACATTTTTATTTTCTCTATACAAAGAATTGCTGGTATATTACGTTAAATGCATTTTAATGCCATAATTCCCACTCATCAGAGTTTTAATTTTCAGTAGTTTTTATTAAAGTTGTTGACGATCTTTAACAAACAAATTTATGCGATTCTGAATCATTGTATTAAATTTACAATTTCTTAGGGAAATGTTTCATACATAACTATGATAAAGGATGATTAAAATTATGCATTACATCAGCTTTTTTGGGAAATTGTAAGGAAGAAATGGAATGCGATATAATAAATTAACGTAACAATACACAATGATTGATTAGTGATTAACTAAAGACCGAAATTAATGGTATAGAAAGATAAACTTTTGAATTCAGAGTCTATTTATTACGATTTATATAACCCACGAAAACATATACCTCTAAAATTTCTCCCTTTACTGCTAAAGTAGAGTATAATTAACTAAAAACGTATTCAGCTCTAACATTTACCAATTTCGTAAGGACAATGGCGATATAACGTGAACCCAATTTTAGGATTCAATTAACTACCTGAGCACAATAACCCGCCCCGTCCGGTATTGACGGACCTCATTGTCCAAGCTCTGCTCGGCCTGCGTCAAGACATGGCTGGCAGCTGATAGACGTAAACGCTTAGGGAATTTAATTTAATGAACCTATATAACTCAACAATGATAATAATTTAAAGCGAATTTAATTACTATGACGCTAACATACAAAGGCAATTTCGTGCGCCTGCTGGATCAAGTCTTGTATAAAGTGAAAGAAAGTCAAATTATAGTGTCAAATGATTTTAAACACATTCCCGACATTTCTTAATGGGCAACTAGTAAAAAAGCTTTGTAATTATTACGTTTAAAGCGCTGTAAAATTTACAAGTTTTCCTTAACTGTAAATTATGAGAAACAATCAATTAATGAATATATAATGTTACATTACAATAAGAAATAACATTTAATTTTCAATGCCGGACAAATTCTATAACACAAACGAAGAATGCGGTTTGCATGGTGGCCGCAGATGTACAACTGGGTCAAGCTAAATTGTACATCGTGCGCAAATAGAAACTTTATGTTTTTATCCAGACCCCAATTTAAACAACTTGTTCGTTAAAGTTATTTTTAATTAATTTATTTTGTTAAGAAACAAATAAAAAGTTTGAGAGTATTCAAAAACTTTCTTATTGTTTCAGAAGCATAACTGAACAACATGAGATACTTGGTATTTATTATTTGAGAACACTAATGGTAGACTACAATCCTAATATCTTAGAAAACAATTAAAGTTTAAATTACAATAAATACTTACTAATAACAAATAGACTTCACAGTAAATCTTTTACAATATTTCTACATCATGCGCTTGCAATAACCAGTATTGTATTTTTTTTAATATAGACGAATTCAAAATCAAAACATAAAATTAATCTAAAAATAAAAAAATCGAAAAGTTGCACCCAGTAACTTTCATGTCTAGACAAAACCTGCTTGCAATGCGTAAAAGTACTTAATAGAAACGAACGGTATAACAATAAAAAAACAAGTGAGATCTAGTCTGCATCTGAACGAGAGTGCTTCCCATCGTCCCAGACACAGACAACAAATGGTGTCTACACTCAGCCGAGGCACGTAACGTCCATAATCAATTTCCTGTATCCTGTATACATTCCCTGTTCTCTTCTAATTGCTGTGTGTACACAAACCTGAACGGATATACGTAGGATTTAGGTATACTCTAAACCAACGTAAGATATTTGCAAAATTATATTTTACATTTCAAAAAGAAGGTGAGAGTAGTGACACACAGTTTTTGTCTAAAGACTCATGTAAAACAATTATATACTATAAGAGTATATACGAGGTTATGTTTATATGATTTATACTAATTAAAATGTATAATATGAAAATATAACAAAATAAGTAAAAGTTTAACCTAATTCCTTCAGTTACATAAACATTCTGTGACATGCAAACATATATTGCATTCCATGTTTATTACAAAACAGAAGGGCAATAAAACGTATTCACTAATTTATTTTAGGCGTTCGCCGCATTATGGCGCCATGGCTTACGGTCAGAATTGGGCAACATTACTATGAGATTACGACGATGGAGAATATTTCTAGAATTTATAGTATAGTAAACTATGTTTTTATATATAACTTTATGAGCTATGACACTAAGAGGAAAATATAAATTTAAATAAAAAATCTCTTTCTAAAATCTACCAAATGGTTTAAGCTACAGTAGGGAACAATGGAAATATTATTCTTACATATTTGCTGTTCGTTTATTGTAATAATTGCTGCGTGCTATGGTTGAAGATTACATTGTTATTAATTTAAAAAAATACTATCGCTAAATAAACCTTTTATTATAATACATTCACTTCATTCTTTATATTAGATTTTTATCAAATAAGCATTTTAGTATTGTTACCCTTAAACGTTTTCAATATAAATGGACGGCAAGGCAATGGGTGGAAAGCGACCGTGAAAAGGGTTGGGTCAACCATAGATAAAGCCCGACAGTTGCGACGTCTTTACCAGCTCGTAAAGCCATCGGCTGGACCCTACTTATCATGATCTCTTCGTAAATTTCAATTTGGAATTACATTTCGTATTAACATGGCTTTTGTTTAAAAACTAAATATACGGCCAGAATTAATCGTATTACCTATATATGATATCGAGACATTTAAGTAAGTTTCATGTTTGAAATACAAATTGAAAATTTATGCCATGTTCCTTTTTTGACTAAATCATTTATTTTTTATCTATGAACAATGCTCAAAATGTCATAATCATCGGCTTTTGTCAAAGTTTTTAAACTTGTTATTGCAACGTGCCAGTGCTAATATGAAATTTTCTAGAACATGCCAGTATTATAAGAAGCATACGATAAAGGATAAAAAATGAGAAAATTGGCTACTTACCTTACGTCAAACACAAAGTACCGACCTTAGCCTATATTCTGTGAATGTAAACTGTTTACACTCACCGCCGAGACGGGGAACGATTTCGGTATATTGTTTGTGTTAGCTCACATCACGTGTCGGTTGAAGGAAGTTAATCGAAAAGTTATTAATGTTAAATAAGTCTGTGCCTTTCATCGAAAACGAAACCCACATATTCTGTTACACAAAAGTAAAGGTAGGTTAACAACATTAACTAACAGACTTATTATTGTGTAGATGCCTAATATTTTAAGAAGAAAACTTCAATTTAAATAAGATATACTAACCGCGTAATATTGCACAATTTTCACTTCTTTCTATCTAATTGTTTTTTTAATATACCTACAAATAACAATATTTGACATTAGTGTAAAAATATGAAATACACTTATAAAATCAAAAGTAATTGCAATAAAAAATCCCTCTACCGAATTAGCCACTGTACGTTATCGACGTAGATCAATTTCTAATTTTCATCGGAGCATCGCCAGATGTTGGAACGCGAGTGAGTTATTTTCCAAATAGTACCCCGCTCCAGATTTCAATCAGGTACATGTGTGTGAGGAAGTGTGATAGCGTTTGTATAGACGAGGACGTTTATTCCCTATCCATTTCTTTGAAATGTCATTTAACGCTTGCATTAGATGGAAAATTGTCAAGTAACATACAAACATCATAAGTTATATCACATGACAGTTTACTGAACGGTTTTTGATCCTTAGTGGGGAGCAAATTAAATCTTTGAATATATTATTTGGCATATTTCGAGGGCGTCTATACGAAAGATTGATTGCGTGATGCTATCCCAGCTGGAATCGAGTTACATTGAACCCACGCACATATTTCTACGCTTACGATCGTGATGCATCATTGCCTTGATATCTGCAATAAAACACCTAATTGTAGGCAATTTATTGTGAATTAAAAACGAATTAACCCATGTTATTTTCGTCGTACGACACATCGATCATTTTTTAGTAATTAATTAGAATTTGTAGCGTACACGTAAAACCTTTTTAGTCAGATAGAGAATGTTTTTTACAGAGAATTTGGTATCAGAAACACACGGTTAATCTCGTCAATCGTGTGAGCCGGTTACAAACAATTTTCTCACATATCTCTCGTCAACTTGTTCATTGTAATCATAAACTATTTAAAATCTCATCAGTGTCTCTAATCGTGCAAATAATTACTTTACAGCGGTTGGGGATAATGTATGAAATACATCAGGGACCTTATGCACCAACTAATGAAAGTCTTCGCACCTACGCTGCTACGGGAATATTGCAAGCTGTAGTAGTCTCATCATAAAAGGTAAGTAATATAACAATATTTCGCGTTATATGAGATTTGGTGACAAGAAACTGCGTTCTAAATATATTATTTAGTTCTAAGCAATTTAGTACAATTTACTATTCTAAATAGGAGGTCGAGCGTCGCACTGGAGTATAAAGTAGATCTTGGCAGCGTGTAATTGTTTCGGCTGTTTAATTACAACGCGACTGTTCCCAGTACACACTTAAAACAACAAGACTCTAGTTATATCATTAAAATTAATTAAAAGTTATCAAGAGCTCAACGCTACTTCGAATCGGCTTCATTAGAGAAATGTAGTTAGCATTTCCGTTCTGTTTGATAATAAATAATTGTTCGGACTAGATATACGACCTAGAATATCTACAAATACGTTCAATATTTATAGCCAATATTTATAGCATCAATGTATATATTAAAAACAGTTTTTCTTTTGCAAATTATATAGATAAAAATTAAAAGGTTACGACTTAGTCTTTGAAAAAGTTTTCCAATTAAAATTTCATCGGTCTGATCTTAAGTCTTTTTTTATGCACATATGCAATGCGAAAGTAATATATTTATTACGAACTAAAGGAAACAACCTTTAGGAAAAGAACGTTTGCATCGTATACTTCTTTGTCATTTGTCGTCTTTTATAATGTAGGTACCGAATATTTCGAATACTAGTGTTTAAAAGATACTTAATTAACTCTACGCTACACTTTCTTATCAAGATATACGAAGGATGGTAAACGTGAGAGATTTTCTTTCTTATCATAAATGTTTTATACGATTAAAATCATAGTACCTGGATGACCGTATTTGTATTTGATGGTATTTTTTTTAAATGTGTTTTTTGGAAATTATATTTAAGTACGAATTACTAATAAAATGATGAAATATGAATATTATTTTTCGATCTTACTGATAGAAAAAGTTAAGTTTATGTCTAAGTTGATTATGGATAAAACACGAATAAAATGACATTTTCTAAAAATGATTCCTAGCTAGATCGATTTATCGCCCCCAAAACCACCTATATACAAAATTTTATGAAAATCGTTGGAGCCGATTCCGAGATTCCAATTATATATATATATATATATACAGGAATTGCTCATTTAAAGATATAAGATTAATGCCATGTCATAGTATCTTTCATACGATGAGTCAACTATCGTATAAAAGATAATTGCTATAAATTGCATTAGTGCACTGTCGTAAAATGCTAGGACCTTTTTCGAATTATGATGACCACATCGTGGTAATTGATTTGTACCATAACACGACATATTATGTGCACAAATATTACAAAAAATACTTTAAAACTTTTAGAATTAGTATTTTTATAAAGTGATCTTAACATTAGCATTACCGCGCTATGTTAGAATTTAAATTAAATTATTTTAACATAGAAATTAAAAAATTTATATAGTATAAAAATAATTTGCTTAAAATTTTAAAATCAAAGCAGAAATAAATTTAAATGTGCAAATTATTATTGTAAAATGTAACAAACTTTACTTACCCCCAAGTTGATTAAATTTAATAATATTTTAAATCCTTATAATTCCGCTACAGTTCTTAATAAACGTCAACACAGACACAAGCACGATTATTTACGCGAACCAATTTACAATTTAATGTTTCAGTCAATGTTACGCAGAAACGTAACCGTTCGTAACTGTTCAATTCATGCCCTCCGACTCCGGCCGACAACACACGCGAATCCAAAATACGGAGCTCGCAGAAGCCGGCTACACGATCTGTTGTCCTTCAATACATAAACAAACTCACTACCGGACTGAAGATAGCCGCATGTCGGACGCTACTATAAAAGTCTTTTTTTCTGGCTAACAACAAAAAATTTAAAAAACATACGGACTAGATATTTCTTTATCAATAAAAGTTTTATCAAAATATAATTTCCAAACATTCGATATAGATAGAATACAAAATTATAACCGATTCGGCACATTGAGTGCACCCAATGTTAGCGCTAGTGTGACGTACATGAACTTCCGCGCACGCGCTATTAGGGCGGACGATGCGCTCTCAAATATAAAACTAATTTGAACTTTATTCCTAAAACAGAGTAGTCTATTTTTACTTTGGCAAAAATTCTTCTTGAGCTTTTAAGACAATGTTAATACAAAATAAACTGTAAGCTTTAATGTTAGAGTTTAAAATGCGATAATATTATAATAAAATACTGCAAGCGGATACATCACGTGCGTTCCGAGGGGCTGGAGCTGATTGCAGTTAGGTGAACTCACGTCGCCCTCCGATCTCAATCCTAGTTTAGGGTTTCAAAGCTATTCGAGTAAATTCGACCCGACCTAACATACGAGGCGACTATTTGCTGCGAGAGATAAAACTTTATTTTATAGGTGTACTTTTATGTTGCTGTTTGAACGTCTTGTTTATCCCTACTAAATTGAGGATATCTGCAATACATATAAATGTCTACGTCTCGTAAGCTTTTTAGTTCGCCATACAAAAAATAGGGTGTATCTTACTTATTACTCACTTCGGAAGAGGATTACAAAAGCAGATTTTTTATTTAAGTTATTAGTTGTCGAAAATAAGTATAAGAAAGGCTATTTTCATGCGACTAATTTGAAATTTTAGGCCATCCTTGAGATGGATGTAGGTTAATGTAGCCAGCCAGTTACAGAACAGTTACAATTCAACGATGCGTTATCATTTAAGTTTTTAATAATTTAATAATGTTAGCAAACATAAGCAAACTATATTTAAAAGTATTACGTAGATAAAGCTTAGAATAATAGAAAAGGCTTTAAAAACATTTTACTGCATAAGGAGTTATGGTCGTTGTATTAGACTTGGCTTTTTTCCAATATTAAGCCTTAGGGACTAATATGTCTGGCGGCTAGAAGCATCTTTTCATTACTTAATTTTTTTACTCTTGCCGACTAAAATTAAAACAGACTCATTTATATGTTCAATAGAATTTTAGTCATCTCACATTTCTACTACAGAACGAAAAAATTATATAATACTTATGAAAATTCGATTACTATTATCGTAATTTTTAATTCTTCACCCACAAAGCCTTTTTACGCCGTGCCCAAAGCTTTTTTTAATATGACACGCACAGTTTAATTTATGCATGTCTGAGGACCAACTTCACAGCCATTTTGTTGACTTCGTAATCGATTTCATAGCTTTCTATAGCGTTACATTACATTAGTCTGATACCAAGTCTATTTAACACCTACCAGATTTAATTTCGAAATTTTTATAGATGTATGTGACATAACTTAAGCAAATTACTTTAAGAAATCACTTAACGGCATCCACATAGATTATATTTATCGCAATTGTCAATTGTTTACACAAGTGACGCAATCCACAAAGTCTCATGTTATTCTGCACGCATATTATTTCGTAATTCATTGCTTTATGTATGTCATAACTCATTCGTTTTATAAGTGAAAAGTCACAGTTAGGAAGGGTAAATAAAACATTTTTTTAATGATCGTATTTTAATCCACTGAAAACATCAAATATGGTATTGTGTAGAATTGACAAACCTCAATACATATGGCAGTTGGTCGGGGAATTCGCCACTGTTATGTATTACTTATGTAAAACTTTGGCAAAATCTTTCAAATAGATAAACATTTTATAAAAGCCATCAAAGGATAACTGTACATATTCCAAAATGCTTATAATTTATAAATCGTATAACTGGAGAGGAATAAATTACTAAAATGGAATCGATTTAAAAACTTTTATCACTAATTGTTTAAGGTGACAAGGTTTGTAAAATGTGATATGGATAGGTTTTAAAAATAGGTTCACAATAGTATTACTGTGCGTTTAATTTGTGCAGTTAAAAACTATAATTATACCAACAAACTTTTAAATACGATTGACATTGATTAACATGAATATTCATACATTTTAAGTGACATGAGAATTGTATGTTTAAAAAAATTATAATAATTTTATGTTACACTTGAAAAAACATATTGTCAACACTTTCATTCTCTTTGTAAAAATTGAGACAAAAATACATTTGAATATAATATGAATAAGTGTCCGTTCAAACAGACCGGTGCGGATTTTACTCTTGGAGTCAATCAAACCATTTCTCTTCTACAGTTTTACAGCTTTCTCTAGATAAATATAAAAGTAAAATTAAACCTTATTTCTTATGTATAAATGTCAATTTTATTTGCGATAAAAATCTGCTCTATCTGCCCTGGCCAATGTGAATGGACCCTAAGAATAACAATAAAATGCTTTATTTCTACTATTGTGAACCCATTTCCTTTTAAAATTCAGTTAAATAACTTTAACATTTATGTATATATCAATATTTATGTACATATCAATAATTCGAATACAAAAAACGCATAAACCGTTTCTACAACTAAGCAATCATAAAATATATTCAAAACAAAACGGTGCATAACACTTAAACACAAAAATCTCTTATTGGTCTTAACATTTTTAAACTTAAAAAAAAATCGCTTTTCTTGAGGTAAGAAAGTATACTAAGCCCATTTCTAAAGTATTAATAATAAGCGAACGGCAAACGTGTTAAAAACCACTGAAAAATGTGAATTAAAAAAATCATTAAAATTTTCATAACCAAATCTCATCATCTGACTAGAATGTACCCTGTATTTATATATAAAAATAAAAAATTATATAACAAAATTAAAAAAAAATCAAGTCTGCTGTTATTCAATTATTTCTTTGGAATGTAATATTAATGATACATTTTTTAGTTAGTATGTAGTTACATTAGTAAAATCAGTCTCTTTAAAATAGCCCTGGAAAAGTCCGAGGTTTTTAAATAATACTTTTAAGTCAAATGAATTTAGTAGCATTTCATAAAAACTGAACAGATAAAAAAATCCACATTTTTTCTACATTATGGGGACCAAGCAAACAATAAATAACATTTGTAAAATACAAAAAAAAATTACATTTGCATGATGTCTGCTATAGTCTAAAAATGTAATATATTTTTCATTCAAAATCTCTAACACATATGTTATTTTCACAAGCAATGTGCATTAAAATTAAATTAATCATGTGCAGTAATTTATATAAATGTTTTCAGATAACTAGGCAACTCTTAATTTTCATGTTAAGTGTAAAGGGGATTGATGGATGCATGGGGAGGGCACTGCACAACACGCACATCACCTTGGGCCACCAAGATATTTGAAAAGAATTATAACTTAATCTACTAAATGTAACAGCAACAATATCTTAAATGCATTTACTCAGAGACTTTACATATATTTATAATTATAAGTTAAAAAGGCCCTTATGCATATTATACTTAAAAATCAGATTAAAGTCCTAAAGTTTATTTATAGCGCATTTAAATTAAATTTTTGAGAGTTGCTTTGAATATTAGCCAATTTAAATAAAAATAACCTAACACAAATTCCACTTTTACATAAGGGTACTAATTACTTAAACGGAAGTAAATAATGATAAATATTTGGCACAAGGAGGATGGCATTATCATAAGGCCAATTCAATGACAATATTAGGAATAATTCGTTTAAAATATTCTCACTAGCACCGAGCTTATAGTTGAATATGTACTAAATCTTCATTATCAAAGTAATATATAAGCAGATCTTATATGTCAAAATTATACATTCATATATGTCAAAGATGCACATTTATATCCTTATAAATATGCCAAATTGAGTTAAAATAAATGTTATGATTTAAAAATGGAAGATATTACATAAAGGGAAGCATATATAAATGTTTACATAATGGAATGATAAAATACTTATCATGAGATCAACATGAACAGAACTTCCTGTCCTGCTTTGCTTGAAGTTTCTGCAGGGATTGTCGCCTGCGTCCTGATGCACATAGCATAGCATATTCAACTGAATGTTCCATTCTGTAAAAATAATTATCTATGGTTACTTGAATTTCAAAGATATGTGTGAAGTTAACCTACATCAGTGGGGAGCGTGGTTGTATGATGATACATATATTTTGTTAAAAAAATTATTTAAAACCAATTATCTAATTCACAAGGAGAAAAAAATAACATCTTATAATAAAGTCTGCCTAAATGCTTATTTCATCTTGTTACTTCTGAAATGTTAATTTAAAATATGATGGTAATTTCATAGAAATAACATAATATTTTGAAGGGAAAAAAATAAATATGTCCATACCTGTACATGACTTTGTCTAAAAGTATTTCAATAGCTCGATCAATATTCTGTCCAGTTTTGGCACTGGTTTCCAAATATGGCAAGTTATAATTTTTGGCAAATTCTCTGGCACGGTTCTGGTTCACTAGTCTTTTTTCTTGTAAGTCACATTTATGACCACATAATACTATGTCAGGGTCATCACTTAGACTGTGGGTCTGAAATATTTAACACAGTAATTTTACTAAAACATTAAGCAATTGTTTTTTTGTTCATGTATCTTAATTGGTAATGAATGGAAAATAGTTTTAATGATTAAAACAGTATAGCAGCTGTTGGTTATCTGTGTGCATGTTTGTATAGATGTGTGCCACTGTCTGTGAAGAAATACACACTTAACAATGTGTCCACTACTTGAGTCTCACCAAGTCACCATAAAGATTAGTTGGCATTATCCTCACCTTCAATTGCTCAATCCAGTTTCGTACTTCTAGAAAGGAAGCCTCATTGGTCAAGTCAAATAGCAAAAGAAAACCCATTGCATCACGATAAAATGCTGTTGTCAAACTGCGAAATCTGAAAAAATTATTAAAATTAGTTAGAGAATGCAGGTCTATGCTGTAGCATAACATACATTCTGTAACATTTAAAAAAATATTACCTCTCCTGCCCAGCAGTATCCCACAGTTGTAAATGTATACGATGTTGTCTCCCATTTTGTTGATAGATCTTAAACAATAATACAATATTTTATGCCGTACATTGTTGTGGCTGTTAAATATTTGACATTTCAAATAAATGTAATAAAACAGTAATGCTAAAAGTACACATACCACAGTTTTTTCCCTGAAATCTATACCCACAGTAGAAATAAATTGAGTGTGAAAAACTCCATCAGTGTATTTGTACAAAAAACTTGTCTTTCCAACACCCGAATCACCAACGCAAAGTAGTTTTATAAGATAGTCGTAGTCCATATTTGCGGTAGACATTATGTTATGATAGATTGGCCGAGTCATTTAATGTTTTAATCACAAAAATTTTCATAGTAAATCTATCCTTGGTATTGAATCAAATAACAATAAATGGTTTACATGGACATTGCGATAATTGAAATTGATACAAACAAAAGATCAAACTTCAAATATTTTATATACTCTTTGCTTGAAATGTCAAATAGCGCAAGGCTTAAAACAGATTATGTTACTTTTCTTTATGGTCATCATCAACTGTACAAAGAGCAAAGAGTATATAAAATAGTGACAATGAGTTTGATGACCACAAACCACAGCCCATAAAGTTCATAATTTATCAAAATATTTCCATTAGTGCTTCTGTGGCTTCAGGTGCCTATTTCCTCTTTTAGATTTTATTTATAACATGCAATACCAAAACCTAATTTGAATAAATAACCTGGTCTTGGAATTCTTATCAATTACTTTTTGGCCATCATCAAGCCATCATGCTTTAATAACAATATGACATTAGTCTGTCAATTTAACTGTCAATCACTTATTTGTTTTGGTTTTTATAATAATGGTAAAATAACATTGGATTAGATCTTGTTGATATATCTTAAGAAGATTAACCAAAAGAGTACTAATATTAATATTGTGCCATCGGGCCTGTAAAATATAATGGAAAGGTTAAATGAAAATAAAGATCTTAAAGTGCAAATAGAATATTGGTAATATTTTTCTAAAGAAACCATTGTTTTAGTAGTATTTCTTCATGTTTTAATTTAAAGTAAAACTATTTTAGCGGTGCTTGTGATTACGGAGGGCATTGCCTTGCATTAGCAAATGCTATTAAAAAATGTACACCAAACGCTGTAGTATTATGCAAGAGAGGACGTCAAGGTTTGTTACGAAATTATTTGTAAAAAATATTCGTGTATTCGTAACGGACTTTTATAGGCGTTTTCCTTTACAGGTTCTTTTGAAATATTAATAAATGACAAACTTATTTATTCAAAGTTGCAAACAATGGCATTACCTGACTATGAAGAAGTAGTCAACGTTGTTTCAAATGTTTCTAAAGGAGACGAACCAAAAGAAATAAAAGGACAACAACCAATTAACTGTGCAATTTCATAACAATTTATTCAAAATATAACATTAACAAACCAGTGTAAAAAGAAAAATATAAGCTAGTGTAACAAAAATGTAAATACAGTGTGATGAAAACAAATTGTGTTTTAAGTATAAAACATGTGTTTACAGTATATAACACTTTTAAAAGTGTATTTGTTAGAATTCAGATTAAAATAAAATAGATAAAAAATTGATTTTAAGTTCAAATTAAACAAAAATTAGAACTTAAAAAACATTTAGAAATTATATTTGAAATAGACAGGCATTTACTAATTTATTTAACTTTACATAATGTTGTCATTACAAGATGACCAAAATTTAGTATGTTTTAAAAAGATATTTTACTGCATAAGAATCTTGAATTCATTCTAACTATTACAAATAATTGAAATAAAGATGTATTCCCTAATAACTGCTAAAATCTCATAGTCTTAGCTGAAAATAGATCAATACTTGTAAAGTTGTAAAACATTTTTTCTATTCTAAAAATCACAGTGATATAAAGGCAAGATAATTGTTGTTTCTGAGCTTCACATTTTTTACGTTGTCAAGGCCACCCTTTGAATATAAAATTGGCAATATTACTAACATCATTTAGTAGCACATATATTGGCACTAAGATATTAAAGTTGCTAAGTCCGTGGTATGGAATGCAATATATAAAATTGAGTTTTTTATTTTTATTTAAATATTTAGTGTTAAGGAACATTAGTTGTTTAGGAATGCGGAAGACACACTTAAACCTAAATTATAAAGACAAAAATATCCTGGCAGCACCAAGTTGTGTAACAATAATACATTGTTCTTATCTTATTAAGAATTAAAAAAAACTATTATAGATAGTATGATACTTGACAAATAACTAGTAAAAATCAACTAAACATAATGCGGATTGAATTTAGTTCAAATAATTATATTTTAGACATAAATTCATACATCTGCAAGTAAGTTCAAAATTCAGACTGTTTAAGATCTACTGGACATATTTTTTAAGGGATTCGATCAGGTATGTTTTTATCAAAATCAGATGTCTATTTCTATTTCTTAACATATAATTAAACTGCTATGTCACTTGTTAAATAGAATGCTTATTGTCAATGTTTTAATTCTCTGACAAAATAGTACAATATGCATACAATCTCACTACAAGAAATTCTGATTAACAAATGTAACTCAAACTTCATCTGCTTATATCATCTTCGTTGATCATAGGCTTCACAATAGAGTTAACTTTCAAAGCTTTATCTTTCATACCATTCACCGGACCTACGTAGCTTAAATATATGCCAAAACGCATTTTTCCTGCAAACTGCTCGGAAATAGTCCTCAGGGGTTCTGCAGTTTTTTCACCAGTTTGTTGGTCAATACAGATCATGTGACAACGCTGACAGGGACCGTCCACCTGAAAATGATATGAAAAATATGACATTTTTGCAACATATCCCTTCTAGGTTTTTGTACTGAAATCTTACAAAATACCTAACTGAGATTCATAGATAAAAAATAGATTTTAATTTAAAGATTGTACTTACAGAACTGTTTTACGGTTATCGAGCAAAACAACTCTATATTAACGTGTGATTTGTTCACTTACCTTAAATTCATGTTTTCCAATAATAATTCTATGCCATTCCCTTTCCGTTAACTCTACAGCCCTGTCAATTATTAAGTTGCCTCTAAAACGATCTGTCAGATTATCAACAGTGGCTGAGAACATTGGATCTTTGATTCTGCCATGCAGCCACCTAACAGAGGCCTTATTTATTAAAAGGAATTGAGCTTGATTGCATAGTGACAATAACTTTTGTTCACCGTCTGCATTTTTCTTCTGAGGTCTAACATCAGTGGATGATTGCTTAATTAATCTGAGGAATGAGATTCCTAATGCATTTGAAATCCAATCAGACACATCATCTCCGCAGTCATATCCTTTAACCATGTCCATGCAAACTTTGCTGGTACACATACTAGCAAACTTTGTTTTGTTCTCTATAATTGGCTCCAATGGCACAGATATAGATGGTTTACCTGAAAATATCATATTTTATTTTAAGAAACGAAGAATAAATCCGTGAACCAGAATCAAAATTTCGGTAAAGTGTCTAAGAGTGGTTTTGGTCTCTTCAAACACAGTCTTCTACTATTTTAAAAACTAAATTGATTGTAGGTTAAATTACAATATTTATACAAACCTTTAAAATGTAGTATTAAAAGTTTACGTTTCAAATCTATTTCCGGTTTGATCATGCACATCTGTGTACTTTGTTTCTGCGTCAAGCACACTCCATTTTCTCTTATTATCATCCATTCCCTGTCGTATTCGAAACCTTTGAGACCAATTTTCCAACTGGTTTTTATTTTGAATGCTCCGCAAGACTTTATAGGGAATATGGCAATTTCATCCAATATTATATCACTGCTTTCTAAAGGTGTTTCTGGTAATATATCATAACCATTGAAATAAGATCTTTCATTCAATAATTTTATCATTCCTTCTTTGTAGGCTTTTTTCACTGGTTTATATACAGAAAGTTCTTGAAGACAGGTCATTGTACGCTTTGGTTTCTTGAACACTGTCCGTACAAAACATCTACACACCATTAATACTAATTTGTCAACATCATTAAATGTATTATAGTATCCAAATGAGACTCTAATTGCTCCCGTTGGGTTACCATTTATCAAGTCTATTTCATCACCACACTTGTGTCCTGCTTTATACATTTCTTTCATTTCCCTGTTAGACGTATTGAGATGTCTTTGACATGAGCCGGAATTGCAAAAGCAGCCGGTTCTCACATTTATATTAAACAGATCTGCCATGTTTTGAAACTAAAAAAAAATATGGAAATAGTATTAATTCTTAAATGTATATAATTATCATTGGCATCAACAAAAGAAAAAATTACCTCCATAAAACCAACAAAGGATCCATCTTCTCTAAGAAGGTTGAATGTAACAATACCTCCTTGTATTTTTATGTCGGAGAAATCCGAATCCATATAAAGGACAACTGCTTTCTTGCCATTTGGATGGTGAAGCTCATTCAGCTGATTATACAAATCTTTTGCCAAGTAAAACGTGTGATGAGAGATTGTATCCATTATGTGATTATTAATTGTCTTAGGTATCAGTCTATGTAACATATCAAAGCAATGTTTTAAAGCCAAAATTGATAAAAATGGTAATGTTCCATCTTCCATTCTGTAATTTAAAAAAAGCATTTATGGATTGTATACAACAATAACACATTGAAAAAGAAAGTGTTTAACATACCTTTCATGAAGTATTTTCCTTTTGATATGAAAATTTTCTCCACTAATCACAATATCAACAGTTCCACCACCAAAATATCGTTTTTTACATAAAACATCAGCACTGGTATTTTTTACTAAAAGCGCTCCCAAACCAGTTGGGTAGCCAAATATTTTATAAAATGATAAACATACAAAATCCGGTTGCGTTATTGATAAATCTAAATTATTTGTGGGCACATAAGCAGCTGCATCAAGTAGAACATACCAATTGCAGTTCACTTTGCACAAATGTTTCATCAAATATCTATTCAAACATCCATTCTTTATATTTTGTATACAATCTAATGGATATTTAAAGCCATTGAAGTTACTTTTGGCTGGGTATGCCAGTAAGATGTTACCATCAGTTTTACTTTTCTGTCCACTTGGTGCTGGATGATTTTGCTTAATCGACTTGAGAAAATTATCATGAGATATATTAATAACATCTACATTTTTGTCCTCGGCAATTTCTCTCAGACCGAGGACTGATGTATGATTTTCATTGAGATAAACAAATGATCCACATTCAAAGCCTTCTTCTGTGTTCGACGAAAACTCAAATGATTCTACAGTTAATTTCAATGACTGCGTTGCCCCTGATGTGAATATTATTGAATATTTCGATGGATCTGTATGGAAATGGTTTAAAACTAAACAACGAATCTGCTCTATGCAATCTCTTGTGTATTTATCAGTGTGCGGATTCATGTAGACATTGTTTAATAAATCTTCATGAACATGTTGCAGTAATGATTGTGGGTACAAGGCAGCGCCAGCATGCTCCAAATAACATCGTTCTGAAATAAAATAAGATAACAGAGATTCACAAACAATATTGAAACATTTCAATAAAATGTTCAGTGACCTTTTCTGATTTCACATGAAAAACGGTAATAGCATGAATTTAGTTTACATTTGTAGTACACTTTGAAATGATGTAGCTCTTGTTGTTTTCTTAATTAAAAATTTATAACTCTCTTTTATTTATACACAGTATGAACGATACGATATAATTTCTTACCTCCTAATCTATTAAATTCACTTGTGATCGCTTGCATCTGCTCAGAGTCTATGACTCTACTTAAAGTTGTAGTTTCACTCATCGCTACTAAAAATAAAAGTTTAAATTTACTTCAAATGTACTTAAAACGATATAAAATTGATCCAGCTGTAAACATGTATTAGCAATAATGATTATGTTACATCAGACAATCATTTAGTGACCTTGTAATAATTTCACGCTATAGTAAACATCATTCTCGCACAATACTTACTGAAACTCACATACACTTCTAGTTATCTCATAATATATAACTACAAAAGTTCTTAAATATTTACAATTTGATAAGACAAATAACATGGTAACGTTTCTAATGTCATTGTGTGACAGTGACAGTTTTAGCACCCCTTGTGACAACGCAAACACAAAAACAACACAACTCTATAATGGCGCAAGCATTAGAAGGACTGTAGACTAGATGGCGCCAACATAAGTATGGCACAGAAATTAAAATTATGCATTTTAGAAAATAAATAGTGAATTTGTGCTGAATAAATCAGTTCTATTTTCCAATCTTTACAAAAACATGAGCAAATATAAATTTAAGAAGGTTATGCCTTCACATTTTTAGGCGCTTGTACTATCACTCTTTAGCATAGATGAATTTATAATCACACAAGGTAACATGATTGTGATATTGATTATTAATTAAGTTTTTTTTCTTTTATGTAATGAAAGGTAATCCATTTGTACATTGATTCCAGACACTGTCATTGGATTTGTCATCGCCTATCTAGAATGTAATATGCCTCACAACAAAGTTACCCACGCAGTTACCTGATATCTCTGTGGACTGTAGACTTAATAATGTTATATCCCTTTGGATGTGACGCCTATAATGTATATAAATATTAAATTGTATTTTTTAAAATATCAAAATTAAATCGTGTTTAGCAAATCCTGTGTAATATTTTATCTTCACACAAATGTACGTTACCAAATAAAATATATAAATATAATTCACTATTTAAACTTGCACATCCACATGCAAACGCACGGTACATAAAATACAAATATTTTAATACCTTTGTTTGAAATTAAAGTTAAAAAAAAAGATTCTTGAGAAGATGGAGATATCCTGCTGAAAGCAATTGAAAATTGACATATAAACAGACAAGATAAAGCTTAATCGAAGCGGAATATTTATATAGCAGCTAAAAATAAAATGTTAACGTATACTGATTTATCTTCTTAGATTAATGTAGCACTTTATGTAATTTCGAAGAAAGCCTATTTACTTTGTAATGAAATATTTAAGTCAGAAGAGATATTTTAAAAAGCCTTGCCTTTATATTATCATCTTAAGAATATATGACATGGTCTTTAAAACTAAAAGGCTCGTAATTAATGTAGTAATGTCTAAAGAGGCATACGCCCGGCCACCTTCGGAAGCACCGCCTTACTAAATTGCGTTACGGCAATTTAATTATTGCTTTTATGGAGGGCTTTTAGTAGCTTTTAGTAGCAAGCGGGCGACATGATCGACTCTTCTTAAGTGAATTGACATCCACGATAGAGGGAGCCCCTTTCACTACTTTGCCCCGCCAATTGTTTCACTTTAGTGTTTCGATAAGACACCGCCACAGATCTAGGAGTCCATTCAAAACTATTAATTTAAATGTCGAAATAAAAATACTTTTAAAGCACTTATGGAGTAAAAGCTAAAACTTTTAAAAGTATTGAAATTGCTCTTAAGCATTACCTTCTATTTTTTTAAAATACTAATACTAAAATGGACTGTTTTGAAGGCATTGACTAATATGTATAATTATAATGACATTAAAAAATGTACTCACATAAGAACTTCGATCCAATTAAATTTAAAGAATAAATGTTGAGATGAACCACATGGACCTCTTGTCCACTAGCAAACAGTCGACTGAGAAAAGCCAGTGAAAAAAATGTAAGCTAACAAAAATATCTTACCTGTATTTCGCGGGCAATCCTCACCAATTGTTTCTGAAAAAACAATAGATTATTTAATTTTGATTTCAATTGATGACCGAACATGTTTTGATTAGGACAAAAACTTTTCAATAACACAAGGTCATCCGTAACATTCAGTAAATTTTGAATGAAAACATAAATTAGTTAAAATAAAAAAGTCAAAGACGTGCTTTTTACTTAAGTATCTTTAGGACTTACTATCGTTGTTGCTGTCGCCAGGGACTTCGACCGCGGGAAATTAAAAAAGAATATAGTAAGTAGCCTAGGTGTTCTTTTCGACTATGTTCTACATATGTGCCTAATTTCATAGTAACGAATATCCAGCCTGCATCTGCTTATACACCCAAACGTTCGCATTTATAATATTAGTAAGATAATTAAATACTTAACAAATTTATTTTTTGTAAACATTTGAACGTTTTTTTTCTTTTTATATACGTTACTTACCTTCGAACTTATTTCCCATTTTTTAACAAAAATGTCACACGCTTCTACGTTTTTGACTTAGCATTTCTAAAAATCGAATCAATGCTCGAATCGATTCACAAACGTAGCAGAGCATAAAAGTGATATTATTTTAAGTTATTTTCCATCCATAGCTTTTAAAGGTTTGTCATTTTAACCTTCCTTAGGAATAAACAAATATATCGAGTTACGAAAACGATTGCATTAATTGTATGTACATATATGCATAGAGATCAGGTTGGGCCCTACTAAACCTTTTTGAATCAATTACTTGTTAATTCTCTAGGTTAACTACTAGTTTAAACATTGACTAATTAAATATTTAATTTAATCAATATAAATGTTTTGTAATACGATATTGAAGGATTTGTTTGTTTATAATATCGTTTTCTTTTTTAACGTAGGATTAAACTAAATACTTACTTATGGGGTGACTTGTCTTCGAAAGCTTTAGTATGAAATATTGTTATCGTAATATTGTTGCTATTTTTATTACAATTAAATACTTGACAACACTACTATTATTAGTTATAATATAAAACACAATTTATTAATTACCCAGATTGATAGTAAAAATGCATTATTTTGCCCAAACAACGTTAAACATTATAAAATATGTTACGTAAAATTAATGATGTCGCAAACTTTAATTAATAACACAATTAGTATCCATTATTATTACGTACAACGGAAATCAACTAAATTGCCGTGAATTTGATGTGTAATTCGGTCGGATCGGCACTAGTAACTGTCTATATCGGCACCTATTGTTCCCTTACCTCTTGTTCCTGTATAAGTTCTAATAGTCTGCAGCTTCCTGGCCTGTCTCGTGCGACTCCGGGCGCATCCAGGCATTGTGCTTGGCCGACGGCGATAACGTATTTAACCAGTTATTGATTTAACGCATCACATAACCTATACAGTACTGTGAATAACACAACATACATAACAAATACCTACAATATCACTACCTAATGTAGCTTATAAATCCATCTAACCCAAGTTGCACCGTGCGGAAAAAGGAAAAAATGCAATGCGAAAGAAAAAAAAAACAAAAACGTGTAGAAATACAAATTAGAATTGCACGCACTCGATGATCGATTGTAAGATAGTAAGAAATTTCGTATCACATACGTACATTTTATCGAAAATATCAGGAGAAAATCCAAATACGACATACACTTGTGAAACTAAATTAATTATTAAGACTAACCTTTAATTATTAAAATCCAAATGATCTTATTTTATCACAAACGACAAATGAGCTCAGATTCCGTAATCACCTTTCATTTATAGATTGATATGTGACGTTCCATTCATTATTATAGACATTATTCAAGTACTTGTTAAAACCAGCAAACAATAGTAAATTCTTTTCATATATGTTCACCGGTAACGCTTGTATACATCAATGAGGTAATTGGTTCGTTCCAATATTTTTTTCGTCGTCGAAACGATTGTTTATAAACCAAACAAACAGTTTTCGATTCAGTTTAAAAAACAATATTAAATTTCGGATGTTCGTAAGTTAAATATAAGCAACGCTAATTCGAAACATTTCCAGTAAATTCGACTTACGTATTTATTGTTTGTTAAATTGACATAATTTCATTTTACCTTAAAATTCAAATAAGATACAAGAACGATCCGTGTCTTTAATAGGTGCGAGAACAAACAAAACATATTAGGTAATATTTGCATGTGGCTACGTTTGAGTAAAGCGTAATCGTTAATTTGATAATAATCTTTAAATCTTCATTCTTGTAGGATGTCACGTGATATCTTGAAATCAACAGAGAAGAGATCTTACTTCTTACTGATATTATATATGCGAATGTTTAGATGGATGGATGTTTGTTTGACTGTCCAAAACGGCTGAACGGATCTTGATGAAATTTGGCATACATATAGTCTGGAAGAACATATAGGCCACCAATTGTTTTTTTTTATAATTCCCGCAGACGAAGTCGTGGGGGATAGCTAGTATTATTTTAAAACCTCTGACATTAAAATTTTGCATATGTTATTCGTACATGCCGTGAATTATTTTATCTCTAGCGCGAACAGAATTGAGGGATATAAAATTGTTTGGAAAAGCGCCAAATAAACACATGCGTGTTTTAAATTGACCATGTATGTATTATTCGTAACGCATACCTTGTTAAATTGTTCAATGACATATTGGTAACTACAAACATATTATGAATGTTACTGTCCTAGAGAATTATTATGATATAGAAAAAATAAATAATGCAACTTTACATTAAAAAAATGTTGGTATGTTGTAATGAATTTAACAATGATTTATTAAAACAATAGACATTCTTTATTGTACATATAAACTTGGTGATCACAAGTAATATGTAGGACATACATACGTTAGGTGTCGGTGGCGCAGTTGTTAAGCGCTTGACCGTACCGGACTGAAGTTGTCAGTTCGATCGAAGTTGTAGCAATTTATTGTTCGATCTCCGAATTTTATATGTACATCTATCCAAAGTTGTTTCGGTTAATGAAAATAAGTTAAAGAAGTTTAATGCAACCTAATAAGGGTAGGACCCGTGCCCGTCGATTGCGACATATATTGAACTGACGGCATACGTTTGAGTGATACCAAACATAAGTTCAAACACTAAGATTAGTCGTAATGTGCATTTTATTGCAAATATCTTATGATTTTATCGCCTTGTCTAGTTAATTATGTATCAGTAAATGTCGAAAATAAAGGTATCATGGCGTCAGTTTTAACGATTTGAATTGCATATTGTAAAGAATAAAAAGAAGTAAAAGTGAAGAAGATGATTAAATGCCTTTATATTTGAACATCTTTATTTATCTCCAAAAACAAAATAGTCTGGCTAGAAAATCATCGGTTACGTGAATAAAGAAAACAGTTAATTTTGTTTCGTTAATCACGGGTTATTGTGCCGCTTTACCGGTTACATATGACAACATCGGACAAAAACGTGTTATACAACTACGGCAATGAAAAGTTAAGGTCACAATTAAAATGCAAAACTTACGAGGTTGTTCCTTCCTTCCTTATCTAGTAAATGTTAAAAAATAGCTCTTTCGGCTATAAACATGCTAATTTTGGATCGCATTGCATCTAAATATTTATATTGAATTCTTCAACGATAAGTACTTTTAAATTTAAGCTTAACTATATCAACAAAATTATATAGGTTTTGTTGCTCCACAAAAACTACTGAATAACCTTTAATCTATTATACAATAACAATTTTTTGTTGTTTTTTTTATGCGTGTATATTAAAGAAAAAAATATAAGCAACATTTTTAATATTTATAACTGTATTTTTTTAAATAAATAATTTATGAATGCTGCACAAAAAAGTCTGAAAATTACGTAATCAAAGTCGCGGAAGGGATTAAATGCGTTGAGTGGTTCAGGATATCGATATAACTAGGTCAATGTTTGCCAATTTATTAATTAATAATCTTTTATTTTATAATATTTATTTAAAAACAACCTTGATCCGTACAAGGCGTTTGCGAAAAAAAAACTAAATATTTAGCAGTTTCCTTATTTGCAGAGGTCATTGTCTAGTAAAACTCGTTTATGAGCTTATAAAAATCAAGTTATAAATACACACCCATGCATACTAGTCTAGGTCTAATTATAGAGACATACCATCTAGACATGGATATGCCAGTCAACTACAAATTGATTAGTAATAAAGTCTTAATACGGTTATACTTATAAGGTTTTACGAGGAAGTACTAGGTCAGTATAGGCGCATTAATTAAAAGAGTTTGCGAGGTGCTATGACAGGATGGAGGAGTCACTTAGTGGTTGGAAGCAAAGAGGCTTTCTTTCTCTTTTTTTTCCGCTCTATTCTTCCAAAAACTCGGAAAGCATTAACGGATAGAGTTGGAACATTACACGAACAATCAACTTTATTAGTTGAAAAAATGCAGAAAGTCAAGGCTAGTTCTTAATTGTCCTTTTGAAATGTGACATCAAACTGTTAAAATATTTAGTAGTATTTTACTGTTAGTCATTAACGTATTACGTAATGTATATAATATGGAGGCGTTTGGCTTCTTAAGTTGCTATTGCATTTAATATTTTTCTTATTTACATGGCATTGGTTCCGGAGCGTGTCAATATCACTGAAGGCGCGTTTCTGTCGAGTCGTATTTTGTAACGATGGAATTCGGATGTGTGATTATTATCAATAGTGTATTGTTGTTATTAGTGAGTGACAGTGACAGTCATGAAATCAAAATTAAAGATTTCAGTGAATCAGAAATTTATTTAGATTCTATGCAATTAATATCTAAATCTAAGTACCCTGTTGAGAAACATTTTGTGACAACAGAAGATGGATATGTGTTGACATTGTTTCGTATACCTGGACAAGGACCACCAGTATTACTAGTGCACGGGATAGGCGATAGCTCTGACTCTTGGCTGGTGCTTGGACCGAACAAGTCGCTAGCATATCGCCTAGCCGATAACCAATTTGATGTCTGGTTGTTCAATTCTAGAGGAAATAAGTACAGTAAGAAACACATCAATAAAATATCGCAAAATAAATATTGGGACTTTAGTTTCGAAGAAATGGGATCAAAAGATTTACCAGCAACTATAGATTACATTTTATCTAAAACATCACAATCTAAATTATCGTATGTAGGATTTTCTCAAGGTACGACAATATTTTTTGTATTATGCAGCATGAGACCTTCGTATAATGATAAAATCAAACAAGCGATTTTGCTAGCGCCAGTTGCTACTATAAATAATATTCAAAGTCCTCTTATATCGCTCTATGCAAATATTTATGACAAATTGACATTTTTGGCTGAAGCAGGAGTCAACGAAGTATTTCCTTCCAATGTGCTTGTCAGTACGTATCATGCTAAGGTATGCAATTTGAGGTCCCCATTGAGGTTCTTCTGTGGATTAGAATACTATTTAAATTTCGGCTTAAAAGAATTGGATAGACTGCCGGATTCCAGGCTCCCTATTATAACCAGTCATATTCCTGCTGGAGGTTCGGCAAAAACATTTTTGCACTTTTTGCAAGGTTATGTTTTTAAGAGTTTTTGTCGATACAACTACGGAGTGAAAAAGAATATAGCCGTTTACAACTCCTCTACACCGCCAGTTTACGATTTATCATCCATCAGTGCACCAGTTACCTTAGTGGTCAGTGAAAGTGATTGGATTAGTACTATAAAAGACGCCAGATTAATCCAGAATAATTTAAAAAATGTTGTAAGAAACATAGTTATCAATACAACATTAGATTTTACACATTTAGAATTTGTCTACGGAGAAAGAGTTAATTCTGTTATAAACGACCCTATCATAAGGTTAATGAAAAGTTTTTAATTTATTATCCTTACTTGTTTAGACTGATTATTGTTTAAGTCAATAAAGGTTTGTGTAAATGTTAGTATTTCGTCTCTAGTTTATTATTACACGAGGAGGTATCATAAAACATACACAAAACTGTGTAGAAATGTTTATTTTAGGTTATATATAATCTAAACATTGCTTAGTGTAGTAAAAATAATATTCTTTAATTGTTATGTAATAAATAAGAATGTAAATAGTAAATAGAACTCGTTTCTAGTTATAAGTGCATAACTTTGTAATACTATCAACACAATGTATATAATTATACAATGTATGTATAATAAATATAAACAAATTAAAGAATGGTAATAAATATTATAGGAAACATGAAGTCAGCTAATCATAGTCATAAGGTCATACAACAGAATACAAATATGTATTTTTTGTAATTAAAGCTGGTTTGTTTTGATGTACTGACACGGTTGTAAATATTTGTTTTACAATTAATTATTTTAAGATATTTAGCCATATCAAATTATTAACATAGTATTTGATACGCCAATTGATACTATAAACAATAAAATATTTTTTGGTAATGTTTAAATTGAAGGTAAAAAAACACTTTTCACAATTGGGACACTTTTCCAATGTTTCAATTTTATTTTACAATTTTGAGATACTTTTTGGAAAATTATATATTTAGTTAGTTATTAAACAGAATTCTGGATATAGGCTTCTGCAATAATAGGCCAAAGAGATCGACTACATGCAATGGTTTTTTGTAACCTTCACCCGACCGTAGAACCGATAAGCTATGAAGGTTCCATCCGTCAGATAAATTGACCGAACTAGAATAAATTGTGGTAAAAACATTATGATGCGGTAAGTGAACACAGATGACTTAATTTTTTTCTTCATTTAAATATTTGCAGATTATTTAAAACTAGCTATCGCCCGCGACTACGTCCGCGCGAAATTTAAAAATAACTTAATTAGTAGCCTGTGTTCTTCCAGATTGAGTTTTACATCTATATGTCAAATTTCAGAAAAATGCCTGCAGCCGTTCTGGAGATACCTTCAAACAAACATCCATCTAAGCATTCGCAATTATAATATTAGTAAGAAAAGTAAAATAATAAGATTAACTATCATTTTCTAATGACATTTGAAATATAATATTGTCTTTTGTTTAAAAATATACTAATGTCATCCCTCTTTATTCTTTATAAGAACTGTGACACAAATACGAGATACGATCAAAAGTCATACAGATGTTGTGAGAAAAGACACGTGCTCGTGTCTTTTTACCTGATGCAAGGTTATGTTTAATTAATAATACTATTGTTTAGATTTAGTTAATGTAAACTAGCGCGTAAAATAGCGATAGAATAATAACCTATTGTGATCTTTTGTTATTGAAATTAAATGAATTTATACGCTATTCGGCTTTTTACATATTTTAGTAATTTATATTAGAGATTAAATTTTTTATGTGTTGTAATAACAGAAAAATAAAAGGGTCTATGAAACCTTGAACGCGGTAGAAGTTATAGTACGTTAGATTTTTACTTTAATATTTAATCGATTGTTTATATTGTTTAGTTTAGCCTAATGGTTAAGGGTACGGATTTCCGATCACGAATTATTGTTGTAAACCATATCCTAGCTCAAGCCTAGAGCTTAGTTGGAATGGTAAAAGAAATATTAGTAAATTTCCAAAAAAAATAAACTTCTAACATTAAAAAAAACTTGTGAAACAGTTTTATTATTATCTACATATTTTAGTACCATAAGTAAACAATTATTATTGCTATTTAAAAACATAATTAGGTGAAATTCGGGTTATTGAATCAGTATGGGATAATTGTTAGTTTAGATTGTAATCTGTTTATAAATGTTCTAGTCGTTGTTAACAATAAACTTATTAACCGTTTTTTTATTATTATTTTAGAATAAGAATAGATTTAGTGTGAAGGATTCTAATTTGTTATATTTATTTTACCATTTCTCTTATCTATGCCAATAAACCGTGATTTTCTTAATTTTCTTTTCTCCGTACTTTTACTGTGTACAACCCCTGTTTTTAATTTATTTCCTAACTGTAAAATAAATAGTAAAGTAAAGGACTCTCTGCTCTAGCAAGCCAATCTCTTTACGGCTCTTAACCTTTGCTATTGTTTAAACTTCGTTCAACATACAGAACAAGATACTATTCTGTTTGGAATTCTGGTTCACTTATCATAATGTTCGTAAGGAAATTTTGTTATATGGTAGTTGTAGCTGTACGGGCTTAGTTGTGTCAATAATATTTATAAAACAGAGAATCGTAGTCAATTAAAGCCGGCAAACGAAACCAACGTGGCGTTGGTTCGAAAAGCAATATTTATATCGTTATATCGGATGAGCGGGCGTAATTGAAAAGCGACGTTCGCAGCGCTCGACTCGACGTACAAAAACTGAACGTAAAACAAACAGAAAGGTAGGCAGGGGCAGACGGCTACATTCACCGCTGGGCCAAAAATTAAAAAACTCCAACTGTCCGGGCCGGTGTCGTGAGCAGGCGTCCATTTCGAATTGCCTCTCTACACTCAATTAAACGTTGAAAACACTCTACTTTGTCCGCGTAATGAACGTTGTCGGGGCGCACACTCACCTACGTCATCCCGCTCCTGTACTGCCCTTGCAATTAAATTAAAACAATACCCCGACCTGATTAAACCAGGTGCTAACAAATAAAATAGAGGCAAATATACCTTTAATACATTTTATTGTTAAAAGATTTGTTCTTCTATGGAACTGGTACCCTTTCGTTTTATCTACGTCATCATATAGTATCTGCTCCTCAATGAATGTGAATGTTAAGGTCCCAATATGTAATTCATTACTCAATCACCTCCAATCAAATAGTTAATATTTAATTATGTTAATTAAATTTGAGATCGTTTTTATTAATTCTTAGTTACTACGAGACAAAAAGCACGTAGGCAATAGTAACCTCAATATTAATATTCTTACAGGGAAATATAAATATGCATAATTAACGTAACATATAAATTCATCTAAAAATACGTGTTTGATTTCGCAACTGATACCCTTTTCAGAAGAGCCTTGCTTCTGTTTCAATATTTAACCTCAATAACAAAGTCTTTTCATTGAGGTAAAATTCAAACGCCAATATATAAATAGAAAAGTTTTATATGAAGTTGAGTCGGGAATACGTCGGTTACACAACAATAGCACAAAGCGAGGATCAGACACCTATAGAATATTTACCTGCGCGACGCTCGGTCTGTCTGTGTGTCTGTCTGTCGCCGGGAACGATGCGATGCCGTGTCGATTTGTCGGCAGGCTTTATTTCCGCCTGTCGCGTGGAAATGCGATAGCGGTTATATTTTATTTCCAATATTTCAGTAATCGAAATAGAAACACGGCTCTCGGTTTTGTGAAACATGTCTGCCAACTGAAATAAGCGGACGGCCTGTGCGGGTTTTTGCTTTGTAGATAGCTAATATTTTCCATTCACCAGGATAACATTTTCACGTTCTGTCTTTGTTGAATATCGCTTTTGGTTGTATATTTTTATCTAGTGTTTCGAAGTGATGACTATCGTTGAGAATTAATTGCTTGGTATGAAAACTGAAATCTGACATTCTAATTTCTTTTACATTTTATTAATTTTCATTGTCAAAATTCTTTATGGTAGATTTGCAGTTAAGAGATTATTGTTAAGGGTACGGATTTCCGATCACGAGGTCGGGGTTCGAATCCCGCCGTTCGACTATTGTCGTAAACCATATCCTAGCACAAGCCTAGAGCTTAGTTGGAATGGTAAAAGACATTTTAGTAAATTTACAAAAAAAAATATTTAAAAAAAAATTCTTTCCTTTCTGCAGTTACGTTATGAAACGTGTTATTTATATTTCTTCCAGAACGTTAAAGTCTTTGTTTGTGCAATGTTAATAAATTTCGATTTTCAATTGTTCATTTCCATTCACCGTAAAATTACTTTATCCTGATACTTATCGTTCTCATTGTTTTTTAAAAGATAAAATAAGGGATGATGTGCCGAAACCCAAATTGTGGTAGATTAACAAAAAAATAACAAATCCTGTTACGAAACGATGAAACGAGTTATTATTTTGCAACTCAAATTTAAATTGAACTGTCAAATGCCAGTGTGGGGCAGAAATGTAGGGAAGCACACACGAATGAAGGCTGCCGAAAAATAATGACAGGCGCTCGTGTCGCGCGCCTCGGTCCGTCCGTAGATTAGATTCCCCCCAGTGGTTTGACGAAGGTCAGTTTACCACAGGATGTTAAAATTGCGTAGAGGATATTTAGTTTTTGGCATTTTGAATAACATGGAAAACGTTTGCAAACAAAGTTACTAAAACAATCATACTTTATAATACAATTGGATATTTCTTTTATTTACCTGTAAAATATAAAATGTTAAAGTTTTGTAGTAAAGTAATTGATATGATTTCATTTGATTATACTCAAATAATTGCACAATATAAAATCAGGATAAATAATATTTAAAAGCGTCAATAGCCTAATGGTTAAGGGTACGGATTTTCGACCACACGTTCGAGAGTTCGGATCCCGCCATTCGACTATTGGCGTAAACCATCTCCTAACACAACTAGAGCTTAGTTGGAATGGTACAAGAAACATTAGTAAACTAATAAAAAATTGCTAATATCTTATATCTTTAAATGAGCAATTCTTGTATATATATATATATATATTTAGAAACTCGGAATCGGCTCCAACGATTTTTATAAAATTTAGTATACAGGGAGTTTCGGAGGCGATAAATCGATCAAGCTAGGAATCATTTTTAGAAAATGTCATTTTATTTGTGTTTTATCGATAATCAACTTCAACATAAACTTAACTTTTTCTATCGGTAAGATCGAAAAATATTATTCATATTTCATCATTTTATTAGTAATTCGTACTTAAATATAATTTCCAAAAAACACAATTTAAAAAAAAATACCGAGCAAAGCTTGGTCATCCTGATTTTTTTATATTAAAGAAATACATACATCACTATCTAATAGCCTTTATAAAATACCTAGCAAATAACCTTATTAATGTGGACTAAGGAAAGGTTGCGTATTTTTTTAAGTTTAAGCAAAAAATTATACCACAAGCGGTGGATATGTTAACAAAGTTCATGTCAGTGGGCCGATGGTGTTATTAAAAGATACTTTGTTCAATAAAACGTTCTAATTTACTAACGCGATCACTCGACCCAGCGATCCTATGGGTCTTTCACCTAATTACCCTTTTCACTGGACTGATCAACTTCAAAGTACCATAAATAAAACCGCCCGCTCTATTGAGCCGATATGTTTACTCGAGTGTTTAACCTACTCTGTGCATTCAGGGTAAAATTTTAAAAGGCCCACATAATCTTCATGTTTATACAACGGCGTAGTACTGAATAAATCAATTTGAGTGCCTCCCAACCGTATTGGACAACAAAGTAATTGTTTTAAAAGCTATTTGCACTCATGTCCAATAACCACTCCGTAGTGTTGATGCGATAAAAGATTGACCGGTAACAATGGCTCCAAAATGTTTTCACCTAAATTATTTTCAACCACGAAATCTTTTTCGTACAAAATATCGGACAGAATTCAATTAAGCGTACACTATTTTGGCTTTCAGTTTTGAAAACAAATAGTATTTTTCGCGTTGTGTAGGTAAATGTGTTTAAATAATTTTATTTCCACAAATATAAATCTCTGTTTTAATAAATCGATGAAGGTTGCATCATATTTTGAAATTAAATTTAAAGATTATTTTATTTATAATAATTAAAAAGAAATAACACTTACTTTTTAAGAATACAAACATTTTAATAATAATCAAGTACATTGTGAAACAAGATTTGTGACTTTTTTATTAAAGGAAGTTTGCTATTTTTATTTGGAAGGATTTATAACTTTATTGAACTCCTATTTGGTGCTCATAGCACTGTCGTCAATGGCGATCGCATTTTCCTTGAAAATAAGATTTTATGTGTATTTTAAAATAATTTTAAGATGTACTCTTATACAGTATAGGTTAAAAGCCATACAATGATCGCAGCGTTAAGTGAGGTGCAAGGAGGCATAAGCCAAGCACGTTCATGAATTATTAAAAGCTACGGCTACCGATAGACAGGAGCTATACTTCTAGTTTCATTATTGAGAACGCCTTGAGGGCTCTGAAGTTTACTAAGTATGTCTTTTTCAACATCATGTAACAGATTTTGTATAAAGTGCTTTTAATCTTGCATAATTATAACACACAAACACAAAAATAATACTAAATACCTAATAAGATCTATTATTCTAAAATAAATTAACATTATTATCTTTAAATACTTTTTAATAGTCCTCTTTCTATGCATGTTTAGTCAACTAACTAATCTGTAGCCTATCACTATTTTATAACTTTTGATTGCAATTCCGATAATTTTTGTAGCGGAGACAAAGAAAGGGTTAAAAAACAAAGCCTTTTTAATTGAAATGGATTAAAAAGCTATTATTTTTGTCTATAAAGAGTTTACAATTTTATTAAAATTTTTGAACAGCAACACCGTTAAGCTTTTCATTGTACGTTTATTTGTTTCGCACATGGGAACATGACAAGGGCGGTCCCGGTGCGAGCGTGTTTGCACGGCAACGTTATTGGAGACTAGCTTTCAATAAAAACATTGCCAAATTAAAATGCTGATATAAAACAACAGCTTTTAAAACCGTATACGTAATGAAAAGGTGACACAGAAATAGGTGCAGCAAAAAGAGATATAATTTTTTATGTACTACACATACAATACTAAAACAAATAAGAAAGTATTACTCTACTAAAAACTAAACCCAGTTTTAATGTTTCTGATATATTACCACCAATATTAGATTTAAATTTCTAACAATTTTTGCTATTCAGATAAGTATCAAAGTTATTGCATGTAGCTGAAATGCGTATGCTAAGATGGATGTGTGGTGTGACAAGGAAGGATAAAGTTAAAAATGTGTATATTAGAGGAAGTTTGAAAGTAGCGCCAGTGATCGAGGAATTGAGGAGTAAAAGATTAGCGTGGTTTGGACATGT
>NW_013530872.1:3967479-4010725 GCF_000836235.2 Papilio xuthus
GACTGTGTGAAAGAGGATATGCGTAAGAAGGGGGTAGACTCGGATATGACGGCTGATAGAGATGTATGGAGGAGTAGTACATACTGTGCCGACCCTCGATAGGGATAAGGGCAGGTTGATGATGATAAGTATCAAAGTTAAAAATGTAAAATTATGTTCTCTCTAAGTTTATAGCAAATAATCGGAACGTTAAACTAAGTGTCTATGAAAATAAAACTTACGACATTATATTTTCAAATTACAACATAATATATCGTGAATGAATTAAACATATAAATAAATAATTAGGTGGGATGTAGTTTACCTTTACCGGTAACTCTCTAACTTAACCATTTCGGCTAGTTGTTTATAGTTAGGATGCAGTAATTACTTCGGTTCAGGCAACTGTCTGTTACGTCGTTTGCTCCGAACGTTACCTAACAGCGCAATAACAATCCCTTATCGGGAATTAAATTAGCCTTGAAACCGCTTGCGCTTCTCTAACAAACTCGAATGTTTGCTTAACGCCCACGGAGAATATCATTTTATATTGTTTTTAAAACCATTAAAATTAATTTAAGTATTTTTTTAAACATTTTGATAACATCTAAACATGAAGGAATTAGTGCCTACTTCAGTAGAAAATCGTAAATCTTACTAATATTATAAATGCGAATGTTTGATAGAAGGTATCTCAAGAACCGCTAAACGGAGTTTTTTTATTATTCCGCGCAGACAGAGACGCGGGCGATAGCTAGTAATTTTATACGTGGTTTTAGTTCTCTCGTGTGACTGTTGTAAAGTGACATTGAGGAAATAAGATGTCAATCAGAGTGGCTGCGTCGGTTGGCAGCGGACGTGAGCATCCTGCATCTGTCCCCGTGATGCGCTTTCAACTTTGTTACAATTGATTTTACATGCGCTACTTACAATGGAATAAGTTTTATATTTCTAGATATTGTAAGGCATTTCACTGCGTTTGTTTAAGCACAACGAACTAATATACCAATATTCAGATGGTTAGGCCTTACAGATCGCGTTTAAAAAAGTTACCGTTTTATTAAAAAATAAAGGAAAGAGCAATGAAAGAATCATAAAGTGACAGCCAACCCGTGGTTGCTGACACACTTTAAAGAGAAGCAAGTATACAGCAAACGTAAGAGATATAATCTTTAAAACAATGCACAAAAGACTTCAACGACTTACTTCATTATAACTACAATTAAAACCATATTAATATAGAATAACAATCATGTCGGTGTGTCTACATTAGACCGCAGCCCGCAGGATATCGTAATCGACATGTCATGACCAGTTGCGGACACAAAGGACAGAGATTGTAGAAAATTCGCGGCGCTGATAATGTCCGGCAAATAGGTTTTAGAGTGACCGCGGACGGTGCGGTTAAAACCTTGCGTAACATGTAAGGACTCCTTTTTAGCAAATGTATAAATTGTATAAATTAGACTATGAATAATCATTTGCGGAATTAATACAACGTATTAGAGTATAAAAGTAGCTCAGCACTGTTATTTGTTTGAGCTAGCGAGAGAAGACACTCAACAAGTTTTCTGTACACACATATAAAAACTACATTCTATAGAGAATATCTAACATAGCAGTATTTTATAATAAACAATATTAATACGAACATTATCATCATCTCATTATACGTTCCCACTGATGGGCTCGGGCCTACCCTAAATTAGAGGTTGATTTCACACATATCTATGAATTTCTTCTCAGATATGTGCAGGTTGCATCACGATCACCTTTACCGTAAGAACGTCGGAAAAATTGGTAAAAAGATATTGGAGATATTGGAACATGGCGGGATTTGAACCCAGGACCTGCAGATTACAAGTCAAGTAACATCTGAGCAACCAACGCTATCAAAATAATACTTAGTACTTTTAATTTTTTCGCATAATTTGTTACTTTGAACATGTACAATACTATCGGATCAATTATCCTAATATGATATACATAATAGCTTTAGCAACAAATAATAACTGAATCCAAAAGTTTAGTTGCTAATTAAAATCATAACTAATTAATTTTGTACATTCCGCAACCCGAATTGTATACGGGTGTTTCGTTTATTAGCGTAAAACATTACAATATTGATTTACAAAATTTAATTACAGTTTCTAATTTGTAGTAACAATTTTGATTATAACTAACAAATAATTAGTATAATAAATAATATAATTAAAGTATAATTAATTTAGTTTAGGATTTAATAAAGTTTAATAACTTTATTGTTTAGAATCCAGATCAGTATAACAGGTCATTAGTGAGTCTAAACCTTCAGTCCATTCTTATCCATATATTTTTAACAGTGGTAGATGCCAGCAACAACATCTGTTGAACGAATATGCAGGCTCGATCGGTATAAAACCTCAACCATACAGAAGACAATAGTGCAATAGAAAATTTCCAGTGTCGTCTGTTAAATGAGTGTAGCGGAGGCCTAATTTTTTATAATTCATGGCCGCTCGCTCTCTTGCCACTTTATATAGCTAAGTAGCTGGCGCCCGCGACTCCATCCACGCGGAATTAAAAAAAATAGGAGCCTATGTGTTCTTTCAGAGTATGTTCTATCTGTATGCCAAATTTCATCGAGATCCGTTCAGGGGTATTGGAGATACCTCCAAACAAACATTCATCCATCCATCAAAACATTCTCGTTTATAATATTAGTAAGAAGTTTTTATATCTTATAAAAATACTTTAGTTTATTTTTTGTGATAACAATACATTTTGTTGTTATTTAAAAAATGCTGACGAGAAAATCAATCAATGTCAAATGTAATGGGCTGTCGAGTGTACGTACGCAAGTACAATAGGTGAACTTAAAAGCCGATGTTAATTGAATTGGCTTCAGATTGCAGGAGGCCGGCAGTGCAGCGGTAATTGTGTTAGCAGCAAACATGTCCGTCCTCTCCACTCTTAACACCGGCCATTCAATGCGACGAGTTTTTCGAACACAGGCAAAATAACTTTGTTAGCACGGACTTTTGCTTTTGAAAACATAATGCGATTATACACATATGTTGTTGGGTAAAATACTGGTGAAAATGCCGAATATTATAAATTGATGATGAAAATATAACTTTTAATTTTAACAAATTTTACGATTTAACGCCGTCGGTTTATTTCAGTGTTAGCGTTAGTGACGCAGTTCAAAAATATCTGATATAATGAAATCTACTTACTGGTTTGATACCCGCCGTGTACCAATATGTTTTTCGATTTATGAATTTAATACGTATAATGTTCTTACGTCGAAGAAAATTCGTGATGGAAGTATCACATATCTGCTAAGAAATTCAAACATATGTACGTGTCAAGTCAACCACTGGTTGATTGACTAAGGCGTAGTCACTCTTAACTTAGGTAGGCTATATATGAGCGGACATTTACTTCAGAAATGAACTGAATAACTAATCGTCGGTTTTTGAGACATATTGTTATCTCTGTTTTATCAAAGATAATGAGAGGGATGACGATATATCTTATACAATACAATAAACAGTGACTTTAGAATAAATATTTATAATGCGTATTTAGCCAAAAGCACAAGTTTCAGATGTATACATACCTTTGAATCTTTGTCGATTATCCAATTAAATAGTCACCTTATATCTTAAGGCTGAGAAAGCTTGATCATATCTCAGTTCCAAAGGTCCTTTGTTCGCCTTTTTCTTTCAATAGAGTAAAGAGAAGCAATTATAAGTTGTAAGTAATCCTCTTAACTGAATCAGCGAGTCGACGGTGCCCGCCACTCTGAATATAATTCACGTTATCCATATTCAATATCAGATGGCACGGCAGCGAGCAAATAGAGCGATTGGAGAGAGAATTATTATTGGATAAAGCTCGCCTCTTTCCTTCTTGTCTATTTTCAATGTTCGATGGAGCGTTATAATTCACGTGTAGCTCGCATTGTACTGGGTACTAGTGTTCTCTGTTACCACTTAATATTCACTTGACTCATATCTACAGGATGTACTCCGTTGAACATACTCGTAAAAAGTAATTCATTAATACACCTACATTAAGATAAGTTTTTGGTTGTAATTAACACATTTTTTAACATTTCCTTTCAGTTAGTGAATTTGTTAAATGTTGTCTTTATAATCAAGTATCTAAATACAGAAACAAAGGCGATACTTTAAGAGGGCTCGCAAAGATTTTCTACATTGTCATAATTTGTAAAACATAATAAAAAAAATTTATAATTATTATTAATTATTCTTTATACATATATAAAGAATTACAATAAAGTAAGAAATATATTAATTAATTCTTAAAGTATCACATGAAGATTTTAAATTGAAATTATTGTGACAAAGCCCAAATCTGACAGGATAAAAGATTTTTAGTAAAGTGTACCACAAAACTGTTAATATAAGGCTCTCTTCGTTTCTTCTTCTTGTTTGATAAGTATCCACTGTGTTCTATACTGCCGTATAAAGATACAATATATATAAATGTTATAAAAAAATAAACTAAATAACGTTTTCTTAAAAGTAAAATCATATCATTTCACAATTTTGCCACATCATCTAGTATCATGCATACACTTTGAAATGAAAAACCGTAGCTCTTTCAAAGACGGAAGGCTTAAAACATTTTCAACCAAAATTAGCGCATTGAATACGTGACTTATCTCAACGTTTCAGGTCTAAGTGGCGCCGCTCATGCTGATCGCTTAGTCTTTTCACTGTTGAACTTAGAATTAATTTTAACTAGAACCTCTGCGACTATGATGTCTAATAAATAATTTACTTTAACATTTTTTATTTATAAATAATGTTACTATGTTATAAATTCGATTGTTTAGGTGTATAGATGGATGGATGGATGTTTGTAAGAAGATATCTCTAGAACAGCTAGAACAGAACAGTAGAACATAATGTTGAAGACCGCAATGCGTTCAATTTTTTTTTAATTCCGAGTAGGCGGAGTCGAGGGCGATAGCTAGTAGAAAATAAAATTACAATTAACTAGCCATAGCGAATATATATGAGGACAAAATAATTCTCCTGAAAACATCAGTTAGAAAACCTTACCTATGGTATCTGTCATTATCGTCATGTATTTGAGCTTCTTGACTTGTGACTACTGTTTCAAAAGTTATACTAAATTGCAAGATAAGTGGCATCAGTTAGCCAGTTTTCTCTACTTCTATCCCCTTGCGGTCTATTATCGTTAGTTGGTCCATTAGCTCTCGCATCGAGTAGCGTGTAAGAAAATTAATGGTTATTTTGTTTGGCACATTGATAATTTACTTAGAACTTAATTAAATTAAATACTAAAAGATATTCACATTTAACGTCAATTGTCGAGAAGGTTATATTGGCTTATTTTTGAATTTTTTTGTTAAAAATCCTGTATCACGTTTGTCTTACTTTGTAGATTGTCGGTGGCTTAATGAAACTGAGAAAATAAATCTGTCGGGTTACAAAATGCATGTCACCTTCACAGGTAGCATTTCAATTTCCCCGGCACACAGGGGCCGAGGGGGTGGCGGGGCGGCGCGGGGAGGAGTGGCATTGGTCTCTGCCACCGGACACACTCAAAGCTATTACTGCCCTCATTATTTTTCACACCACCAGCATTATTCACATGCTTAGTACGCTCCGCCACATGTGTAATTAAAATAAATGCTCTCCTTTATTTAGGTCGTGTAACGTTGACATTTTTTATAATTTTACTCGTCCTTATTAAAATTTTCTCTCATTTAATTCGGCGTCGGACTCACCATTTATCATTTATGTGAAAAGATAAATGTCATAATTTAACATTTATGTGAAAAGCTTTGTTATAAAGAGGATTCAAATAAACTCAAGTAGGGTAAGAAGTTAGTGGGTACTTCTATATTTCACTATTCTAAGCTTGCTTTTATAGTATATGTTAATTATTCTCTTCTATGTTCTTATAAATGTTTATATTAAGTATATGCTGGGAGCAATAAATTAATAACCGTATGGTATTCGAGCTACTTGTATGGTTAGATCATATAATTAAAATGTCATTTTATGAAATATATTTCGCAATATAAATTTTTGAGCGTCCCGGCGGGATGTCTGGAGAAATTTGCTAATATAAATTTTACTCAAATATTTCTTAATAAATTTTATAGAGGTAAACAAAAGATTTGAAATTTTTTAAGCGAGGATTATTGATGACTTATTTGTAATGAAAGATAGACATTGTCACACCGTTTGTAACCACATTTGTTTTTATTTTTAATTACGAATTAATTCTTGGATTTAATTTCGTTATATTTAGCGGTTGCCGGTTACATATATTACTTGTTTAGAAACGTGAATCGTATTCGTGTTAACAGAATATCCGTTATATTTAAACTGAGTATATAAGACCGAATTTTTTGTAATAAAATATTTAAAAAAAAAAATAGTGTGGTACCAGAGAACGGTGAATGAAATGATTTTTTTTTGTCCGTTATGTTCGGATTATCGAATTTGTCGACATCGCTAAAATGTTGAGAATAATATATTTTTACCAATTCACTGGCTCCATTTCAATATGAAAATAACGCAATCAATTAATGGAAAATATCTACTGGCGGTCAACACACCGCTCAGTGAAGCTTTCGAATAAAATCGAGCAATTCCAATATGTTGCTTTGTGGCCATAAAGAATCATTCCGTTTCATTTTATTACATTTTTTGTACCCATCACCACTAGCGTTTAAATAGTTTGGATGATAAATATATGAAAAATTAAGTTGCATAATTAAAATATTTAGAGACAATTGTTTATGTGATATAAAAAATACTTAAAACGAAAAATGAATATCGGACGTCACGTGGCAAATACCAAATTACATTTCGCGCGTTGCATGAAAAATTAATCCGTTCCCGTAATGGCCTATAGCCGATATCCGTACGATTAACCTTTACGACACCACTTCGAAAATTCAATCACAAAAATATATTTTTAAAACCCACGTTAAAAGTGATTTTGTTTTGACATAAACAATTTTTAAACTTATTAGAAAATATATTACCCAGTGGATTAAACTATTTATCTAAATTATTCAACTATTATAACCCACTCTTATCTATTTAGTCTACCTTAAATTAGTGGTAACTAGGCTATAGTCAACCACACTGGCCGACTGCGATTTAGTTGACTTTATACATATCTTTAAATTTCTTTCCAGATATGCTTATCTATCCGTTTGATTTTAATTTAATAAAGCAAAAAGAAAAGTAAAATATAGTATCTAATTTTTTATTGTAGTTTGTTAGTTTTGTATTATGAATATTATAATAACGTGTTTCTTGAACATTTTAACTCCGATTGATTTTGATTGTAGATAAAAATCTTCTAATATCTATATTTATATCAGAAGCTGCATGTGTCAGATACAAAAACGATATAATGTGCCAACATGAGAGCAGTATTACTGCAAAGCCCTTGATTGTGACGACACGGATATAAAGTGGAAGCGAGTGTAAAGTGCGATAACATGTTACTTGAATGAGATCGCGGATTATACCGGGACACATGCAACGACATATTCCAGCTGTAATATAATATTTGATAAAACAAATAATAATTTCAACAAACCAATGAATGTGATATTTCGAATTTAATTTTACAATCACTGACTTAATGAAAAGTTGTTTGTGTCATATTTTTTTTTGTACTAACTATCCGTTGTTTTAACCTTCTTTTGTCTTTCACGATTATTAACTTTAACCACATCTTAACCTTTTCATAGAATTATTAAAATAGTTTTATATTGTGTTTAATTTCATGTTGTATCTTGAAATAACTAATATTATAAATCTTATCTTACCTACTTATATATGTATATCATACTAATATTAATAATGCGAATGTTTGGATGGGTGGATGAATGGAAGGATCGATGTTTGTGTGAAGGTATCTTCGGAACAGCTCAACGGATCCCGCTAAAATTTGTCATAGATGTAGAACATAGTCTGGAAGAAAGCATAGGCTACTTGTTAAGTTTTTTTTTATTTCGCACGAACGGAATCACGGACGTCAGCAAGTATGCCCTAAACTAAGACACTATAAAATTAACTAAGTATTTTATTGACAAAAAGTTGGTTACAAACAATTTTGAAATTCAAAAACAATAAATTCCTTGTATGCACGGTAGCATACTCTGTATTGCAACAACATGCAAAACTCTGTACGAACAACGTTTTTTATGATTATGCTGAACGCTGGCGTTCTTTCTGAATTTCAGTTTACTGAAGCGTTAAAGCAAAAGTTTGAATCCCTTCATTCGGTGCATGCTTGCGCTTATTAAAGTTCCTGAAAACAAGTGACTTTTAGATTTTCCTCTATATGACGTTAGCGTTTTGTTTTTTATAATTTCAGTTTTTTTTGTTATAAGTTTAAAAGCTAATAAAACACGCAATAGTAATAGTTATTAAAATTATTATGTTAACACATTCTATGCCGTGAAAAAAATCGCAGTTTCCTGTCCGGGCCGTGTCACTCAGTGATGGTTGACATATAGACTTTCAGTTCAAGCCGCGTCAGTCAGTGATGACCGCATTTTACGAGAATTTTCATTTCGTTCTTACAGGCAAACAGTTTTGTAATTTTATACAAATTTTAAATTTTAATAGACGTAAAGGGAAACTATACTGACAGTCAGCACTGACCGCGTTAGCAGAGAACGTGTTAAAAATCAAATCATCATTATCGTCAGGTCTCCATACGTCCCCACTATGAGTCTCGGAAGCTAACCTAAGTTAGGGGACTAGTGTTTAGTCAACCACGCTGATATATAAATAATTAATAAATGACATATATCATATTGTCGTATTTAACTCAATGCGGGCAAATTATTTTGATTTAAAAATCAGGATAAAATAATTATTTTTATAGGACCACAAAACTATTTACGTATTGAAGTCTGGACGTTGATTCATATTAATGCGATCTCGAGTTAATTGGTGATATCGATCACCGGCATGTGTTATTACCGTTCACCAATACCGGTCATTAATCTATTATACAAGTATATGTACAGATATTTGTTTATATCACTGTTGTAACTAATTGTAAGTGATATTTACACGACTGATAGGAATTAAATGATTTTTATAGGTTTTTATTTAACTATTATACTTTTTGACAGGATTAGTTAGAATCATTTTGCGCGCATGACGTTCTTTCGTTACAAAGTCCAGTGTCAGAATGATAGTGAGGGGACATAAAAGTCGACAGTTTTAGTAAGGCGTTGCGTCAATACACTGCCACATTTTCGAATTTTGTTCTTAACGCTATATAGGTATTTATAATGTACTAAGAATTAAAAACATATAGCTTATGTTACCCGGGGATAGTGTAGCTTCTCAAAAGTGGAAGAATATTTCAAATCGGTTCAGTGACATCAATTATTAAGTATTATCATGTTCTGTATATCGAAAAAGGAAGACGATATATTATGCTACGGCTCGTAGGAGTACTGTAGTCTCGTAGCGTACCGTAGACACTCTACGGCCATCACAATATAATTAACAATAACTTAAATCAACTAGATTTTTTCCGAATATAAATAAATCCAATTATCAAATTAGTGTTAAAATACTGTGTTATTTAGTACCGATAAAATAAATACTAGAAAAATATATACTAAATATTTACTAAAAAAGGAAAAAGATTGGCTCGTTGATAAAATTCTCATTAAGATTGTATAAAATAATTTTATTGTTTGAAACAAAAGCTTCTATTGTTCGCGGTATTGGATTATTAATAGGATTATGAATGGAATAGTTCAACAAGAGCATTAAGCCGCACTTCCTCCTACACAAGGTGAGCGAAATTATTTTTGTGATGTTACTCGCTAATGAATTTATTTATAGATAATTCCGGATGGATTAGCAAAAATATTCCCCTTATAGTAAATAAGAAGAATCTAACTTACTAGAAGTTTTCCAAATTAAATTTTCTAAACATTTAAAGCACTGTTACTAATTAAATGCTTGTTTATTTTTTTGAGAAAAACGCTTAAGAGTAAAATAAACATAAGTTTACAAAGTTATGTACTTTTTTTAATACTTTGTTACACTTGTTTTTAATAGAATCTAAATAACGTTGTTATAAAGTTTTGAATAAACAATGTTACAATAAACAAAACCGCTACCAATCAACCTGCCACAGCCAATATGTCGCTAGTCAAAGCACCAAACCTATTATAGAGCACATTAATTCTGATACGTACTTAAAGCATATATTAAGCATAACATATATATTTATAGAGATGAAATCGTAGCAATTAAGTTCATGTAAAATAAATAAAACTATAAGAAAAAACATACGTAATTCAAGTTTTCTTTAAATATATAAATATATGTAAAAAGTATATTCGAATATCAAAATGGATTAGACTAATATATATTTTTTTAAACTGTAACAAAATCATTGTAAAGTTTTAGTATGATATCAAGAAAATGAAAAAATATATAAAATTTACTCGGTCAACTATTTACGAGTCCAGTCAACGAGGTTACAGATGTTGAGTTTGAGAGCGATCGGAACTTCTATGAATTTAAATTACAAGTTTATCACCTAGAGTTTATGAAGTGACCATCGCTTGTGGCGTTCCATTTTACAAGTTGTGCTTTTTGTGTTTAAAGCTACGATACTTTATAGATTGATGGACTCAAGATCGCGGTGATACCTTTCAAAATACGTGCAGCCAAAATTGGCCACCAAAATTGCAGTATATATTTTTGTACCTTTATCAAAAGTATCCCAGTCAGTAGTAGCCCAAGACCCACTTTGGGTCGATGCGCCAGCGGAGTAAGTTATCAAAAGTCACAGAGTTAGTTCCTTTTATCCTTAGTATTAACACCGATATCATTATAAACTACTATATAATTACAATTACTCACTTAAGGTTATATAAAGAAAAATCCATAGAATTGGTATTAAGTCTTATGTAAATAAAAAGATATGTAAACGCAAACAACTACCGTGTGAGTGATTACGTGACACAACTCCGCACAAAACACACGGGACCTGAGTAAATGAATGCACGTCTCACATGCATTTTTATACAATTGATAAACAAACTATGACTACAACGAACTTTGCAAAATGATAACGAACTAGAATATTATTTCTTTAACATAATCTGTTACAACACATTGTAATAACGGATTGGGTTATTCAGAGATAGTAATATTCCTTTTCAATAAACCCAATTGACTGACCCGTACTATGTATAACGTTTTAGGAAGATTACTACTATGATGTCACTTCACTATTGTAAATCGGTAAGCCTTTTAAGATATAAGACCTAATAATGATATCTACATTGATTAGAATATGATTACTTAAAAATTTCCCTTATTTTTCTGCTTTAAATTTGTTAAATACACGTTGAGCACAAGTTACCGTACAGAATACGTGACTTGTCTTTAAGTTGAGAGCTTAAATTACGTCGTTCATATTCTCATTACTTGCTCAACTTGAGTCGTCCTTTAATGAGTGACGTACGTTCTGCAAAGTAATTATTCTTACTAATGATTACTTTTCGTAAGCATTTTAATTTTCCTATTTCATTTATACCCCTCGTTCTCTTATGTCTTTTTAATTAATCTTCTTTCTCAAGAAGTTCTGAAGTTCTTTTTTTTTCTTATGTTCATATGTAAAATTCTATTCTGCTGAAAATAAAGATTTTTTGAAATATAAAAATCACTAGTGTTGTACCTTAGTGAAAAATAAAGCGGCGTACTTAATCCGTGTAACTGCGTCTGCGATAACCTAATATACATTTCACATAAGAGACTGTAATTTTCCAATAAAGCAATTAGAAATCTACTCGTAACAGAAGCTATGAATAAATAAATTGTCCGGGAAACACGATGGGTGAGAAATTAAATTTTCCCATCCGTTATAATTGAATTTCATGCGTTCATACTCGACGATGGAAATATGGAGATTTGATATTAGCCGCCATGTTGCATTTAATTTTTTTTAACAAAAAACGTAACAGAAAACATCCTTAAATAGATATCTGAAGCGTGGGGTATAATTTGCGTAGAGTTATCTCCACCGAGTAAGGACAGACTCGCTTTTAGTAAATTGCACTGTTTAGCATGAATAATGTTAACTCCGATTCTAGTAGAATAAGATGTTAAAAGTAGCTCTAAATAACTATGTTAAGAATTCTTTAATCCTTTTTCTGGTGGTGGCAATATGTGTGCCACCAACAGTTTTATGATTTTTTCCACTGTGTATCACCCAAGTTTTAAATCATTTCATCAACTGCAAGAGGAAAATCCATGAACAGAATTTGACAGAGAACTTCAAAGTTCAAAAAAGTCAAAAAATTTCTGTAGCATTCGTTGAGTTATATTTGGCTCGTTCACGTACCAACACATGTTGCCGGCCCAAAGGTCTGACATCGACTGACGTCCCCTCTCTCTGGCATGTTCTCATGGCGTGTACGCTCGAGACAAACAACACTTCGTTTATGCGTACACTACAATTACTAATTAATTATTATTTGTTAATCTCGAAATCTCTTTAATAAATTACTCTGTGGTGCTTATTATTTGTGTAATTTTTCAATTTTATAAAGACAAGTGGATATAAGTGAAAATAATTTGATGGTATCGCACAATGTTAAGAGAAATATAAAACAAAATTAAAGCAATAAATTTTATAGCAAATTGCTTATCGATATGATTCGAGTGGCCGTCCGTGGATGTTATTAATCCTCAGACGAAACCACAAAGTTATGATTTATTTTCCTTTTCCTCTGAAAAGTTTCAACAAGCTTTCCTATTGCTTTTATATTTTGTTTACTATGTAGCAGAATCATATTTACACAAGGTTATATAATTCTATAAACGAACAAATCTCGTTGAAGTATTACGATATTAATTGGTATCTACATAGAATCACTAATCAATTCTACAACATTTATTTCCTTAATTTAAATTTCTTAACTTATTTTTTCAATACTTCAAAGCATAACTGAAGCAATAGCCTAATGGTTAAGGGTACGGATTTCCGATGATGAGGTCGGGGGTTCGAATCTCGCCATTCGACTATTGTCGTAAACCATGTCCTAGCACAAGCCTAGAGCTTAGTTGGAATGGTACAATAAATATCAGTAAATTTCCTAAAATCTGCTAATATTTATTTTAAAAAAAATTAAATAAATTACTCAGATTTTGGCGACAATGTTCTTAGGAACAAACTTAATGAGGCAGACAAGATTACTTTAAAACTTTATTCATTTTATGTACTTTTATTGATCTAATATATATCATGTCATATGAAACTTCAAGTGTAAAAAATAATGAGTTCCGATATGTCACAGATGTCACAACCTGGATCTCAGCAAAAGTTAACTTAAGTTGAATTGACAGAGTACTTGCCGTGGCTTCTGCATGTTATGATACTGGACCATGAGTGAGATAGTAACTCTTAGTAGAGTCTATTAAAAATAATTATCCTATGAGTCAACAAATAGATTAATTAGTTGATAATGTTTTAAAACAATATTTTCGATTTCGAACGGATTTTGATGAATTTTGGCACAGATGTAGTTAACTGTCTGGAAGAACACATAGACAATATTAAGTTTTTTTAATATCGCGCGGAGTGCGGGCGGTAGCGAGTATCATCGTAAAAGTGCCATTTTATATATACGATACGTTTATTTTATCGAAGTATATTCGCTAATCGTATAGATTTTAATTAAATAATTGAACAGAATACTCGTTGTACTTGTGTTGGTCAAAGCTTTTATCAATATGAAATAAATTTACAAGTACTATCTAGATTGCTTTTAGTGACCGTGAAAATGTCAGGTGCGCATCAAAAAGCTTTTAACGTAACATACTAATTACATTATATATTTTTATTGATTAATGTAACCTTTTAGGTTACGGCCTAATACTGTATAACTCATCGTACGGTCGTGTTACTTAACTAACATTATGTATTAAACGGGCAAATTAAGGTTTTGTCCACACTTTTTGGCCGACGTCACTAGGGTGAAACGCTACAGAATTGTCTACCATGGAAACCCTGAGTGAGGCAGTTAGTGTATTTTAAAAGTAGTGGTAAATGTTTATCTATTGAAATTATCTCTTACCCTTCCAACAAGCTTGTTCCTTTTTTTAATTCTAATCGAGACCAACTAAGGAATGTAAGTATCAACATTTTTTTTATTAAAAAGTCTTTAACAGATGGTAATTAATTAACAGGAAGGCAAGCAGCTCATTTTTGCCGTTTTTGCATTTATCATCTCGTTTTGAAGCGCGTTAATACGCTTAATTAATTAAAGGCTTTTTGCAATTTTATGCAGAATATATTTTATTCGTTGTCCTGCAAAATCGGTTTTACAACTGTTTGTTGTTGCTGTTTTAAACAGTAACATTATTTATTCGGTCTAATTTTTGCAGTGACAAAAGAAACATAACTTTGTTATTTTATGTTTTATATTTAACATGGCGTTTTAGAAATCAATAAGGAAAATAACGAGATTTTTTTAAGTCAAAATATAATCCGATGCTCTAGGCATATATCCTACTGCATATAGCTAAATTTATTTTTATTTTGATAGAGACGTATGGAAGACGTATGAAGACTTCTGTGCCGAACTTCCGTAGGGAAAAGCTCAGGTGGATGATAATTTTACTTATGGACTATAATATAAATACTTCGTAAAAATTAAATATGTAGGAGCAGCGATTACTTTTTATAATATAACCCGAGGCGATGATGCTTAACACGCAGCGCTGTAATTTGGCTCTTGAAATTCTATTATAGACTCCTTGTCGACTCTAACTAATGACAAGCCTACCGTAAAATTCAAAGAGGCAACTTCCTCATCACTTATTGAATTTTAATGTCACATTATAGAAATTAAAATACTAGAGTAATGTAAGAAAACTGGAAACTTTAAAGATAACCACTTCAGTCTGCTCCAGCTTGTTGAAAGCAATAGACATTTAATACGTAATAGGATCACAATATCATATTAAGCCAAGTTCCAACATTTTCCTTAACTTTCATCAATCCTTTGAAAACAGAATCTCAAAAACAATATGCTGAAAAAGTTTAAAGCATTTTATAACAAAGAGAACTTTAACAGTTCAGAAGGATTAGTAGATCCATATAAATATCATTGTACGTGTTATTACATTTTAAAATACTTTCAAGTTTTGGATAACGAACCTAAGCCAATATGGAGGTAAATATCGGCAGTCTTTATCTATTGTATTATATTATTTTTAAAACAGTTTAGTTAGCTTTGGTCGCCATAAGCTATATCAATATAACCCTTGTAGTTTCTACTGTATGTTAATTTAAAAGACAATTTACTACTCTACTTTATTCCGATTCTTTTTCAGATATATTATTTTAATATTTCTTGCCGTTACTACATTGCTTGCTTTGTCTACTCTGGGAGTGACCGCGTCACATGGCTTTGTGATAAATGATTTAACTACAATAACAGAAGCTGGTTGTTACTTCATAATATTACTTTATGAATTATTAATGCTCTTATGTACTATTAATAATTTACCTCAATACCACGTCTTTTTGGACACACTGAGGAAAGATTTTAAATTCATATGTACGGATGGAAAAAAATACAGGTGCCCAAACTCAATTTTATTAATGAAAATAGTGTTTTGAAAATTATTATTCATGTTGTAATGTGTTATACTGACTCTTAGAATAGAACAGAACAGAACAGAACAGAACAGAACAGAATAGAATATTTATTGCCACAAAAAACCAGAAAACGTACAAAAAAAAACATCTCTTTAATAACATATTATGAAACGTTCCGACTATTCAATCGCTTTAGTATCGTACCATACTAATCAAAAAAGGTTTCCAAATTTCGAATAAATAAAGGTCTTATGCGTCATCTTAGGACCATTCTTCTTTTTTTAATGCTACTCCATTACTGAAGGTTGTCAGTTAACTCAGCAAACCCATCTCTGTCCTGTACCAGATTAAAAATGTATTCGACTCTGGTAGTAGAAGTCCCAGATGTTTCTGAATCATGACTTTCTTTTTCTTTCAAAGCATCTTCTGGCAGCAATTAAGCCCATCAGTATATTATAAGTCGAAGAAGCTCACATTTTCCTTGTCACAAGACATGATTAGGAGCATGTTAATACAAAAAACAAGTGGAATATTAATTGAACTTATTTACTGTTTTACATTTCAAATTTTACAGAGCAAGATTTTTCGAAAACCAACTAAAGATTTGGAAAATGTGTATACTATCTGTCGTGTTTACGAGTTTCATTGGACTCGGCGTTGTCTGCATCACGCTACTGTGGTTACTCTGGTACGTGGTAACGCACGAGCCAGGGGACGAGACTAGTCGACCACTTCTATTTCCCTTTTGGTACCACGATATCGACTTCGGCAAGACACCGTACTACGAAGTGGCATTTGTATTCTCCAACTTCTGTTCTTTGGCGTACGCTTATAGCTACATATGTAAGCGTTGAATATATTATTATAATTCACACTTAAACTCTCTAGCGTAAAAGGAACATACTCTATGATAAGAAAATCTGTTCCTATATAAAAAAATGCGATCAGTTCAGTTAGTTAAGTTCACAGTAACTCAATAGAGTTTAGCCGGAACAATCAAATAATCAACTCTTTTTCTCTATAACATTTTGTTCGGGTTGAATATTTATCACTGAATACCAAAGGTATAAAACTTGGTAATGATAAACATTATTTTTTGGCATATTTTTGTAGTTATGATCCAAACACAAATATTTTGGGTGGGACAAATAACAACTAAAGCGGATCTGATTATATGGTACATTGAAGATCTGATGGAAGGACTTAAGATACCTACTAATAAGGATGAAACTGAACAATTCGAGTCTCAAATCAAATACAGGATGAGCATAATAATACGAGAACATCATTCTATGTACAGGTCAAAGATCATTTATTGCAGTAATAATTTTATTTAAGTAATAACAACATATAACCTTGAGGGGTAGACTGACACCACAAACTTTCATATGGTGCGGTATTACTATCCCTTTCCCGCTTTTTCTTTAAGTAATAATTATATTATTCTGAACTAATTCTAACAAATGTTCTATACAACTTCTCAGGCTTTTAAAAAATTACACCAAAGTATACAAAAAATTACTTATGTTTGAACAAAAAGCTGGTGGTCCCGTCGTCTGCTTGACCGCATATTGCAGTGCTGAGGTTATTATTTCTTTATTTGGTAATGATGTTTGTATTCGTGTAATATTTGATCATCAGCTTAAGTATAATATAAGCAAGCATTTGCAGTATTTTAATATACAATTTTCCTTTTTCTTGTTGAAATGCCTCTTCGACTAACAAAGGTTGGTGATCAGTTCTCCATATTTTCTTTTGTCTCTTGTGAGGTGAAAAAGTTGGGCGCCATTTATAACTCCTATCTACTCTCGGATGTTGCGCAACCAGGATTTCTTTTTTTTTTATCAAAAAGTGGCAAATGAGAGAGCGGCCACCCGGAATCACTGAAATAGCGAAGCGACCGTTTCCAATAGACATATGCAATTGCATATTCGTTTCCTACCTTTAATCGACGGAGGAGGGGATGCACAGATATAAAATATTATCCCTCCCTATGCATCCCTTCAAGGTCACTTCCATTTATCATCCTTTCCTTATAAGAAAAGGGTGGGAAGGAAAAAAGGCCTAAGGGACGCAAACTACTACTCCATCAATCTACAATTAATCAGTATTAATTTGTACAAAATATTACAGAAACTTAAAGATGGAGAAATAAATGGCATAACAATGTTATTGTGCGGTGGAACAGTAATTGAAGTATTTATTCCCAGTTATTTGAGTACAATAATGGGAATGAAGGTAATTTATATTTAAATGTTTTATTTCCTTATGAAGCTTACAATGATTAAATATGATATTTTTAGTTACGATCTGTTGGCGAGGCTTGTTTGGATATACCTTTTTGGAATATTGGAAATATTATACGGCCCTATATTATTTTAATGATGCAAAGATCGCAACGGCCATTACAACTTAATGCTCCGGGATTCGAAGATGTCTCTGTTCAGACGTTTTCTAATGTAAGATTTATAAAATATTCAATTCAAATTTACTTCCTATTATTATTAAACTTAGTAATATTTATATTTCCTATTTTCAGAAAATGGCATCAGCATATTCTTTTTTTAATATGTTAAGACAAGCTAATATTTAGAATTTTATATTATTAAATATTTCTCACAGAAAGAGGGAATTAATTTTATGCACTGCATTAACACCGAATTAAAAATGAATGATTATAATAGCAATAAAAGTGTTTTAACTGAAAAGATTAAACAATGCACATACGGTTAAATATTTTGAAACTTTTAAAATGGTTTATGGTCGCAAATTAATTGTAATTATTGATAAATAAAATTATTCATCATCCTATTCCTACTATTATTTTTTAAATGGAAAGTAAATTAAAATTAAGTTGTTTTTAGCTTTAAATTTCCAATCGCAACATTTGGTAATCTGTTAGGACATATTTATCTTACTGTTAGGTTACTTACGGATATAAATGTCAATGTTAATTATAATATACTTTATATTTAATATTTTTGTACTTAATATTATTGTTGAAAGCTAGATGCTTTCTTGCACGGTTTAGCACTCTTGTTATATTTATCACTCTTATTTTACTCCAGATGATTGTAAGAAGGTTTCTCCAGAACCACTGCATGAATCTCACTGAAATTTGGCATAGATATATAATATAGTCTGGACGAACAAAAATGCTACATATCAGTTACTTAAACGCGGACAACAGATAGATTAATTTATAAAATTATTTTTTACTAGTAAAGTATTGTATCGAAATTGGTAACTAACCAAACGAAGCGTTTGTGAACTACGAAACGTGTCAAACCGACAAATGACGGATAGGTCGCCCAAACTTAAATTATGCGGCGCGTCACTCCTCGTGTCATTTGCTATTCCAACACGCTGTATGCACGTTTAGAGCTAGTAATCTAATGTAATTAGGTTGTTTATAAACACAATATAAACGGAGCTTTGATAACTTTACCTTGTCTTTTATTTTATTTTTAAATATGACATAAAAATTGATTATATTCGCTAACTTTCTACAGAAGTAATCGAATTCAAAAATTGTACATCTTAAGATTTAAGTAACTAGTTGTTTGGTCTATCAACTCGAACAAAAAGATATTAAATTCGAATGATATCGGTACCTAGAATGTAGATAACTTTATGTGTATGATGTCAATGAAAATCTATTTAAGTAAATAATGGCCCTATATATAGCTAACATTCGTCGCCAATATTACTCTTTAAAACAGGAGTAATACATATATATATATATATATATATATGTATTACTAGCAGACCCGACATACGTTGTCCTGTCTACACGTCTTTAATGTGAATAAATTAATATGAAGTTAATATTTGATGAAAATTGTGAATCTAAACCATTCCCAGATCCCCTTGAACACACACAAAAAATTTCATCAAAATCGGTCCAGTCGTTTGAGAGAAGTTCAGTGACATACACACGCACACAAGAATTATATATATAAAGATATATATATATATATACTTATGCAATTTCATTAGACACAACTCTCCTTCAATCCTGGTTGTTATCAACTTATGTTCAATCATTTTCGAGTGTCGAATAATCGGTTAAGGGTGAACGGTTTCCATCACGTTTGACCGTCGCTCTGCTTTCAATTCGTTACGATAGGCACGTGCCGTGATACATGCCGGCTGCGTTGACTGGCCACCGATACTGATACTTACAAAATCACGAGCATTTCTAAAATCCTATACGGATATCGACAAGATTTGCTGAAACACGTATCGAATATGATCCTTATCTTTTTCCCTAAAATTTATTTTTAAAAGAATACAGGATTAAACAAATTAAGTTTAACAATTGAAAATAAGTCTTCTTTTTTTCAAAAAAAGATAAAAGTTTTTTTTTGTCGATTTAAAAGAATTGGTGTGAAATGAAAATGTCAGGAAAATAAAAAAATCAAGTAAAATGAAAATAAAAACAGATAATTTTTTGTTGAAATATTTTACCCGAAAAAATTAAATTAAAAACCTACCGATGTGGCTTGAACGGAAACGAACTATAATCCTCTTCATATTCTCTATAATTTAATTTTGCAGTGTGTATACAAATGCAAAAATATTTCTGTATAAAATTTACATAAAGACATGACAAAAATGTTGCATAATTTACTTTGTATAAATATAACCCATGCGTAATTTAAAAATAAATTATGCGTAATTCAATACTTTTACATAGTTTTAGACATTATTAGTTAGAATCCTTTGGCGCGAATGGCGCTTTCATTACAATGTCAAGTGTCAGAATGATTAGTGAGGGAACATAAACGTCGATATTTTAGTAAGGCCAGTGTTGCGCCTGTACACCGACTCAGTGTCAAATGTTCTTCCTAACAATAGATACAGTAAAGATTTTTTATTATAATACATCAAAACAGCTATAATAAACTAAGGAAATACACTTAACATGGAGACGGAAGCAAGACTAATATCTACTTAGCGAACATTAATATTGTAAACTTATGTGCGAGACCATACAATGGTTTCTTAGATGCGTCCATTAGCGTCTTAATTTCAATTTAAGCTTATTGGACAATGATAAGTTAAAACCTCATTGTTATTTAAAAAAATAAATAGTACTTTACAACAAAAATCATTTAAAACCATTTCCCTAATATTAGGACATTTAAGAACGTCTGTAATAAAATGATAATAAAATAATTCAAGAGGTAATAATAAAGTACCTGTAAATACGAAATCTGCACAATATTTGTCAGTTCAGTCATCCGTAATGAACCAGCGGAAGGGCCCTCAGATTAATGTATTCATAAAAGGAGGTACGGATATTTCATGATGTCATCTCTCACTGCAACTTAACGGTAACGAGTTCATTAATCAGATAATGATTGTCTTTTCCTTTAAGTTACAGACTCTCCCTAATTCTTTAAATTAAAAAAAACAAAGCATTTTACTTACATTACTAATATAATAAGTGCAAATGTTTGGATAGATGGATAGATGTTAAAAGGTATTGGAGAAACAGTTGCATGGATCTCGCTGAAATTTAGAATAGATTTAGATCATATTCTGGAAGAAGTATTTAATTCCGTGCGGACGGGGTCGTGGGCGACAGTTAGTTTATTAAAACAATAACAAGACGTTTATTACATTAACAATATACAGAAATGGATCTTGTTTCGAATTCGTCACCAGTACTGTGTATATTGATAGATTTTTATCTTCCAAATGTAGTGCTAAAAAAGAATCAATGGCTTAATAAAGTTCAATGGAAATGGTTTTAAACAATTCCAGAAATTATTTTATTTCACGTTGGACTGTAAACATTTTATTTACTAGTTTGTAACATCGAGATGGTACTAAAGGAAATGGACGACAAGCGGAAGTTAGCTTAAAGTCCTACGTTGAGACAGCGGACGTCCGAGTTAAATACAACTTACATCCACACCACAAATAGAAATATTTCGTATGTTCAAGTCAAGGTGGTCCATTTCTTTACCTTGCTCAAGAACTCTGATGTTTTAAGGACCAGTGTTTTCTTAATTACCTGTCCTACTACTCTCCTACCTATTAAAAAATAATTTCCTAAGAAATAAAAATTTAATAAAAAGCGACATTCGAAAGAATATTTTATATAAATTTGCTTAAATAAGTTGCTTGTTACCTTTAATTATATTTTTTTGGTAAAACACCCCAGCTACTTTGACGCTGTAGTTAATTAGTTGTGTATTCGGGCCTCCTACCGCTATCAATCATATTTTCAACATAATCATTTTAATTTTTTTAACCAATTTTTTATTAATTTTTTATGTGCTTTTTTTGAAAAAATATATTTGTTTAATTTAATAGAAAAAAATAATAGCACAAAGAAATTTTGACTGTTTTAATGATAATTTTCTAATCTTACTTCTTACGATCTTACTAATATTATAAATGCGAATGTTTGGCTGGATGGGTGGAATGATCGATGGATGGATGTTTGTTTTAAGTTATCTCCAGAACTGCTGAATTTTAGTATAGATGTAGAACATAGTCTGAAAGAACAGATAGGCTAGTAATTACTTTATTTAGTTCCGTACAGACGGAATCGCGGCCACAGCTAGTACGGTATAAATATCGAATTTAATTTCTTCAAAACTTTATTGTAATGGAAACATCTGTGTGCAGGTAATCCTAGGATTTACAACAGCGACGTGAAATTGCTATTATTGCATTAGTTACAAGTTTAGTTTAAAATTTATGAACGTTATAATCCTTTTAATTACTTGTTCCGGCCACACAGTCACACCAAATTTGTTCTAGTCCCACAAGGTGGTGGGATGCAAGCTAGGGAGGTGGGTCAGCTTTCGCAATCCGTTTCCTTCACTTCGCTCTGTCCATGACATCTTCTTCTGAAACTTGGCACTCACTCATGTCTTTTATTACTACATCTTTCCATCTCGTTTTGGGTCTGCCTCTGGATCTGCGACCAGGGAGGGAAAGCTGTAGTGCTAAATTACCGACGTACTCTGGCGGCATCCTCCTTACATGACCATACCATCGCAGCCTACTCTCCTGCATCTTAAATTTGTTCTCATGCGAATCATATAATTAATATCTTCGTAATTTTAGTTAAGATCTTATCGCAACGAAAAATATAAAAGACAATACAAGAAAAGAGCTTTAATTCATATATAGAAGATTCAATGTTCGAAACACACATTACTAAAGATTACTAAAATATATTATATATTTGGTGGTATTCGCTTATTGTTACAAACTTTGATTCCGTGAACTGTGCAACAAGCGAGTCAATTTTATTTTTGAAATTTCTAGTATGTTTATTAAATATTCAAGCCGTAACATGCATACAAAATACAAAAGGAGTGAAAAACGATTTTCACGTCGGCGGTGGATAAGCGGAAACAAATCGTAATTCGTTTGACGTTCTGTTTGATTTTATTTGGTCGACTCATGTACTACGTGGTTCATAGAACACTGCTGTTACATATTTGAGTATTTAAAACATAAATTTATATTTATAAAATATAAATTCTCTTTGAAAGTTTTTTATGTCATTCTTTAAACATTATGCTTTTCCTTTTCCCCTTAACAGTAGTTGAGTGTTAAGTTTCAATTTGTGGGAAGCAATAAAAAATAAATTAATAACTTGATATCGTAAGTAAATCTAGGAATCAAGTTTTATTACATTGAAGGTTGTGGTTTTTAGAACCTCACAATTATAATCTTACTAATATTATAAATGCGAATGTTTACATTGAGGGATGGATGGATAGAAGGATGAATGGACGGATGTTTGTTTGAAAGTATCTCCAAAACGGCTGATCGGATCTGGACAAAATTTAGCATAGATCTAGAACATAATCTCGAAAAACAAAAGCTACAAACTAAGTCTTTTTTAATTTCGCGCTTACGGAATCGCGGGCGACCGCTAGTTAATTTTATTACCGGTTTTAATATTTATTAAAATCGGTTCTTGCAATTTTGCTACCAGTATATTATTAGAAAATAATTTTCAACTGTTATTATTGCATATGTATTAATAATATTAGTATATATTGCAAATCCATTATGTTCTATGTCTACATAGTTCAAATTATTGGATAAATCTAAAGTTATAGTTGCGACATAGATATTTGTAACATCTCTAGCGCTAACCGCAAACACGCTGTGACGCTAATGTGAATCTTATTGGACTACTTGTATATTGGAAGAACCCTTATGTCTGTGGGCAAAGTAAATTGGTACACAGATAAAGAATTTTAATTTAATTCTAACTGTAAAAAGTTTATATGTAACAGATGTATTAAAATTATTGCTAATAAAGTTCCTTCATAAGTATTTTAAAGTTATTGAATCGATAAATAAAAGTTTAAGGTTCATGCACGAAAATAATTTTTCTTTTTCTAAAACAGGACGATGCTTGTTACTCTGTACGATGCCATAGAATGCCATTTGAAATAGCACATACTTAGGCTTCTTTTTATTCCGGCAAATGTCCTCAAAGAGCTAATCGAAAAGAGAAGAAAATATAATGTTTTAGTTTAATTAAACGTGATTGTTTGGGTGTGTTTAATTTAATAGGCTAGTACGTGTCTGCCAAATCAGTGTAAGGATCACTTATTTATGTTTTGGATATCACATCATTTGAATTAAGATCAATTGTTATGACTTAACCTATTTTTCAACAGAGTGTAGTTGATCAAATCTAACAGGTGATTTCTCGCCGTCTTAGTTGCCAAAACAATTATTTGTATTTCTACTTTACCCTATATCGATATGATGATATATTGTCTGAGACGAATATATTAGTGACTCAATAAGCCACGAAGCTTTAGTATAAAATAGTTCATACTAGCTGTCGCCTGCGACTCCGTCTGCGCGGAATAGAAAAACTAAGTAACCTATGTGTTCTTACAGACTATGTTCTACATATGTCGTATTTCTCAAAGTTCAGTCAGGTCCATGCAGGCGTTCTGGAGATACCTACAAACATTCATCCATCCTTTAATCCACCCATCCAAACATTCCTTTTTATAATATTACGAAGATTAGTAAGATTGTCGTGTTTTCGACATATTAATAATTACTTATTGTATTTCGTTTTGCAATCTTATACGAAATAGAAAGGAGCGGAGAGTATATTTTAGTAGCTACAAACAATTTTGCTAATTTGTAATATGTTAGACATTAAGCGAAGGGAAATGCATTTAGGCGGGAAGCGGAAGTCAATTAAAGTTGCTCTTTGCGCACGCGAACATCGGCCATTTTGAGCGGAGAGAAATTCATCATGTTTGTTTATATGAATTTTATGATAGACACTATAATTTACTCAACATTTATTTCACCTTGTTACCTCACACTTTCACGCCAAAACTACGCTTCTTCTTAAAGAAATAAAACTTTTACGCTATCATTAAGATTAGTCACACATTTCCAAGTGAATTATTTATTCGTTTGTGTAATAATTCTGAAAATATATGAAAAAAATAGTCGTTTCTAAAACACAAAAATGTGTATTTTCTTGTAATACATATTAATTTTAGATACAGAGAAGATGATTATTAAATTTCTTGACCTTTAAGTCAAAGGTAAAATGTTAAAAATCATTTTACTTGATTATGATGAAGCAAGGTAATAATTGGTGCATTATAACATTTTCGTGTGACTCCACCTGGACACACGCCCTGTACAAGTTTAACCAACTTCCGCTTTTGCGTTCGCAGTAAATTCATTTCCTTTAGCCGCTGCCCGACGCTACAAACAAGGTAGCTAACTAAATTGTTTACAGTTAACCTCTTTTGAAATATTGCACATTTTCGACCATTATTAGATTTCCACTTTATCTTATTAATATTATGAATGCGAATGTTTGGATGGATGGATGTTTGTTTGAAGGTATATCCAGAATGGCTGAACGGATTTCGATGAAATTTGGCACACACATAGAACATAGTCTGGAAGAATACATAGGTTATTAGTTAAGTTTTATGTTTAATTAGACCTGGCAACTTAAAACCTAATTAAGGTAAATTATTAAAACTAGTGAAGTTATTTCTATATTACTCTACATTATATTTTGATCTCTACCTTTTACCACAACATTGAATAATATTTAACGTTTGAGTGAATACGTAGAGAAAGCAAAACTTTATCTTCCATTTCATATGATAAAGACTTATCGACGCCGAGAGGACGTAAGTAAAATGGATGGATAAGAAAAATTGCCGCTTCGACACTATTGAGTCTTTCTATTGAATCCTACTTATATAACTTATTTTTTGTAGGAAAAGTTTGCGAGACGAATGCTTTTTACACTTGGAACTTACCATTACGATCGCTTTTTAACTTTTGTTAAGTTTCTATGAGTAGAAAATTACAGAAATTTTTGATCTCGTACTATTTATAAGGATGCTAAATTTTATCTTATCTTAATATTATAAATACGAATGTTTGGATGGATGGATGAATGTTTGGTAGTAAGTACCTTCAGAACGACTCAACGAATCTCATGTATAACACATAGGCTACTAATTAAGTTTTTTTTAACCCTGCGCAGACAGAATCTGTCGACATCTAGTTCGAACAATAAAGTAATGATTGGAATGGATGGTTACTAGTAAAGAGGAGTTCCGAAGAGAGTTTGGAGGGATTGTTCTAAAGAGGCAATTATGTCTAGAACGGTAGTGAATTCACATTACAACGGCTAATAGAGTTGTATTGAAGTATTTCACACGGTGCCGTCATACTTAAAGGAAAACGATTGGACAATTACGACTAATAAAATGATTTGGTAGAAGTACGGAGTCAATCTATCATCGTCTTATTTTCGTCTAAAATGGAAGATGATACTTTCCTTACAGTCAAGTTGACTTTTCCGTTACGCGTAATCTGTTGACTTTCAATATATCCGTCTGCCATCCATCATCATCAATCTTTTAAACAATGCATTTTTATATTATGCGAAACGATAATAAATAAAAATAAATTAAAACATACTTCACTGTATAATATTGTTATGACATGCTCCATTGAGTATATAAACCAAATTATATTAAGTTATTTTATAGTAAGCATATTATTTTTTTTAAATCGAATAAATTAGTGCTTGCCTTCTACAAGTACCACTCGAATTCTATACAGAAGGACCTCATTAAAAAAATGTTTAGAAAATAGTTGTGATATGATTTAATTTCTTATTATTGCCATTATAATGAGCAATTGAACGAAATAAAATTTTTAAATATTCTTCAAGTATCGGTAATTAAATTCACCAAGCGATGAAGAATTAATACGGCTCAGAATTATGATAGAAAATTTTGTAAAACATATTTTATTCGTGAAAAAAAAATCTGCCTGTGACATGTCGTGGGAAATCAAATGACAATCATTAGTAAACATAACTGCACTATGATGCAGGTGAAAGATATTAAAAATATATATATACGAAATAAAAATGTGAAAAAGTTAAAAAAAATGTTTGAGCGTAGGTCGTCGCCTGTTTACACACTGTTCGTTCCGGCGGCAACTTCCGCCCGATGCACTTTAAAATATTTCACTTTAAAACGTTTTATACACAGCGCTGCGTTCAAACCAAATATATTTGGCTCATAAAATAACGTAATTAGTGTTCGCAATATAAACAGTCGAATAACTTGAATCGATTTAATTTATTGTCGAATAGTGAGGCTTTAGACAAACATTAATTTATGGATAGCCAGTATTCTGGGTTGAATTGTACATGCCATGAAAATAATAAAAAAAAATTAACGCAAACAAAACGCAAAATTAGTAATCTTACTTTGTAACCACGATGACTATGTGAATCTTATTCAATGAAATATCATTTTAATTTTGACAAGGAAATATTCATATGTAATTTGGCAATGGGCTAGATGATTTGTAATTTTAGAGAGCTGAATACTTGGCAAATGCATGACAAATTGTTTAGTGTTCAAAGACCTTTACATGAGGCCGGTAAAGTCTTGATGAATGAGGCATCAGATTATAATAAAAGCACTCAACTGACATCACAAGTGTTGATGTATTTAGTGCGCAAAATAAATAATCATAGAGCGGATTATTTTACTGAGATAAACTTTCAAAATTTATCTCAACTCGAGGGAACTGTTTTATGATTTAAAAAATGTCAGTATATTCAGGTTATCATTATCGCATCTTAATATCGAACTTCGATACTCTTTGCATAAATATTTGGAAGTCATATACGATAGTATATGACAGTTCTGGCGATAAAAAGTGACCAATTAACTGGACTCTAGAATATACCTGAATATTTCACCTTTACGCTTTTACAGCAATATTATTGAAAATACTTTTAGCTCATGTAAAAAAAAGTTATTACAAATTTTAAAAAAAGTAAACGAAGCTGGCATATTTTCCGATAACAATGTTGCATTCCATTAAAGCTCGTTCGAAGGAGGAGAAAATTTCAAACTGCACAATAGAACCCCGTAACGTTGCATAATATGGCGCGTGTTCAGCCAAAGTATTCGTTATGGCATTTGCTACACCTAGCCAAGCGGGGCATATGTTCTTAGATATGACGCCGAACGTCAGGTGTTCATCCCGTGACCCACATATCAAAATCTATTTTAAAACTAGTTGTTTAAGCTTCAAATGCGAACAACTGCGACGCGACGATTTAAGTCGTTTTAGAAACGAGCTCAGGTGAGCCCTCCCTCTCCGAGCGAGTGCCGGCACAGTGGAGGATACTTGAAACTCTGGTGAGATGATCAGAGCGGCGATATTCGCGAGGCCGGGGGTCGCTTGCTGCATCCTTTTTGCTCTCGGGCGCGGTGCGACGGAGCGGCGAAGCGGCGGTGCGGCGGCGGCGCGGCGCTAGGCGGGCGGGAGGCAGCGGCCCAGCGTCACTCACGTCGACTAGCTCTCCTCGACCGTGCGTCTGAACCTCTCCTCTCCGCGAACTACGATCACTCCGAACCTCAGCGGTACTAACTTGAGCGCGCGTCGCGTCCGAAGACGCCGCGATACTCTCAAATTATACCTTTTGTTTTTAATAAATTCCCAATTCCTGTCCCTGATAATTAATTTAAATAAAAGCTTTAGTTTCATCGAAGTTAATTGAATTTATGTTATAATTTTGATTTAAATAACTATTGAGACTTGAAGTGTTTGTTTGACATAAACTTTAGTGAAAAAACTTGTTGGATTGTTGGCTAAGTGAAAACAGTGAAAGAGGAAAGCGGCCGGCTGCGGGCCGTTGGACGTTCTGATCTCATTTAGATCTGTCAAGGAGGTGAGTACTCGACGCGGCTGCTCTTCAATATCCGTTAATTATACATCACTTGGATGTTTCATTGAAAACGACGATGAAAGCCGGCGTTAAATTAAATGCTGCAACTTTTCTACGACCGCAACGTATTCACTTAGCGTAGTTTTATATTGCATTGCTCGTACTGTGATTTTATGTTTTATTTTAATATTATAAATAAAAAATAAAAGATAGGGGAATAATATTGTATAAATGTATTGAGTATTTATTGTATAAAATTGTTAAACATTATAATATTGTATTTATGTAAGTGGAAGAGAAATAAAAAATTAAATTATCTTTTTTCTTTTGCTGCAAATAATTTTTACTCGCCGATATTTATTTTGGAACTTTGATAAAATATCATTGCTTTTACGATTAGAACTTCGTTTATTTTTTTTTAATATATTTTTGTGTATTATATATTTTTATGAATTCAAATTTTCTGCAGGTTTACATCGAGTGATATCTTACTTATAATTCTGTGATAATTATAAAAATGAAGATATCTGAAGTCCACAAAATAGATGATTTTAATTAAATTTATTAAAAAATTACTTTGCATATTAGCGACAGTTTATAGCTATGAAAATGTTTATATTTTACGAAGATTTACTCGGAACATGACGTTGGATCGTATCATCAAAACCGCACAACACAGAGAGCATGTCACGTCCAAAGTCGACATAAAAACCCTTCAGTTGACAACAAATTACGACCCTAAATCGCGTGCATAATCTATTGAAGCCTAAATTAGGTCACCCTAATAACAGCCTAGCATTTTTACAATACTTTATACAATGTATAACTAATATTTCTACAATGGCAACAAAAAAAACTAATAAAAAACATATCAAATATTATTTAATATTTATCGACATTTATATTATAAAGCGGTAATATTTATATTTTTGAAACTAATAAATTCAAAACTTACTGGTTCCTTTAAACAACACTCTCAACTTTAGAATTCTACTTTGTTCCTGAGTAACATGGCTGTATTTTAATTTTGTTACAAATTATTTAAAAGTGAAAGAATCAATATTCCTACCCACGGGAAGCCGAGATGGACAACTAGTCATTAATAATGTAAATGTAATTTCATAAACTCAATCGCAAAATACTCAGATTGTTATTCCTAAATCAACATTATGAGAAGCTTACGCTTCGATGTATTTCACAAACGCCATTCAAAATTAACGCTTTCCCGCTACCCCTTGGTTTATAAACATTTCACAGCTTACTGAAGTTATGTACTTTCAGCAAATAGAATAAATATGTCACAAAGTTTCTCCTTTTAGGGTCTTCATGGGTTAAATTATATTCGCTTAGGGACTCAAAAATGGAGACATATAACACTGCGGGGACCAGGCGAGTTATCGTTGCCGACCTAGATGCTAGTCATAACAAATATCCGCATTTTCATTCATATTTCATGCAACATTACGAAATAGATTTGTTTTATTTGGTAGACACACTTTATTTGAAATATTATATATTTAGTAAAGGAAAAGAATATTAAAGATTTAAGACATTACAAATTTATAAATGATTTGTGTCCATAGGTTTTTAAACTAATTTTAAAAGTAGTACAACCCGCTTTAACATCTTCGCACGAATTGGCCCGGCCCGCCCGGTGTAATACCACGACCACACAGAAGACAGGCATGAAGTGGAAGCAATTCCGCGTTTCGTCTGATGAGTGTGCGTCCCGGAGGCCTAATTTAGTTCTCTTTCCCTTCCCACCCTCTTTCTCAGAAGAAAAGGATGGGAAGTGGAAGTGGACTTTCCGGATGAGAGGATACATGGAAAGGTAAAATATTTTCTTTCTGTGCATCCTCTCCTCCGTCGATTAAAGGTAGGCAACGCATATGCAATTGCGTATGTCTATGGGCAACGGTCACTTCGCTATTTCAGCGATTTCAGGTGGCCGCTCGCTCGTTTGCCACCTTAGCATATATAAAAAATATTCTTTCGCCATAACGAAGGTGAATTATTGCAGTCTACTTTACTACATTAGAATAGTTTATAGACTTTTAGTTGTATCCATTTCAAGTAAAAGTCCAGGGTAGAAAGAAAGGAACCTGGTCAAAAGCGGATCTTCTGCAATTATTGGCTGTTATAAAATTATCATAATGTTTTATTTATTTCAAATAACATAATATTATAATAAAAATATGGCAAAGAAAGTTGTTTCGCGTCTCGTTACTTGAAGACGTTCGAGTAGTGTCCTAGACAACGATATCCGCATTCCGAGCTTTAGCAACAAGCGCCTGATAAAGAGGCGCTTATCGATACGAATATTACTAGTTGTTTATAACTTAACTATATTTGATAATAGTGGAATATTAAAAAAAACATACAGCTGCGAAATCTGTTTTATAAATAAGACGGGACAAATTCACCGTATACCGAAGTATATTAAGTATTTTCTTATTCTTCACCGAAAGTAGATACCGACTTCAAATGTCGGCGTTGAACGACTAAAAGTTGAAGTTGTCAGTCTTTACGGAAACAAATAATATAATATGCCGACCGTACGCACATTGATACAAAAACCAGTCAAAGCAATTATAGCTGCCCTTAGACTTGGGTCTATTCTGAACCTCGTGTAGTTAATGCTTACAGTTGAGCTTGGTCTTGTCAATCATACTAATATAAATGCGAATGTTTGGATGGATGGATAGATGTTTGTTTGAAGGTATTTCCGGAACGGCTCAACAGATTTTGATTAAATTTGGATGTAGAACATAGTCTGGAAGAACACACACTACTCATTAGGCTTTTTTTATTTTGCGCGGACGGAGTCGCGGGCGAGAGTTAGTATTGCATAAAAGTTAAAGTAGCATTTTACATTATGCTTAGCTTTATAGTGTTAACTGTACCCTCATGGCGACATGTCGACAAATGAGACAGCGCGTAACTTGTGTGGTCAGTTATAGAGAAACGCGGTAGGTGCTGTGAATGGAAAGCCGCTATACGATAACATTACTTTACCTTACAAGACGATTACTTTAAGTACAGTTACCAGAAAAACCAGAAGCAATCTTACTAATATTATAAATGCGAATATTTGGATTTATGAACGGATAGATATGTTAGAAGATATCTCCAAAACGGCTGCATGGATCTCCGTGAAATTTTACATAGATAAAGAGCATGGTCTGGAAGAGCTCATATGCTAGCAATTAAATTTTTTTTAAATCTCGGGTGATAGCTGGTATTATATTGAATAGTAATTTGTCAGATTTAACAAACAACATTGATGTCTATATTTATGAATAAAGTATATACAGAATTAATTTCCCATATTAAACCAGATCTATTATATGAAGAGAAATATTGGTTAGAGTATCACGTCATTTTAAAATACTAGGAAATTAAACACAAATAGCCGTGGGCTCTTTATAGTAGCGTATATTACACGTTTTGGGAACCGAACTTAAAACATTCGAATTAAAAGGTACTACAGCCACTACACTACAAGGTCATTTCCAGTTCAAGTAGAAATCAAGTGTAAAAGCTATTTTTATTACTTTCACATCATAAAGCTTCGAATACGATGGATCTTATGCGAACGGCTGAGTTTATTTCTCGATCGTAGAATATTAATGGAGTTTTCTATAAACAGATAGTTCCAAATACTTTTAAATTATAATTATTTGTTCTAATACGGTTAGGTTAATATTGAAAAATATGTTAGATGCTTAAATTAACGATTGCACTCTACTCAACTGACTTGAGTCAATCTTTTCATGAAAAAATTACTCATTTTTTATGTATTTCACCTTTAAAAATAAGTCAGGATAACATCATGATCTATGCCATTTCTATTTTGTCTTATCTATTTACTCTTTGGCTAAAATGTCATTTTTTTTAATAAAAACGAAATCTGATTGTCTTCTTTAAAAAGTTTTAATAATACAAGCTTGCTGTGAATAAGTATTGATTGCCAGATTGCATGTGATACCTTATATGTTTTTATGACTATAGTAGTTGTCGCCTGCGACTAAGTCTGCGAGTAGTTAATAAAAAAAATAATTTGTAGCCTATGTGTTCTTCTAGACTGTGTTGTACATCTATGCTAAATTTCAGTGATATCCATGCAACCGTTCTGGATATACCTTCTAACAAATATCAATCCATCTAAACATTCGCATTTATAATATTAGTAAGATAGTAAGATTCTACCAAATACTTAGACTTTACGCTAGTATTTAATACATAAACATACTGTTTATGTTATAAAGGTACTATTATATGTGAATTAGTTGCTGTACTGTTCACATAATGTGATATGTTTTTCCCTCGTTTGCCGCAAGTAACGGTACAAGAGCTCAGATAAGGTGCGAGATAGTGTCAACAACCTAGCATATCCTAGTGGATTCTTTCTGGACTGGTTCTATCGATACGCAGTTAACATAATCCTGCTTGATATTTGTCGCAAGTTATGCGAAGTCATGTGCAACTAATCTTTACCTATGTAGTAATTTTATTTTTATTTTGTTTCATATAACAATATTACCTTTGGTTTTATTATATTGAAGATAAATTCATGTTTAATTCTATAGTGATAATTTTGTATGATGTGTGTTAGGAAACAATAACTTATAACAATATTGAACATTGACATTTACGTTTTATTAATACAAACGAACGACAAATGTAACCTAAGATATTGTATTGGGGAAAAAAATATAATTTAAATAATTATTTTCTGAAGTAGCCTATTTATTTAAAGATTTCAGATATAAATATTAAAATGATACAACAAAGCGCATGAGAAATTTAAATTATGAAAAAACGTAAACATTTTACATAAAACAAGTAAGTGAAAAGTCTTTTTTATTTCAATGTAATTTAATTAAACTACGATAATTTTGATGATATTTAAATGTATTTATTAACAAAATTCACGTTGGGGTCGGCCTTTAGGCGGTGCTCCATTACAACAGGTCCTGAGGGCGAGCGACGAACAAACATTAAACAGAATTCACTCAGTTGGCAGATGGCATTCGCATCACTACATTTCTGCAAACAATGTAAACAGTTTCATTTAATATAGATTCAACGTTTTTTTGTATTAACCTTTTAACCGTTGCATTTTAGTTTGTATTTTTTTTTGGGATACTTATTTTTTCTTTTTACATTTATTTTGTGGTTTATGAAAGGTAATTCTAATCATCGTTGTGAAGTAAATGAGTTTCTAAGACTAAAAGTAACTTAAAATTTAGAGCGGTTGTGATATTTAAGCTTTCGGCAATCTTATTCAATTGCCTTCTTATCTTGAAAATACTGCACAGTATTTCCTTCAAAGCGTCAAAGTACCAAATAAAAATTTGTAAAGCGTAACAAGTCTTTAAAACTTCTCTTCGCGCAATAAATACTTTTGAAAGGTAAAATTCTTGTAGCATTTGAGTTGCGACGTGTAAAAATGTAAGTTAGCGAAGTTTATATTTTTTCTTTATAATTCTGCGTGGATTGGAAGGTCTATGCGTCGCTCGGTACTGTCGACAGTCAATCTGGCTCGCGTGACTGAGCAGACTTCCCCGACCCAGCCCTAACTTCGTGCATCACTGCTAAGGCGTGATCGAATTTTCTCCGAAACTGATTCGACATTACTCTTGTAATACGAATTTTGTTGATAACTTCATTGTCTTGAGGAAGATATCTTTTTTAATCTTTGTACTTTATTATATCTTTCTGATTATTATAACAAGTCCTATATAGTGTGAGGTGGAATAAATTTTTAAACATTATCCTGTTTTCCTAGAGATTTTTAGTATCATAGAATTCTGAACTATGAATAATTTTGGCAATCGACATCAAAATACCACGAGATAAACATGTCCTGTCTGTTCTTGCTCCTCTGAACATCATCCATCTATGCCTTTTCCCATTTATTTAGGGTTGGCCTTCCTTGATTTAATTCTTACCCTTCCTCTGATATGAAGAAAAAATAATCTAAGATATATTTGTTTAAATATATTTTTTGTTAAGAACATTCTATGAATATCGTCGTAGTATTGCATTAAATGCAAGGACTTCTTGTCTTTGAGTTTCGAACGCAGCTCTTATTTCTAAATTTTCAATTGTGAGTCCCTCTCAAAGAGGATGTTTACGAAGTAATAGTACCCCTCCTTTAACACGACTGAAATGTACGCTACGGAGTTAATACGACGCTTTTACGAATCAAAGCTTTTCAATTTGATTTTTAAAACATCAAAGGTGCCTGAGAATACATACACCCTTGAGGATCTCTTCGTTCGTTGCGTATTTTTATGTTAAAAATAATAAATGTCGACTCTTTAATACAAAGCAAATACGTTTAAGAAGCTAATTTAATCTGTATTCAAGCTTATATAAATTACTGGAAGAGTGTTCAAAATAAAACTTTTTGTATTATAGTTTTTATAGCACAGGGTTCTTGGTGATTTTATCATATTTTTATATTTCATTGGTCACATTTTTTAAAATTATTCTCCATTCATAACTCTTAGTTAAAAGAGTAAAAATTTCAGTGTCAAAAGTAACTTGATAAACGCACAGTTAGTTTCAAGTTCTTGTAAAATCCACCACTAACGGAATGTCAGTTCAATGCAAAATCTGTTCGATTTGATACATGACAGGAAATAGCTGTAGTAAGCTCAAAATTCTGTGGCTAAAAATCGTTTTATTCGGATTATTAAATTCTTGGCGTCAGCACAAAAGAAGGCTTTCAAAGGCGAGCGTTGGAGTGGCGCACGTCACGGATACCCTGTCATAAATACAATGCTATTTTATTGTTCACTATTGTAGTAAATATACTTGTGGCCTATTCGTAGTACCGAAGTATATTACACTACTTACATATTGATACTTTCTGTAGGTCCATTACCTAAGATACGTATTAAACTAGGGGGTAGGGGAAGACCAAAAAAAGGATGATTCCATCCTGTGATGACATGACTGTGTGAGAGAGGATATGCGTAAGAAGGGGGTAGACTCGGATATGACGGCTGATGTAGTATGGAGGAGTAGTACATACTGTGCGGACCCTCGATAGGGATAAGGGCAGGTTGATGATGATCTGCAGTTTACATTTAAGCAATTCTTTTGTTTTATTTTATGCTTACAACCATCAATTACTGCAAATAACCCAACAGTGAATCTCCAGAACACTTGAATTGACTAGATTATTACTTCAGCTGTTCAAATCACTTGAGCAGTTAATTCATCATTAAACAATATAAGCATGATATCCAATGTATCTTTTTGTAGCCGCACCTATTTATCTGAAAATATCAACAGCTATTATTATTAAATTGTCTATTTTTACAGTAAACAGTCTATTAATTAATAGTTGAAGTTATTATTGTAGTACATTGCAGTTTCCATTAGATTATCTCAACGGGAGTCGACCATCGCACGTCGCTGACGCCGTCAGCCGGCTGTTTATAAACACTGCACTTAGTGTTCACAACGAACGCTTTTTAGAACTATTTTCTCCGACGTTTTATTGCTGTTCGCACGTTTTAATCCATGTTGCTAAAGCTCACGAAACAGCTGTACTTTTAAGTAACACTATTAGTTTACATTTAAATTTCAGCATAGACATTTAACTTTGGCTTTTTTTTAATAAACTTACATATTTTCTTAGTAAATATATAGCCAACTTTCGTCAAAGACTATAAGTTGTAGATGAAAACCTAGGCCTAGTCTCATATTAGTCTTATGCCGTTTACAAGGGTCTCAAAATGTTCATCTTTCCATAGGCCCTGATTCTATAATTGTGGTCTTTTGTTACATACATCGAATTCATTCAGTTTTTCTTATTCTTTTATCTATTGTTATGCCATGAATTATTTGAAAACTTTATTGAAGCCTACTTAGTACTTATTTGTTATTAAAAATATGTTACATACTAAGCTAAACTATTTAATAAACGTAAATTCTTGTATAACACTCTCTTAGGTGTACGTAAAGCTAGGATCAAGTTTACGAAGCGTCGATGGCTGCAGCAAGAATTTAAAGACGTCTTAATATTATGGAACCCGATGCCGGCGCGTCGTACGACATCGCCCCGCGACGACCTCTCCTAACCCCACTCCGGTTTCAAGTGAATTTTATTGTTTTCTAATGGCGCTACTTCCTTAAATAAATGTTGGAGTAACTTTCATCTTTATCTAGCTTACATTGTCCCCGTTCTAGACGTTTTTAAAATATGCTATCTTTTTAAAGATTCGATCTTTAATCATTTAACTTAGTGTGTAAGTATTGAACATATTTTTGCATTGAATAAACTCTTGTAGTGAAGACTTGATTCTTTTCTACGGCTAAATAAAAAAACTGATGTCACATTTCTATTCGTTGAGCTTTCAACTTTCAGGTTATCACAATATTTTTCAGTTTATCACAGTTATGCCTTGATGTAATGAGTCGGAATAACCTTCAAACTTCTTGTAAAAAAAAAACAAAGAAAAACAAACTCGTGGAAAACAGACAAGGCCGGTAATAAATTTGTGGTTTTACGAGTATACCTTTCAACGTCTATTGAGATTCGAAATTCGAATGACAATGAAAAGGTACGATGAGCAGTTTTTAAAAGTAATGGAAGATAATATCATAGCAATTTGATTTGTAACAACAATTAAAGTAATAATTTTGAAAATTAAATGTAATATCATTACACTGTCCAAACTAAACTTAGTTCTAATTTTCGAAGTTCTTTTGACATTAATTGGATTGTGTGAACGCAGTTTGTGATCCTTTATGTCGTGTTCCAAGTAAGTTTTAGTTAAGGAAAAGTTTCTTGTTGCACGAGTGTAAGGAATTGATTATTTAGAAGCTTTTAGTTTTTCTTTCTTTTATTTATTAATTAGAAATAACTATTTGTTTTATTGAATTAATAGTAATGAAATATTTAGAAGTTAATTTAATTAAATAGAAATTAAATACAAGCTCTTCGAATACTGATGTGAAGTAGAAATGTGTTTTATTATTCATCTCTTGTAAATCTCATTCAAGGAATAAAAGTAAATAAAAATAAGGTATTATATTATAACTTTTCACTTTCTAATGTGTTACAGTAAAAAAAATGGAATTTATTTTGTTCTTTAAACAAGAAGAAGGCATTTTACTTATCTATGGTGAAAGACAAAACGTCTTTATTCAATTTAAGACACATTAAAATGAGATGGTACATCTTGCTGTTACTTCGCTACTTTAGTATAAGTTTTAATACATTTACATTTGTAGTAAGTTCTCGCGTAGTTGCGTGCCCTGTCACTCGACTCCCACGAGCAAATAGTTGAACAGACTTAATGAAAATTAGTTGATAATTATTTTGGGACTTTCATAATTGTACTAAATTAAAAGCATGTTTATTTTATAACTACTGTAGTTGTTATAGCAAGAATACCAAGAGATCGCAATATATTTCTTGCTTACAGAGGTGTCTTTCTAACCCGAGTTTCTCGCTTATGGAGTCGTCTGTCGGGACCGGACAACGGCTTATACAGGTTTCTTGGTTATCCAAGTTCGACTTTATTGATTTTAAAAAAAGTTTTAATTTAATAAAACAAACGTTTTCTTAACTACAAGTCTATTTATTATATTATATCAATAAATAATAAAAAAGTGTTACAGATTAATAGTTATCGTATTATAATACATAATGTAGCACCTCTTTATATATGATGATGACAATGGTTTAATATTGACTATTTTTAACTAAAGTTACACCAAGAGGTTACGATTATTTCAGAAATATCTACAACAATTACTTTTTTTATTGACTGGTTAATTCAATCGTTTATTTTGTTTCAGGATCCATTACCGCCTTCTTGCAGTAAATAGGTAAGTACAAGAATCAATTAAACATAATTTTTAATGTAAACGTATGATGATGAGAACAAAATAAATATGATAGTATCCGGTTACAGAGCATTGAGTAACGCCTGCTCGTCTGCCTCCCCTGCCTAGCGCCACAAGCACTTCGCACACGCGAAGCCTTTTTATAGGTCATCAACCTGTCAACACTAGCAGTCCCGTCCTAGACGCGCTGACTACTCGACAAAATAATTATCATCTCGGAATAAAAACGTATTTTGAATATTTTTTTTTTAATTTTGACTTTAAAAATAGACTATTCAATATCATGCTACGAGTTACGATTAATACGTTGGTTAGAATCCGATAATTTTAAAGCACGTTGTGTCCAATGGGTTTTGAATATAATAAGAGGTTGGCCATTCGTCGCTAACACGAAAATGCTGTTATTCATATAATTGAACTTTACCAAAAATATTACTTCTTTTTATAGATAAAACATGTAGTTGTCTTATTAACTTTTATTCAAAGAAAGCTAAAATTGTACAGTGTAGAGTGACTGAATGTACAAATAAAAGGTAAAAGTCCGCCACTCTAGATAATTACTCGTCTGGTTCTTTTTTTCGATTTTATAATTAATACCAAACTTTGAGCTCTATTATTTTTTAAATCTCATATTCGTCTCCAGTTTTACTACTACTGGAATCAAAATGATTAATATACGCGCCTACATCAGTGTAATCTTGCCTTAACATGGCCTTCGATATTTTAAATTAATTCTTAAGGTTAAGTAACCGAAGAATTCTTTGTTAATGAATTGTCATATGTACGAGATATGTATGAAAGTCAGACTTTCTAGGTGTAGCTTAATTACTATGGGTTGTAACTTTTTTACTATAAGTTTAGTTTGATTATTACATGACTAGTAGCTGTACGCTAATATACACTTAATCCTTATTATATTTGGGGTAATGTAGCGCTAAATAGTTAATTAGAATAAAAATTCCCGGTGTAATAGATAACTTTGCCAAATACATTTGCTATTTAAGCTTAAATAGAAAACATATAGGCTTGTTAAAAACATAAATACAAATTTATATACTTGTACAATTAAATATCACTTTATCTTAATTTTGCAATTCGCTTTAGCTTTGGTGTACACGAGGCATCTGCTAACAACATTTGCAATATTAATTATGCGAACTCCCGCTGGTTTGATGTTCCGGGTTAATAACAGACAATTCGTCATGACATCGGATTAAACAATAAACCGAACATAACTATTTAATGAGGCCTCAACGGCCGGCAGTGGCCAGTAAAAATGACGGGACGGCTTTCATTAGGTTTTAGCGTTCATACGTGATATCTGTTTTATTACTGACATTAAAATTATCATAATCCGAAAATGAAAACCCGTAAAGTTATCAAAAAGTGTTATTGTATTTTTGTAGCTTCCTGAAATATGTAATGCGTGTATGGATTTAATTCCTTTGTACTCTTTACTTTGTGACTTTATTTTGAAAATTGGTTACTAATTAAACTAAATCATATTTAAATAAAATATTGTTGTCCATGTAATTCATATCTTACTTCTTACTAATATTATAAATGCGAATGTTTAGATGGATGTTTGTTTGAACGTATCTCCAGAACGGTTAAATGGATCTCGGTGTAATTTGGCATACATATAGAAAATAATCTGGAAGAGTGCATAGGTTACCAATTTTAATTCCGCACGGGGGTAGTCGCGGACGACAGCTAGTATGAACTAATTTAAATTACGAACGAAATTTTCTGTTATATTATAAAGTATATTATATAATTTTGGATTAATTGGAATAGTTTTTTATCATTACTATTTATTTACAAGAACGCACAATAAAACACTACTTCTATTGTTGTATATGTGACCTAGAAGTCTTTGTTATCGGCAAAATACAGCTTCTAAAAAAATAATTTACTGTATTTTTCAATTAATATTTAAAATATAGAATTTTTGAAAATTATTCACAGTTATAATAAGTTTTTTTTGTAATATAAGTCTACAATTTTTCCAGCCATTTCTGTTACAAATATAATAGACTAAAATCAAAGAACTTTACAATGTTAAATATGTATTATTGTAGTACAAAGGCGGGAGCACCAATAATTAAGATGAATCATTAATTAAACGCAATAAGTTAATAAAATGAAGAGTATTTAGCAGTTTGTCAGATATGTTACAGATAATGTGTGAATTGTGATAAATTAGGAGTTGAAACAATACATAATAGTGTGTTTACTTCGTGTGTAGACTCGTTAATCAATAGAGTATGATTAATGAAAGCCGGCGCACGATCACGATCGTTTGATGGATTAGCCTCCATATGGCTCAGCATAATTTTCCGATGGCACCTGTGTTCTTGCTCGTTACGTAGTTAGCTGCACTAAACTTTTCCATATGTTCTCATCGATCGATATAAATCTCTATTAATTGATAACACCATCAAACTTTGTACCTCAATGTTTTACTTGTATCTTCTTTTATACGCAAAGATTCTACTCCTCCAATATAAGATATACGAAGAAAACTTCTCGATTGCGTAAGGAAAGCATTATGATGAAACCGATTTATAAGTAAAGAACAAAGAGTATGTCTATTTAATTGACCTTTGTATTATGATTTAATCGCTATCGAGTTATTATTTTTTTTAAATAATGTACGGAGTTTATATTATCCAAATAATTAATGAAAATACTAACGCAAATTCTAAGACAAAATTTACACGCTTATTAAGCCTTATTTTCTTTCTATATATCTTTATAGAATTACACAATAGAATGACACATATTTCCTTGCTTTGAACATCCATTAACAAGGAACACATTATTTCCTTTACACGGTCGAAGATTTGGTTGCGTCGGTTGCCCGGAGCGGTCACGATACTGGATATTGGCGGTTTAGATGTCTATAAATCTACATATGCCTTTCCATACTTAAAATATCGTGTCAAAGCCTTGTCAAGAACATGAGTATATTCCTTATTTTTTACCTCGTTAAAAATCTTGTATTCAACCAGTACCTAAACTTTTTAAATCAATTAATTTCAATCAATAAATTATCAACTAGCTAATACAGATAAAAAATGTATTAAAAAAGTTAATAAAATCTTTCAAATCCTAATAAGTTCATTTTCATATTTATATTTGTTTTAATAATAACTGCAGTAATGAAAACAACTCTATCATTCAATTTTTCGCTTTGTATATGACTTGATTTCTGCTAATTACATTCAATTGTAAAACGAAACTGTGATATTGAGTGGATCAGTAGACAATAGGACAAATTCCCGTTGCGAAGTCACTCTGTAAATAAAAGCGTGGCGTTGTAACGAAGTTATTTTCTATTTTGCAACGTTCACAACATTGTAATATTTTCCATCTATCGATAAATTGTTAGAGTAACTTGAATATAATCTAAAAAATAAAATTATCCGCTCGTAAATTTGAAATGTAAATAAAGCGTCGGTGGCGCAGTGGTCAAGCACTTGACTTGCAATCTGCAGGTCCTGGGTTCGAATCCCGCCATGTACCAATGTGTTTTTCGATTTCCGATTTACATATGTACATTTATCCGACGTTCTTACGGTGAAGGAAAACATCGTGATGCAACCTGCACATATCTGAGAAGAAATTCAAAGATATGTGTGAAGTCAACCAACCCGCACTTGGCCAGCGTGGTTGACTATGGCCTAATCACCCTTAACTTAGGGTAGGCTCCGAGCCCCTCGGTGGGGACGTATAGTGAGCTGATGATGATGATGATGATGAAATTTGAAATACACTTCAATGAAGCTCTACTTTAAAATTACCTTTTGAAATATAATATAATGTACACAAGGGTGTCTTGTATAAATTTTATAAAGTGGTAATAACATATATTTAATTTCAAAGAGGAGCGGTATGAAATAAACCACGCATATTTTTCTTATTTCCGTTAGCGTATCGTGTAAACAGAGACATGTACAGTCAGCGTCATATAGATCGTCACAGACAAGATATGCAAATATATAGGTACATCAAAAGTAATCAATTATATCGGTACAACAAAAGTCCTCAAAATAATAGATACATTCACCCTGCTCAAAAACATCGGTACATACACAGCGTCAAATATATGAGTACATGCAAGATGCTCATAAATATCGTAGCATCCACAGCGTCATAAGTAACGAAGCAGTCAAGGTGCTCAAAAATATCGGTACATTTGACAAAATTGAACTCTATCTCTATATACTTGTGATACAATTTGGAATAAACTACTTCTGTTACATTCATTTGACACTTTGCATCAAACCATTTTTCAAAATTTACTAAAAGCGTTCGACGCGGATGACAGATATTACGAAGATAAAACCAACATCAAATTTAAGTTTGTCATCATATATGCTAGTTTGGTCTCGTGGCCTTACCGTTCGCCGCCGTTGGTACGTAAGTTCGGCGGTTCAAATCCCAAGCAACTATTTTTTTTTGATA
>NW_013530872.1:4013025-4322882 GCF_000836235.2 Papilio xuthus
TACAATTAAATATCACTTTATCTTAATTTTGCAATTCGCTTTAGCTTTGGTGTACACGAGGCATCTGCTAACAACATTTGCAATATTAATTATGCGAACTCCCGCTGGTTTGATGTTCCGGGTTAATAACAGACAATTCGTCATGACATCGGATTAAACAATAAACCGAACATAACTATTTAATGAGGCCTCAACGGCCGGCAGTGGCCAGTAAAAATGACGGGACGGCTTTCATTAGGTTTTAGCGTTCATACGTGATATCTGTTTTATTACTGACATTAAAATTATCATAATCCGAAAATGAAAATCCGTAAAGTTATCAAAAAGTGTTATTGTATTTTTGTAGCTTCCTGAAATATGTAATAAAATATTGTTGTCCATGTAATTCATATCTTACTTCTTACTAATATTATAAATGCGAATGTTTAGATGCATGTTTGTTTGAACGTATCTCCAGAACGGTTAAATGGATCTCGGTGTAATTTGGCATACATATAGAAAATAATCTGGAAGAGTGCATAGGTTACCAATTATGTTTTTTTTAATTCCGCACGGGGGTAGTCGCGGACGACAGCTAGTACGAACTAATTTAAATTACGAACGAAATATTCTGTTATATTATGTAAAATATTATATAATTTTGGATTAATTGGAATAGTTTTTTATCATTACTATTTATTTACAAGAACGCACAATAAAACACTACTTCTATTGTTGTATATGTGACCTAGAAGTCTTTGTTATCGGCAAAATAGAGCTTCTATAAAAATAATTTACTGTATTTTTCAATTAAATTTTTAAAATATAGAATTTTTGAAAATTATTCACAGTTATAATAAGTATTTTTTGTAATATAAGTCTACAATTTTTCCAGCCATTTCTGTTACAAATAAAATAGACTAAAATCAAACAACTTTACAATGTTAAATATATATTATTGTAGTACAAAGGCGGGAGCACCAATAATTAAGATGAATCATCAATTAAACGCAATAAGTTAATAAAATGAAGAGTATTTAGCAGTTTGTCAGATATGTTACAGATAATGTGTGAATTGTGATAAATTAGGAGTTGAAACAATACATAATAGTGTGTTTACTTCGTGTGTAGACTCGTTAATCAATAGAGTATGATTAATGAAAGCCGGCGCACGATCACGATCGTTTGATGGATTAGCCTCCATATGGCTCAGCATAATTTTCCGATGGCACCTGTGTTCTTGCTCGTTACGTAGTTAGCTGCACTAAACTTTTCCATATGTTCTCATCGATCGATATAAATCTCTATTAATTGATAACACCATCAAACTTTGTACTTCATTGTTTTACTTGTATCTACTTTTATACGCAAAGATTCGACTCCTCCAATATAAGATATACGAAGAAAACTTCTCGATTGCGTAAGGAAAGTATTATGATGAAACTGATTTATAAATAAAGAGCAAAGAGTATGTGTATTTAATTAACCTTTGTATTATGATTTAATCGCCATCGAGTTATTATTTTTTTTAAATAATGTACGGAGTTTGTATTATCCAAATAATTAATGAAAATACTAACGCAAATTCTAAGACAAAATTTACACGCTTATTAAACCTTATTTTCTTTCGATATATCTTTATAGAATTACACAATAGAATGACACATATTTCCTTGCTTTGAAAATCCATTAACAAGGAACACATTATTTCCTTTACACGGTCGAAGATTTGGTTGCGTCGGTTGCCCGGAGCGGTCACGATACTGGATATTGGCGGCTTAGATGTCTATAAATCTACATATGCCTTTCCATACTTAAAATATCGTGTCAAAGCCTTGTCAAGAACATGAGTATATCCCTTATCTTTTTACCTCGTTAAAAATCTTGTATTCAACCAGTACCTAAACTTTTTAAATCATTTAATTTCAATCAATAAATTATCAACTAGCTAATACAGATAAAAATGTATTAAAAAAGTTAATAAAATCTTTCAAATCCTAATAAGTTCATTTTCATATTTATATTTGTTTTAATAATAACTGCAGTAATGAAAACAACTCTATCATTCAATTTTTCGCTTTCAATATGACTTGATTTCTGCTAATTACATTCAATTGTAAAACGAAACTGTGATATTGAGTGGATCAGTAGACAATAGGACAAATTCCCGTTGCGAAGTCACTCTGTAAATAAAAGCGTGGCGTTGTAACGAAGTTATTTTCTATTTTGCAACGTTCACAACATTGTAATATTTTCCATCTATCGAGAAATTGTTAGAGTAACTTGAATATAATCTAAAAAAATAAAATTATCCGCTCGTAAATTTGAAATACTCTTCAATGAAGCTCTACTTTAAAATTACCTTTTGAAATATAATATAATGTACACAAGGGTTTCTTGTATCAATTTTATAAAGTGGTAATAACATATATTTAATTTCAAAGAGGAGCGGTATGAAATAAACCACGCATATTTTTCTTATTTCCGTTAGCGTATCGTGTAAACAGAGAGACATGTACTTGCGGGTTTTAGGTAAATTACATCGAGAATGGGTAAACGGCGAGGAAGGAAATAATTAAAAGGATGAACGCATCAATACGAATACTTTTTTGTGTTAAATATATGGCATAATAATTATTAGACCAGTACTAAGTTGATGCGCTAATGGTTTATGACACTAAAATCCCCGTTTAATTTTTTTTTCTCTGTTTTCTCAAAGATTTTGATTTCGCTGAATGGAGCAGATGTCTTGGACTGTCTTGTTCGCAATTTTATCACGTACCTGGGTTGATACAACTTACTAGTTACTATATCACGTAAAAGTAAATATAATATTATACTGTGGAACTTTTTATATTATAATTAACAGCGAAATATAGTCCATAAATAGCGCTTTTGTGCCATCATACAAAATAGCCGTGTCGCTCAGCAGGTATGTCTTTTTCCTTTATTGTTAAAACTACTGAGGACAAGCGTGCACACTCCACGGGCATAATTGGAATGAACCATCCGTACTGTCCGCGCCAGTAAAAACAAAGACAACACTACAAACGCAAGCTTTCCAGTCAAAGCACTGCAGCATCGTTACTGTTTTCTGAATATGTTTTCCTTGTTCCCAGTTCCTATGAATGTTGCTATTATAATAGTTTTCATATTCTTGCTTTAATAATGTTTTAATGCTATCTCATACTTCCTTTTATATACATAAATATTTTTTTTCATATGATTTTCTAAACTCATTCAATTGCTCAACGGTCTTTAATTAAACATACTGATTTTTTTTACACATCTATAATGTATTCGTTATGCGGTGGTCAGGTGTTAAAAGGTCCGATGGCTGTAATAGCGCGTGCGTTGAAACGGCTTGTTTAATTTTGCAAATGTTATTATTGGGGTGCACAGTCCGCGTAGAAACGACGCGACACGAGTGTTGACCGGCAAACAAGCCATAAAGGCGACTAATTAACTGACCAACATTGCCGCCTCCGCAATTAACAGCTAATCCGTTTTCATAGGCGTTTGCCGTCCACTTGCGCACCAATAGACATGGACTAACGCTCCATAGATCATTTCAGACCTTATAATTATAGTCTAATGTACCGATAAATTGTTCTATTTTGTAGCTTGGTTTGAATTAAGCTATTTCCTTTCATATACAGTTGACTTGAATATATTTTGATTTGAAAAATGTTAAAAGTTTCTTTCACTATTCTTCATTTAAACTGCACATAATTCAAGTCAAAAAAATATTTAGATTATTATTTGAACGACTACTTTTCTAGATACTTTAAAAATATTTTGATAACTTCATGTAACAAGCGTTAACGTGATATTAACTTACAGAAAGAATCTTGAAGTCCTACATTTTTTTTATCTAAGTTCCTATGAACTTATTCTCTAATGGAGTTGTCAAACATATACACAGATAAAGCTGTTTGAGTGTCAGCTCTAAAATATTTTATCAACAGTTGTTTAAGGACTCAGAATGTAGAGGACGAAAATTTGATGCGTTTAACAGGAATATTACGCTTTAAGAATTCCGTAGTTAAACTAATGCCTAGGGTTTGATACGTATTTCATGATAATAAAGGTAATATACATGAGACGAAGTGCTCAAGTATGGTATGTTTCACATCGAAGTCAGCTCAACTGCGGACAAAGTTTTTGTTTCCAGGTATCCAATCCTGCAAGTTAGATCCCGACTTATTCAATAAAACGACTATGTCTTCTTCGGTTTGTCTGCATATAGTTTTCTTTGCCTCAAAACTTTTGATTAGTTTCTGTACCAATCCCGCTCTCACTCGTTTCAATTTTGAACGTTTCGAATATTGAATGACGGTAATTAGACACAAAAGACCCGCTACGAAATCTGAAAGGTTTCATTTATTCGATGTATATTTGGCTAAATTAAAATTGTTTCAACGATTGCCTGCGTTTGAGTTTTGTGTACGCGCTGTCTGGAAATCTCTCAGGTGTTTATGAATTCCATTTCATTTCAAAGCGACAGAGTAATTGCGTAATCCGTGAAAGAGCTTCAAATTTTAAAGACCTTCATAATTCTGTTGCGGTGAATAAAATAGAGTTTACCTTTTATGTAACTAGCTAATTTGAATTCATAGAAATTACGCGTTACCTTTAGCTGCCACATTGGTATTTATGTGAACTCAAATGTTCAAGCTAATTAGGTTATTAATGTTTATTTCAATGGAAATAACAGACTGAATTGAAACACATTTAAATCAACACATAAGAAAGCGTTTCGTCTGATAAGTGTGGTGTCGGAGGACTAATTTTAGTCCCTTTTTTCTTCCCACCTTTTCTTATGAGGAAAAGATGAGGGGACGGGGATTTGACGGAGGATGTGACACATAGGAATTATTCTCTTTTTGTGCGCGCTTCTTTCGTCGATTAAAGGTAAGCAAAGCATATGAAATTGCAGATATCTATGGGTAGCGGTCGGTTGTGCATTTGTCACCTTATGTTATAAAAAAAAATAAGTTGTGGGTAATAACATTTTCTATCTATCCATCTAAATTTAATGGTGCTATTTTAAACCGTAAGCATAACATCGTGACACGTTTGTGTAGTACATTTGAAAACTAGTTCTACGTAGCACGGTTGACGGAAGTATAGACATGTGAGCATTCGCATAGTTTGTAGGGCGTTATATTTGTACGCGAAATATTTAGACACGATCGTCTTGTCTCGCCGAGGAACTGTTGCAGGCGCAGTATATTTTTGGAAGCCATTTATCATTTTAACGCTCTCTCACACGATATCTACACGTTGTATTTTAAAGTGAACAAATATTAGCAGTGTATATTCAATGTAAATGTAAAATTTCACGCTTATATGGTCTTGATCTTGTTTTGCTAGTGCTATTATTTTGCTATTACTCGTGCTATGATTTATAGTTTGCTCATTTAGGTAAGGTCCTCCCTTAAATTGTATTTATGAATTTATAAGTGCTATATTGAATTTGGAGACTTGAAAATAGGTTTTAAAGAGGTCAGACATTTTATTTTTTAATTTCTTAACGTCATCTGATTTTCAATTTTACTAACAATGTGAATCTACATTTTTGTTAATTAGAGTGTAATAATCAAAGCTAGTTTTAGAACAAGTCCAAGAGCAATCAAGTTTTAATTGTATGTATTTAAGTAGGTTTATTTGACACGAAAACATTGCAGTAGTTATAGAGTAACATAAAAAGGATGAATCAATTTTGAGTAAGGTACCTTATATATTAAATATATTCAAAACAAACGGCCTACGAATTATAATCACATTTACCGTTCATCCCTTCTATCGCCTTATTCAAAATAGAACCGTAAGGGTAAAAGATTTTCAACAATATTTTTTTTCCATGAAAGGGTCTATGTGGATCAGTTTGGGATTATTTAGAATTCACAAAATCTAATATATTAAAATGACAAACGTTCGTAAAAGGCAGGAAATACACGAGCAATGTAAGGAATATATAAATAAGTGTGAAAACTATTCGATAGTGTCCATGATTTTTTGTAGTTAAAAATGTTTCTTTTATAATCTCTAACATATTAGTAATAATCAACACTTTATCGACTTTAGAAGATTAAAGATGGGTCTGGCTATTAAATGTATAATTTACTTTTAAATAAACCCTTTATTTTACTAATATTATGAATGCGAATGTTTAGATAGATAGATGGATGGATGTTTGTAACAAGATACCTTCGGAACGGCTCAACGTATCTTGATGACATTTAGCACAGATGTAGATCATAGTCTAATAGAACATAAACTTATTAAGTTTGTTTTTAATTCCGCGCGGACCGAGTCGCGGGCGACAGCTAGAATATAGCTATAATTTCGAACTTGCAAATAACATTTATTGCTTGTTTACAGAGACACCTGAGAACTATTCTTATTTAAAGGAAATCAATTAATCAGATCCGAAGTCAGTAATTAATTCTGCATCGAATGTATATATGTCGAGACATAATATCGGTGTTGCGTATGTTGTTGGTTTGAGGTTTGCGGCGGCGGCCGCAGACTATCGGCCGGAATACGATGCTATGTCGCATTCGCGGGGAAAACAACACACTATGTAATCGAATTACAGCTTCGTATATTATTATAATACAATTATGATACATGCGCTATCATGTGTGGCTTCACATGTATATATATAACTACTTAGAAGTTATATACGTACGTATATATATGTATTCTTGAAATAGTTAATTACAAATCCTTGCTGTGGAATTGTGTTGTTTTATTTCTTATCATAATTAGTTACGATGAATTTTTAAATGTATACGTTTGTGTCGTATTCGTTACAAAATGTACGTAAGAGTTACGAGCAATATTTAGATTTGAGGTTTTTTTATACATTGAAAATATTTGGGGTTAATAAATCCTGTTTCTACCGCGATTCGGATGATTGCTTCTAAATGTAGGATTTTCAATTAACATAGAATATTCCGAAAATTATTCCAAATCAGCATTTATAAATTAAAAAGGAATAATACTTTTCAATTAAGACGAAGCCTGTCTCAAAAATCTGTTAGAGAAAGGCGCTGTATTCATTACACTTTAAAAAGCTTAACATCAAGCAGTTTCATGTCAAAATCCACTTGGTTTCGACTTCAAACAGAATTGAGACGTTTTGACTTTCATCTCCGCGTACTGCCTTATTGGATTTGAAGAAACATCGTCAAAGCAAAATACGATGTTATTAAAAAATATAAAAGGGATAATTTTAAATATTTCACTTTGGTAATCTTAAAATACGGCGTATCTATCAAAACATCAAGTTAATTAGATGTGACCTTTGACTTCATCTTTTATTCATTTTATTGTATTTATCGTTGTCGAGATTAGATCTGCGCAATATAGAGTATGCCCAAACATTTTTCAGTGGCAGAACGTTTAGTCATTTCTGTGTTCATTTTATTAATTTAAATTAAATTAAACATTTAACAGCCGGCAACAAAAATGTTGCACGAATTGGCCGGATTTGCGAAATACCACAACCACACAGAAGACAGACATGAAGTGGAAGCAATTCTGCGTTTTGTCTCACATGTGTGGGTGCGGGAGGCCTAATTTCCGTTTTCTTCCCCTTTCCACCCTGTTCCTATTATGAAGGTAAAGTGGATTTGACAGTGGTGTGGACGCATAGGAAGAGGAATTATCCTGTATATCTTCCCTATATCTCTTTTATTGATTAAAGATAGGCTACGTAGCTGAAAATGCGAATGTCTATGGGTAGCAGTCATTTCACTTGTTTGGCGCATTTATTTGGCTTGTTCGTTCACTGCGTCATATTATAAAAATAACATAATCTTCGAAATAATATAATTAAGCTGATACAAGTGTGTTGAGAATATTGTTTTACTTTTTATTTATCAAAGATAGAAAAAGCATCTCTTATTGATTTTCTGTAGGGCTTTATACTAAAATCGCCTTAGCCAATGTCGAACGTACTCGGGATATTCGCCTGCCAGAAAACAGGCTTATCCGCCCCAAGTATTCCACGACTTTCTCAGAAAACTCCAAATGTTAAATACAAGATTACTAGCGTTTGTGAATATAAGTTTGGAGTATCTAAAGGCGTATTGTGTTAGAAGCAAACATTTGAAATATACGTAAAAAAATGCCATTTAATTTTTAAATTTAGAAGTTTTTGCAAATTTTTCCGAACTATATAAATGCCAGCATTAATCGAGAACAATAAAAATTATAATAAAAAAATTATCAAGGGTTTATTTCAAATTGCCTGATACGATATTAATTAACAGATTTTTAAATATTAAACGTGATTTTTCATTTTAAAAGGTATAACATAAAATTATACAGTTCACAAATTTCAGTATATTTTCATTGTCAAATTTATGTTATGTTAATGAATGTAATTTGAAATATTATTGTTTAATGTTACTTCTAATGATGGGCCTCATTGTTTTCTCTCTGGCTAGTTGTTTTTCCCTTGAGTTAGACGACGTGCAATTTATATTAATGCCATCATATTTTCACACTGGTTACCCACATTTTCATATTAACCGTTGTCCGTACTCCGCGGTAACACGAGGGGTGCCACCTTCGTCATTTGTTTGCTAACTGATTAAATTTACACGGCTAACGTGGTTTTACTCTAAATTAATTAATACGTTGACACGTTTTGTAACTTTCATTGAAAAATGAAATGTGTTATATTATTAAAGAAACGAATTTTATATTTAAACTTGGGTAAGATCAGATTTAAACATACACTTCTGTATATAATTTTTAAATACGTTTCACCTGTAAAGGTTAAACGTTAAAACAACACAAATGTTAAAAATAAATTTGGGTTTATTCAAGGTTTTTATTCGGCATGAAATGCGGTTTACAATTAAAAGTCGGTTGATACAGCGCGAAGACTCCCAATTGCCTAATTAGGAGCGTTTGAAATTTCCTTTACGAGTCGAAATGAAAGAGCGTTGATTATTAAATAACTTCCTCTGATAAGAATAACTGACAGACGCAGTCCGCTATTTTTGTGGTGGAATTAAACGAAAAGTAATTGAATATTATCAAATGTAATAAACTTTCTCCACAAATCTTTTGCTTAATTGAGAATTGTTTTTTCATCTTTCAGATAAAGGAAATTGTGAATTGTGTACTTCTTTACAATTTATTTAAGAAATATTTTAATAAATTAACATAAACAAAAAGTATGGTTTGTATAATACTTCAATGTATGTGGTACTATAAACCTGATATTAAAAGGGTCAACGAACTATATCACAATTCAGAATATTTTATTATATCTAACGTTTGTTGTTACCCAAACAACTAAATCTCAAAATCATGTAAATCCAGCTTCAAATTGTTTTAGATCGAACATCCCTTCTGTTAACTTGCATTTCTTATATTATATTTCCGTTCGATGCTCAACCTAGAGAAAATAAATAAAGATGTTTAGTCATCATTACCTTGGAATTTTTGTGCCTGAGTTAATATTTTAGCAAAGTACATTATTCATTTGTATGTTCAGTATGAATCGAGCACAAGTCTTATGGAATTTGTGGCGCATTTTCTCTTCGCCTTCGGAACGTTACCTCGGTGTGTTGAGGCGCACATGGCCATTAGCAGCCAACTATAAGAATGTTAAACTATTTATAATTCACCTAGTTATTGTTTGTGGCTGGAATATAATATCCTTTACAACCGCAGTTTCTGTTCTATTAAAATTATACAAGACAAAAGTATTAATTTACTTTTTTTATCAAACCTAGAAAATACCAATACAATAACTATGCCCTTTAAAGCTTTAATAAATAAGAGTACATATACTCTTTTTTGACAATTTCGTATTATAAATTATATAATAAATTCAATTTTGAAAGCTTAATTAGCCCAGAGCTTAAAACTTTGATTGTTTTAAAAGAGCCGTTAAACAAGATCAAAGTTAATTATTTCGAGCACGTCTATAACCGTAGTTAAACGGATGGAAACAAAATGGAAAATAGATTCGGAATAATGTTAATAAATATTTAATAAATTGTTGGAAAATGAGAAGCTGTACTTGCGATGCGAATTGGATCAGTTTATTAGATAATTGTGTTACTATATACGACGCAGATCGCTGGCGAGAACATGGATATACTATACGCTGGATATCCTATGATATCATTATATGAAACCAATTTTTTTCAAAATAATTGTTTGCAAATATATAATTTTAAACCCTTATGTTCATTTTGTATATTATACCATACATACAACTTTATTTGTTAGTTATATTATTGAATCTTTTAGATAAGGCAAGTATGGTATTTGACTCTAAATATTATTACACTCTACATAAATTTTCTATGATTTTGATGGAGCTTACTACATGTGGTTTTAAATATAAATATTATAAATTCATTCGTTTTTTGTTCTATTTACTGCTCGAGAATGAATCCATTTCTCGAGAAATATCCTTTTGTAACGATATTTTATGGAATATTAACTCCGAGAAAGGTAGCGCCCGACCCATGTTACTGTTTGCATGAAATTAATTGCTTAACTGACTGTTAACGATTTGCTTCACGTGTTCACTTAACACATAGGTCACTTGAGTCTTTTGAATTAAGTCATAAACTCTTCTTACAATTAAGTGTTTTAACATTTTATATATTTACGTCACACGATGTTTCCTTTATAAATCTACTAGCTGTCGCCCACTACTACGTCGACGTTAAATTAAAAAAAATAACTTAATATGTACCATACGTGTTCTGCCAGACTACATTCTACAGCTAGGCTAAATTTTATCGAGATCCGTTGAGCCGTTGCGTTGTTACCGTAAAACAAACATCCATCCATTTCGCATTTATAATATTACTAAGAATTAAGATTTATTATGAATTAATAATGAAAACATTAACATAAAATTTAATTCTGTATTTGTGCAGCTTGTATTAACGGCTTCATTTATTATAGCAAGCGAAGCGTCAAATCAAACGGAGAAGCGTAGTTAATATATTCGTGGCAATTATCCGTTTCAAATAATATTGACTCTAGCCGTTAACGACGAATATTTTCATTAGCATTTCGATTATTTTACCATTAATAATTTTGAATCTAAAGAGTATTTATTAGAATACTGGCTGTCGCCCGCTGCTCCGTCCGCGCGGAATTAAAAAAAGTAAATAAGTAGCCTATTTCTTTTTCTAGACTATGTTCTATATCTATGCCAAATTTCAACGAGATCCGTTCAGCCGTTCTGGAGATACCTTCAAACAAAGATCCATCCATCCATCAATCGAAATATTCGCATTTATAATATCAATAAGATATCCGTAAGATAATACTATATGTCGTACGTCGCAATAGAAATCAGATGAATGATCTAAATCCTGTTATAACTTACTAAATTATTCAGTAAAAACATTCACATAATGCGTGTTAATCTACCAAATGAACGGACTTGTATTCCACTACGTATGTTTCCTGCGTACATTTCAGGTTGTTCCGGATCACACAACGCGCTCTGGGGATTAAACATCGTCCATTCGACCGAGTTTTTGTTGGAAGTGCGAGCGGCGATGCGAATTTCTCAATTTTATTTTACTAAATATGAAAGTGGTGTTTTAATTTTTTTTATAATTATTGTTATATATACAATCCGTCGAAATTAATAAATACGTAAATGTTTTATCTTTTCTTTACTTTAAAACTAATTATGTATTTTGGTAAACATTTTGGTTTTGAAATGGTTTTTTAAAGTTAAAAATGATACACAATTTGTTATGTTGTTTCGCCTTGTTAATTTGATATTCGTAGCATCTTTCTACGAATAACCTATGAATACATCTCCGTAGCGAATTCGTAGCAACATTTTAAATGAAATCTACCTGTCTTTCTCTCAATTACTTATTTGTAGGTTGCGCAATTATGAATAAGAAAATATATTTTTAAACACGGAACGTAGACCGGTATTTCACATGTGGCTACAATGATACAAAAGCTCGTAGTTGATTTCCAAAGATTTCCCAAAAGATTACTACCAGACGGAATAGAAATACATCATAATTCTGCAAATATGCAAATACCATCGCTTTTATATTGCAAACTATAACGATCATGTAACATTCACGCAAATGTTTCACACGTTTTATTAATTCATAAAAAGTAAATTACTCTTCTAAGGTCATGTGTAATATTATTACAATGTTTTTCTCGTGCTGAAATAAATTACAATATAAGAAGCTAATCTATCTTGCTGTTAAATAAGTCATAAGATCGAATAATTAATTTGATTATTAAAATGTCCTAATATATGTGAGTTAGCTCATGAATATTACACACGTCTATTTCCGATAACAGCCCGGTCGAATGACAATGTTCTATTCCCAAGCGAAGCAAGCCATAAATTTGAATTACCGCAATACAAGGAGGGACATTGAACTGCGTAAATGCAACATGCTTATTTCGATAAATCTTAAATCTTATTAGTGACTTAAATCATAAAATTAAACTCGTTTCTTTCCTTCTTTTCTAATAATAGTACTGTATTTCTTCTTGTTCTTCCTAACCTAAGTACTTTCCGCCCGGGGATTCTACGCACCCCTGTATCATTGAAGAGACGCCGGGAGCTCGGGGCCAGTGGTATTATTGACTCTTCCATAAAGTTAGCTACTACGGAAAAATAGTGCAGTGGTTTCCCGTTGCCTTCTGCACCAAATCTTTCTTAGGTTATTTACTCCTCAAGACTGCTGTGGCCTCTTCCGACTGCTTGCGCAATCGAGTGTATGGTTATACCGCCATTGCTCGGTCGCCAGAGCCTCGTTTTTTATTTAGCAGGGAGTACCACTGTGTTTGATTACTTCTTATTTTCTAACACCATTATTATTAACACATTCATTGCCATTGTACTTATCAGACGATTTCACTGGCGAACGAAAAAATTGTAGCGGCATGGAATGTATTAAATTAAAGATTATAATATTATAATATCTTTGTATAATATTATCATTTAAATTGATAAACATTACATATAAATATTTAGTACATTAGCTGTTTATTAAGAAATCTTAATTAGGAGCGTTCTATTTGAACAAAGCCTATTTACTCGAACAAATTAGAAGACGTTCTAATTACAAGAAAAGTTTCTGATGCCACCTTTATGAGAGTAATTTAATTCCTTAAGTGATTATTGAGGGCTCTCTTCTTTGATGTTAATTATTTACTTTTGTATTATCAAGTCTAATCGAAAGCTTTGTCTATTTTAATAATTATTTTATGATACTCTATCGAAATAATATTAAAATAAATTCCAGCTTGATACTTTCACGCGTTTTTGAGAAAAAGGGTCTTGACAGACTGACGGACAGATAACAAAGTGATCCTATAAGGGTTTCGTTTTTTCCGATGAGGTACGGAACCCTAAAAATAATCAAGCAAACGCATATCTATAGTTATGTGGTAATTTCATTATTAAAATCTGACTCACATACCCAATCACATTATGGTTACTTACGCCTAAATAATACAAGAATAAAAAATAGGTATTGCTTAAGTATTAGACAGTTCAAAAAAGGTTTTATTGCGTGTAGTCCTTATAATATATCGTTTTTTTATCATCATCAACCTGCCCTTATCCCTATCGAGGGTCGGCACAGCATGTACTACTCCTCCATACATCTCTATCAGCCGTCATATCCGAGTCTACCCCCTTCTTACGCATATCCTCTTTCACACAGTCATTCCATACTTTTTTTGGTCTTCCTCTACCCTTGTAGCCATCCACATTCAATCTCATTACTTTTTTGTTTATATCATCATCATCCCTCCTCATAACATGTCCAAACCACGCTAATCTTTTACTCCTCAATTTCTCGATCACTGGCGCTACTTTCAAACTTCCTCTAATATACACATTTTTAACTTTATCCTTCCTTGTCACACCACACATCCATCTTAGCATACGCATTTCAGCCACATGCAATCTTCTTTCATCCGAAACCTTGGTGGCCCAACATTCAGATCCGTACAATACGACAGGTCTTACGATGGACTTGTAGATCTGTCCCTTAAGTTTCATTGGCATTTTTGGATCACGAGTTACACCGGTGACCTGTCGCCATTTCATCCAACCTGCATTTATTCGGCTTTTCACATCCTTTTCCTTTTTCTTTTTTTTATATTAATATAATATTTAATTAAGCATACCGTCGGTAGAAGCGGCCAGTATTCAAGCTACTCCGGATAATGCTCGCTATTAATTTTAGATGAACCAACGTGTACTGAATCGACGCGTGCAGAATTCGCATGGAATGGTGTGGCATTTTCTTTATTTCCTTTAAAGATTCAATAAATTAACTAACTCCACCAACGAATTGGTGCTTAAATCTACGATACTTTATTGCACTATTCTTTTTTTGAATTTTTCAAACTGCCTTATTCAACGTAGTTATATGGCCTCCCTTATAGCTATATTTTATAAACAAAACTGTCTAGTTTTGTTACTGAGTTAACTAGAGCAGTAAGACCAGTCACGCATCATTTAAAAATAGACTAAAATCATTGCTTATCGAGAAAGATCTATATTCAAATTGAGTGTGATTTTTTTTTGTAAATCGTATGACCTCTTATTTAAATATTACCAATAAATTGTATTGTATGGTAAGATTGCGAATATGATAAAAACCTTATATTATAATTGGTTGTGTAGTCAATGTTACCACCTGAGTTATGATGATGCTATGCAAATCATAATAAGTATGCAAATTAACGTCTTATAAAGGAGGGAGAAAGATTAAGTATCCGTAACGCGGCTTATTCTTAATGCTTAAATGAATTGTTACATAACACCGCAAACTTTGAATTAAAATTAAGTGGTGTTATGTTAACATATCCCTAGAGAAATATTAATTCTCTGAATTTATTTAAATTAATTAAAAGTTAGTACAAACTGTTTAAACAATTTAAATACAAATGTAGCTAATCGTTGGTTTCTGAAGCCCTGTATAAAACATATCATCACTCTCATTTTCTTTGGCGAAATAGATATAACAATATCTTTGATAAAGGGTCTCAGAAACCAGCTATAAAACGCCTAATACAAATTTTAAGTAGCTCAAGTAAATACGTCTTTGAAGTTCTACTGCAAGATTTCCCTTGTCAAATACTTGTTTTAGTTTAATTATGTTACGTACAAAGCTACATGTGAGTGGCTACGCTTTTCTCACTAAACACACCAAACTGTTAAATCAGTTTATTTCAGCAATAAACCTTACAACTAAGTTGCGGTTTAGACTTGAATCATATGTAACTTTTGACTTGCGCCTTGCAATTGAGTTAGGCAATAGTATTCATTCACATCGTCAATTTGCGTATAATTTAATAACTCACAGACGTATTGTAGTTGCTTAAATAAATAAACTGTCTGTAAATTTTAAATAGAAATAACTTTCGAGAGTTGAACGTTAATTAAAGCGTCTAGCTTATAAAGTTAGTCATATTATTGTTACGCAGTTTTGAGTATGGTAGATAGTTACTCAATAAATGAAAGATAATTAGTTGAAATTTGATTTTAGATTCGAAGGAAATAAAAAAAAATTAAAAAGATAAATCATGAACAAAAGAAAGCGGTGTCTTAATCTGAAAAATATAAACAAGTGCTCCTTAATTAACTTGTTCTTACTTTTAATATACCTTGCTGAAAATTTCACAGAGGGAAATCGCTTGACCTCAAAATCGTTAGAGATATTGTTTGTTTCTCTGGAGGGGGCATGCCGGGGAACAAAGCCGTTTTTTGTAAACAAACTGAGATGGGAGCAGGTAATGAATATGCTGAAACAAAGACTCGAATGCAGAGCCTCATTAGCTATTCACTCGTCGTACCAGCCTTAAAAATCATTTACGAAATTCTCGATGAATTTTACTCGCCTTTACGCCGGTCGCCATTAAACACCAGTAAACAGTTTTATGAATAACTAGCTGTCGCCCGCGACTACGTCCGCGCGGAATTAAATAAAACAATTAGTAGCCTACGTCTTCTTCTAGACTATGTTCTACGTCTATGCCAAATCTCAGCCGTACTGGAGATACCTTTAAGCAAACAAACATCCATTGTTCTAAACAATCGCATTTATAATATTAGTAAGATGTCCGCTTTTGATCTTCTCTTGAATTATTCCAACAAATGTAATGATTATTAAAATTGTGATTTGATTAGAATAAAACAATCAATGAATTAATAACAAAACACAAGCATCGATATTTCAATAACAGATTATTACTTTATTAATAATTGAATCAGTAATGACCGATACGCATTAAACATTTGTGCTCATTAATTGTACACAGTTTATAATAGCGAAATGGTAAATTCATTTTATATCAATAAATTATCAACGAATGTGGCTGTCAAAGAGCAATACATGTTATTTTATTCGTTTCATCTAATCTTAAAATGAAAAGCCGCCTTATTTTTAGTCGCCGTTGCCCGTGACTTCGTCCACACGGAATTAAAAAAGAACTTGATAAGTAGCTTATGTGTTCTTCCTGACTATGTTCTATATTTATGCCAAATTTCATCGAGATCTATTGAGCCGTTCTGAAGATATCTTCTAACAAACATCCATCCATCCATCCATCTAAACATTTATAATATTAGTAAGATAAGTAAAAAGTAAGATTAGTTCTTTCCAACGAAAAAGAATTTTTTTTTGTATCCGCCTCCTTTGTATTTTCCCTCAAGTCAAATCATTCGACACGATTTTATTTTCATTTATAAAATAATAAAAATTAGGATAAAGAATGAGTTACCGGTAATGAATTCTTTGTTCCCCGGAGATTTATACGTAAAGTCAGTAAGAAAACAAGATGCCTAAACCTTGATACCCCTGAGGCATGACGCGGGAAGATTCGTTACCGTTAAATGCCTTTTAGTATTCCAAGTCAATCAATCTTCGAACACGAATAAAATAGGAATTAAAAACTGCAAGTTTGTGAAAGAATAATACTTAATGACGTAATAAATAGTACAATATATTTTTACGAAATAGAACTTAATTTTGGTCCAAAGAAACTGAGCAATACGTTCCATTTGGTATTCTAACAAAAGAGGAATAAAAAATATTAGTAATCACAAAATATACTCGTATAAGTGAATGATATTTCTCGATTCATTTTATTAATATCAATGAAATAAAAATATTCATCGACAATACTTTCCAACGAGTATTTGTTCTTGGTTATATTTTTCTTGTTCCTTTATCAAGTCGTATATCGAATGGTTCAACAGAAAAATATTACTGTAGAGTATACCTAGACTATCGACGCATGTGTTGATCGTAAAAACGGAGGGTTAGTGGCAGACGAGGTCGTGTGTGTTCGGCCTTATGCAAATTTAACGATAACACGCCTTTAGGGTCAATAAACTGTTACCTCCTCACTTTTACGACATGATAAGTATATTGCTTGTCTTATTTCTTGGTCCTTCTCTTAGTATTGGGGTCACGTCTGCTTTGACTAACTTGAAATATGTTTTTGTTACAGATTGGATAAACTTTGGCTCGGTGCTAAGGTAGGTTACGAGTTCCCAATATTTACACATTCTTTTTTTTATTTTATCTTTTAACAATTTGGTTTTAACAGCAAATTTTATAGATACGTAATTTGAAAATCTGACAATTTGTTTATAAAGCTTAGTGCGTTTCATTGTCATTAGAGCTGTATCTAACATTTCGATGATAACAGTATCCATTTGCTAATTGACTTTGTGGCTTTTCGATTCGTTCACCAGTATTACCTACAGCGGTGAGCATAAACCAGATGATGCATTTGTACAAACACAAAACCATTAAAAGAGAATAATAATGTTCGCGACTTTAACTTAACAATTCTAATAATACGACGTTAAAAACATTGTTACTTTTAATTAAGAGAAGAAATAAATATTTAATCATTAATTAAAGTAAGTATTAGAAAAGTAGTTATAATTAATAAAGTGTATTTGTTCGGAACATTGTAAGTACAAACGTTTCAATATTGCGTATAGCGCTTGACTGAAGACTTTTAATTAAGGCAGGCGGTAAGTCGCAGTGGGTGTTCAGTACCCCATCAATTTCTGCTTGACTTCTGATTGTTTGAGGCAAGCTTGTTAACGCAATGTAGCGGACCTTACCACCCTACATCTGATCCTTTTGGGATCTCTAAACAGTGTCCCGATGACAATAATCGCTCATTCACAATGGCTGATCGCAATTAAGTTTAAACTGACGGATTAATAGTTGTGTTATAATGAAAACGACTGAAACAAAAGATTGTAAGACTAAACGTAAAACTAGATATCTAACAAAAGATGTTATTTAGTAGAAAATATAATTTGAAATAGATATATAATACTAAGTGACAGTAAGAGTGTCTCAGGGGTCAAGTACTTGACTTGCAATCTGCAGGTCCTTGGTTCGAATCCCGCCATGTACCAATGTGTTTTTCGATTTCCGATTTACATAGGTACATTTATCCGACGTTCTTAAGGTGAAGGAAAACATCGTGATGCAACCTGCACATATCTGAGAAGAAATTCAAAGACATGTGTGAAGTCGACCAACCCACATCTAGGCAGCGTGGTTGACTATGGCCTAATCACCCTTAACTTAAGGTAGGCTGCGTGCCCCTCGTTGGGGACGTATGGTGAGCTGATGATGAAGATAACTAAGTGACAAGATTGCTACTTCTTAAAATTAATTCCATGTCGCTGTTCGAAATTAAGTATCAATGACAAACTTTTGGCATGTTGCTTAAAAAAAGTAAATCCTGCCCCAAAACTTGAATAATTTACAAGTAAACGTCAAGAGAAATTTAGAAGAACTTTATCGTGGTGTGCCAAAACTAATCCTTAAGAGATTCCTAAAGTTTGACTGTTCGGAAACAAATGCTTTAAATATGTATCGCTTAAATTCTGAAAGTAACATTTTACTTTGAATGAAGTAAAGAAAACGGTGAGGATTCGAAGCATATCACGAATCATTGCATATTTTGCTAATGCGTACCCAAAGTAAAAATTGCTTTAAATTTGACGATTTGACGTAGTCATATCATTAAGATGTAAAAAAAGAAGAAATATTAATGTTGTAATATCGAAAGCTCACGAATAAATAACCCATTTATAGATAACTTAATCATGTTTTATCTCCAGCTTATCTTTGTATGACAAATGCCGATTTAACATTCAAAACATCTTAATCCGAGAATTTGATCCCTTGAAAATGATTCGTTATACGAAGACGATGAATATTTTATTAAGGTGCTATGATCGGAATACTTAAATAATTTCACAGCAACTCAACGAGTACCCTTTCATGCTTATAAGCCGAGTAGAACGATGATCGTACAATTTTTCCTTTGGAATATAATTTAAAAGATCCTTTTATTGAATTTTATAGTAACTTTTTTTCACATAATATTCTCTCTGAAAGTTAAAGGGTTTAGGAAATATTTTATAAAGATTCAAAGGAGTTCTTTTGTTTACGAGATAAGTAGGGCTTCGTAATATTTTTGATTTTCATCATCATCATTTCGATTGAAAAGTTATTTAATTTTCATTGAAAAGTTTGTTAATATAAATATAGATCTTATTTTTTTTATATCATAAGGTGGCAAACGAGCGAGCGGCAACCTGAAATCGCTGAAATAGCGAAGTGACCGTTGCCCATAGACATACGCAATTGCATATGTGTTGCCTACCTTTAATCGACGGAGGAGAGGATGCACAGAAAGAAAATATTTTCCGTTTCCATGCATCCTCTCATCCAGAAAGTCCATTTCCACTTCCCATCCTTTCCTTATAAGAAAAAGGCAGGAAGGGAAAGAGGACTAAATTAGGCCTCAGGGAGGCACACTCATCAGACGAAACTCGGAATTGCTTCCACTTCACGCCTGTCTTTGTGTGGTCGTGGTATTTCAACGGGCGAACCGGGCCAATTCGTGCGAAGATGTTAAAGCGGGCTCTGCCTCTGTTAAAAGGTTGAAAGTATATGTAAATCTTCTATTTACCACATACTATTACTTCTACATAAGAGATAATGGGCAATGTAATATCAATAAATTATTGCTTTCACCTCACGTCCTCATACATATTAGTCACGTCAGGTCAAAGGATAAGTTAAGGGTAGTCCAGTAAACTGTACACTAATACTGGAATCCCTTTAACTATGCATGCGCGTAGATTTCTGATTAAGATTACAGAATAAGCTTTCTCTGATGGCTTACACAAAGTAACCTTTGCATAAACAAACAACGGACGTGAGTTACATTGCTGAGCAACGTTGCAACTAATATTTACCCCATGATACAGAATTAAATATTAAAAAGGCTGACGCTAAGTCTATTACTATAGTAAAATCTATCTGAGGAACAAATATTTTTTACTTTCTTAATTATTTTTTACTAATATTATAAATGTCAACGTTTGGATGTACAGATGGATGTTTGTTAGAAGGTATCTCCAGAACGCATGGATCTGGCTGAAATTTGACATAGATGTAGAACATAGTCTGGAAGAACACATCGGTTTCCAATTAAGTTTTTTTTAAATTCCGCGTAAGAGCAGTCGCGGGCGACAGCTAGATATATTATAAGTACCGTTATTAAATTGAAGTAGTTAGTTTCTTATTTTTGTAAAAAGTTCTCGCTTGATAATAAGGTCACATCTCTTTATCAAGGAATGGCTTATTACTTTCTCTAAACGTTTCCGCTTCAATAGAAATAACATATCTTTATTGCCGTCTTTAAAACATTCACTCGGGCATGTTGAGAGCTGTATTCATTCCGCACGCTGTAAATCTTGTTCACTTACCTCTTACGGGCCAGCGCAAATAGACAATGCTTTACGGTCCATTAAGCTTCTTACTGCTATTAAACAGAATCTTACACGTACCCAAGGTGTCTATATGTTTATAATGTGATTACGAAGCTGATAGTATTTTAATTTATTTACGAAATATTACACTACTACACATTAGCTGTCGCCCGCGACTTCGTCCGCGTGGAAATGAAAAAAAAACATAATTAATAGCGTATGTGTTCTTCCTGACCATGTCCTATATGATTGCCAAATTTCGACAAGATCCATGCAGCCGTCCTGGAGATACCATCAAACATCTATCCAAACATTCGCATTTATAAATTAAGATATGATTTAAAAATTATTCCCGTGCAATTGAGACGAATCACAATAAATTATCAAGTGATATACAACAGAAAGGAACACCCTTAAAAATCTATTCTTATGTATTTTAACACACTATCAACAGATATACTTTGTTTAATCTTAAAAATGTAGTGGATAGAATGGTCAAAAGGTCTTGAAAAAGACAAAATTTGAAAGCTTTCGTTGCTTAAAGGTCTTTGTAAATTTAGCACATAATGTACCTGTAAACGAATAAACATCAATACTGGATCCTATCAATCCTAATTACTCCGTAAGTTTCGGAGTCATGAGCCATTATCTAAATGAAAGCGAGGACGCCGGAGCCAACGTACTTTCAACGTTAATTTATTTTTTTCTTTCCTTTACTAAACCATTGCTGGTTTTCGTTTTTGAATCATGAAATAAAATGTAATGGTTTATTTCCGCCCCATCTGTTAGTCTCTCCAACCTTTCGCCAATTAACAAAATACTTGACAACGTTTACATTTTTTAAATTCAATTTTGTAATCTCGTTTAAATTTTTATAATACTTCTGTATAATTTATTGCAATGCTAAGTTACGAATGAATGAGAAAGCAAAAATTATCTTAATTTTTAATTTAAAACTTCTTTTATTTAATGAAAATTGAAAAAATTCTAGAACGAATTAAAGATGACTTTTAACTACGACAATTTTTTTTTACATTGATTTTACGTTTTCCTGATATTCATTACTTTTTATTTTTAAAGAATGCATTAGTTACGTAGTGTATTGTCACGGATGTTAAGGCAGCGGTGATAAGGTACAGTACCAGGTGAACTTCCATTAAATTTACGAACAGTGATTTCTGTCTCCACCTAATATAATATAAAAAAAATCTCTGGCGTATTTTAGACACAAGGACACAAAGTTCAATTACGTAATAGCTTAGGCCTTTTAATCTTCCAATCCAATATACCGCCAGTGTCACGTGACAGTAGTTAATGCTTCGAGTCAATGACGATTTTACTAATATCTTAGAGTAGGGTCCCTGCCGCAAACTTCACTTTACCTTTCCCGAGCCTCTGACGATGATTAATGGTTTATAGACCACGTGTAACTTGAAAATGTAGCTTTTTAGACGGCTTTTGGGTGCCGCCGTTATAAAGTTTAAATCACAAAAGATCATTCTATTATATGTTAATAGGGACACGACGTTGACATAATTATGTTGCGTGACAAATTATATTTGCTATCCCTAACAATATTGAACATGAAAGCTAATGGAATTATTAATTCACGATACGATGATTAAAAAAAAACTCTTATAAATTTAAAGAAAACTTCAAATGTTAAAACATTGGTATAAAGTCCTTGGTGTAAAGGCTATTAATGTATTAGAAATCTGTTTCGTTGAATCAGAAAGATGAGCCGAATTCATAGTCAAATCCGTGTTCCGTTTTCAGTTTGATGGGATGGTGTTGACATTTGATTGGGTTTGATCGATTCGACAGGAACGCTTTGCGAAATCCGGCAGTGAGCTCCGTTTAGGTAAAATGTCATTCTGTGTGTTGACTGCAATTAATAAGGTTTAGCTTTGTTGTTTTGTAAGATAGAGTGTTTTTTGCAAAAAATATAAAAAATAATTGATATTAACTTATTTAAGTATAGCATGCCTTTAACCTTGTTACTAATATTGCGTTAGGTGTCTTTACGTACCTCCTACCTCCTCGTTTTCAGAATAAAGATAGGCCCTTACTAATTAATCTGTATAATTTATATTAAGGTAACCAGAAATAAATTAATTTATTTTGTTAGATTTAACAAATACTTTCGACGTCAACTAAATTAATTGTAAACAAAAAATGCTACCGGAATTACCACCAAAATAACATCAAAAATTTAAACAAAAAATTAACTACACGCTACATATACATTGCGAAAAATGTAATTTAGTTATAGTTTACGTTAAACGTGTTTGTAAGTTAATTTTATAAAACAGCAATTGTTAATTTATAAGTCAAGCTTTGTGTTTTCTCTGAGTTTGTCTATGCTTTACAAAGATACATATGAATCGAACGATACCTTATGAAAATAATTCAAATCACAATGGTACAGCCGTAAGTATTCCTGACCGCAATACAGCAACCTCTTATAAGTCGGGGAAACAAACATTATATTATATGTGTACTCTTATACTTCACTTTTCTTTCGTAATTTTGGTTGGCGTATAATAAGCTCATTTCGCCGTTAGCGCTTGCGGCATGTACCTTGTTAACGAGGTTTGTTCAAACAAGTATTATGAATGAGTGGAAATTAATAGAATAAAAACAACCTAAATAACAAATAGTTATTTTGTATTTCATAAAGCTTTCAATGTAATATTCCATACTAGCTGCATTAGTAAATAGATGGTAGCTCTAAGACTATGAATATAAAATGTTATAAAAATCGGTTAAGCCGTTTCGGAGGTGTACGGTAACCAACATTGTGACACGAGAAATTTATAATAAGATAAACAACGTTCAGAAAGACTAAGGCGAAATATAGATAAAGACTTAGGGATTTTGATTGTTTTTATTACCAACTACCGTAGTTGTGTAATCAGCGAGCCAGATAATCCAAAAAAACTAGTCAAAAAGAAACACTCTTATATTCTCAAAGAGTTTTTGTATGTACCTATTATGTACTAATTGACTTTATTATCAATATTGAGAAGATATTTTTTCTCAAACATATTTGTTACTTATTTCTAAGTGATCCTTTGACAATACTATGAAATAGGTTTTATTGGCAGAAGCGTATACAATATTTAATGGAAATAAAAGATAAATATTACAGTTCTCTTATTCTTCAATATTTTTGATAATCAATTTTCGGTGTTTATACATCCAAACTGTAGTTATAAACAATTTTTTTTTGGTTTGTAAAGTGGTATTTTTCTATGATATTTGTAGAAATAGAGTAAGGGAAAAAAGACATAGATCATAATTTTAATACATCACATCAATAAGGAGGTAACTATGTTAAATGTGAATAAAAAATAATTACAAAAATTTAAACATCAAAAAGATGACATAAGACTAGTAACTGATTTTTTTACCAAAAGTCATCGTCACCTATTGTAGAAACGTTTCATGACATGGATCATAATTATGTCAATCTATTTCACATAAAATATTAACATGGTTTGTGTTTGTAAAAATGCTTTCGGTACATATCCAATTTCAGTTAACATCATCTCATCAAACAAAAAAGTTTGATTGAGTTTGTGTTCGGTGCGTCGGTCATACCGGAAAAATGAGGATCAATCGTATCTACTTTTTTATTCCTTTATAGCTTTTTTATCACTTATTAGGCGATTTTATTACAAAGTGGCGAACGTCCGCGACTTGGCTAACACAGAAAGAAAGTAGCCTATAGTATTCCCACGTGCAATTCCAGTACAAATCCGGTCATAATCAGTGCAGCCGTTTCTAAGATTACCCGGAACGCGGCCTTGCAGATTGACAGGCAGACAAACACGTTATTACCAACACAAGTACATCACGTATACGAAATATGTATTTCTTTACAATATTACAAACAGTAACAATATTATTATCATTACACTTGACTTTGTGGATATTAATATTCAACTTGTACAAATAGTGAACATTAAAATTATTTCGCGAAAATTAGATTAATAGAAATGCTCCCAATGCGCTTACAGTAGCTTCAATAAAGGGAATAAATGAATGACTTGGAATATCTCTTAGACAGTTCACGATTGCCCCGGGCCGACAAAGCAATCACAGTGTCAGAGCAAATAGTCTAAACGGGTAATTAGTTTGTTCTACCGTCGCGTCGGAGGGTAAGATCCATACAACCCAACCTGGCCATCATTAAACAATGAATTCCTTGTTGAAGTTATTGCAGTCGTGTTCTGTGACGATTTACACAGCGAATAGCTCCCATTTATAAGTAAGACGTATTTTGAATTTAACTTGATTAATGTAGTTTACAATTGTCTTTTTGAAGTTAGTAGTCTATTTTTAATGATAAACTGAGACAAAAAAAAGAAAAAATATTACACGCGTCAACATTAGTTATGTAGGATAAAATGTTAAAATTACGGCGAAGCCCCATCTGTCATAACGGTCTAAATAATCTCCTGTGAAAAGTGGATTCAGGTGACTTAAGGTGTCTCCAATTCTGCCCAGTGACTTAATTAGGTCATTATTCAAAGCTTTTTGATATGTTTTTGTATTTGTTTTGGGTTCAAACGAAATACAATTTACCGATCGTAAATAAGTTTACATAGCAATAAATATATGCGAATTATGTATATTTGAATACGTAGCTTTTAGTTGAGACAAAATTTGTAAAGCACAATACGATATTTGCGCTCATAACATCTTATTAGTAGAGATTTTAGAATTTAAATTGATTTAAGCACTATTGTATTCCTACATTTTTTATGACTGCGCTGGTAATATTTAATAATATTGTAGACAAAAGTGAACTGCTTATATTTAAGCTCACCAAGTATTCTTGACCTACAAATGAAAAGAAAAACATAGAAAAGTTTAAATACAAATTTGAGAGATATAAGGAAAAGTTAAGTTGTGAGCTGTCTCTTGTTGGCAGGACCCGCCAGTGGACCTCATTTATATTTCGTAACAAATTAGCTATGCTCAGTGTTGGCTTCATTTCGCAAATTCTTCATTCTCATAAGTTTCTGAGGAGCGTTAAATTTTCATGAAATTGCTTTCAAACTTTTCCTCTTTCAATAAGCCGTGTGCTCGATAAAGGCGGAGGCATAGTTTGCATCACGTTGTTGCATGTTATGTATTAATTACCACCTGCTTACGCTCCGAGTGTACTCATGTAACGCCCAGCAAATTAACTTGCATATTTCATCTCATCAAAACTATTCCATCATAAATACACACTGTGATAGGTTCTAAAGATAAACTATTTTATGAGAGGTAATCAAATTACAATAGTATCAAAAAAGTTTAAGTTTCCAATTCGAATAAAGTGAAAACAAATACAGTATTTATAACTTAACTTAGAATATTAAACATATAACTAAGAATAAATGTCTTTTATGTAAATAAATTGAACAACATAGCAGCATCAAGATATAAATATTTAAATAGGTGAGTCATTGCATTAAATATTGATGTTAAAAATTTGCACGGTCCGCCATTTTTGGATCGCCTCTGCGGCTTATGCTCGTTCGCTGCCCACTTTATCCGAATGTCAGAATTGTAAATGAGCCGTTCCGTAAATGGACTATTACCTACGCTCATACGACGAACGCGGACAGACAGCAGTGTTCCGGATATAGCGCCAGCCAAACTTGCCTTAATAATTCAACAGTGCAATGCTTTTACAAAACGTGTCGGCGTCAATCCTAATTTAGCGGTGCCGATCTAGCCGCTTTCCGAAAGTGTCGCTACACAAACATAATGGAACTTTCCTGTCCTAGCCAAGTACTTATTTAACTTACCAACATTTAATTGTTTTAGCAAGAACTATTTCGAGAGGTGTTTAAGTTTTATTTTGTTCAATAATTCTATTGTTCTGATTTATTTTATTTTGTAATTTTCTAAACCTATTCTTTCAAAAGGTGATTTTTACTTAGCTGCGTAGTTCTCTAAAAAGTAATGAGATTGAATGTGGATGGCTATAAGGGTAGAGGAAGACCAAAAAAAGTATGGAATGACTGTGTGAAAGAGGATATGCGTAAGAAGGGGGTAGACTCGGATATGACGGCTGATAGAGATGTATGGAGGAGTAGTACATGCTGTGCCGACCCTCGATAGGGATAAGGGCAGGTGCGTAGTTCTCTACTCTACACTTCAAATATAGCTCTTGTTTTGATGCACAAAATACAGTTGTAAATTAATTTTTTATGCAAGTATTCTTTTTTTGAGCCAATAGTATACATGTTAAGACTTATAATGAAAGATGAAATAAATTTTAACTAGTTTAACGCTCGAAAGTTGACAGCTAGCTGAGTGTTTGCTAAATAGACGCGAGAGGTGAGTCAAGTTTGGAGCAACTAAGCGAGCTTGTTCGTAGCACTTGCGGCGAAGCGCACCGGATTATTCAGTTTTCGCTTCGCTACTTACATACGTACACAAGCGTTGTGTGACACCGCATAAGCGCTCGCTGACATTGTTAACCTATTGAATTTTCTCTATTAACGGAAATTATGTGAACGAAATTCTTTAGTCTCGCTATTATTAAAATAGGCTATTTGTTAAAAATAACCGATGAAATACGAAATTATAAGCTATGTACATACTTAAATTACTTTTCTATATTGTAAGTTTTTTGTCAGAGAAGTATTTCATAATTTGAATCGATATCACTTTCAGTTGTCCTGTTGTGTATTGCGAAACAAAAGATAGTGGTGATCGATTTTAAAGTTAATGATTTAACACATAATAAGTATATAATGTTAATTAACCTTGATACAAGTAACTTAGAATGACAGAAATCAATTAATCCTGATCTCAGCAAATTAATGTCTTGTTGGTATTTTATATAATAATTGTTTTATTACAAAAGATGGAAGAAGAAAATGAATTCCTAAATACCCTTATGTCTACCTTTCATTCCACTGAAGTATGCTTATGAAAATTTTCGAATACTTGGCGTAAATATTAAAGAAAATTCCTTTCAAAACTGAACTTAATTCCTTGGATGTTTCTATGAAAGGAGCTATTTTATGAAAATAAAATGCTTTCATAAAAATCGAGAGTTGTTTATTGTTAGTAAGAAAATCGGTAATTATAATCAAAAACAAACATGAACCCTTGTTTAATCATAATAAAAGAATCTAATTTTTCGTTAAAGCAATTCACAAGCGTAGAATGGAATTTCTTTTTAAAATATCACAAAGTTTCAGTTTTTCAAAAAACAATAACATATACTTTAAATTAAAAAAAAAACGTTTAATACTAGATGAGTAAATACATAATTTACTTCTAAATAATATGCTAAATTATTGTTATACCAAAAGAGACTACTAAGTAAACTTAAATTAATGAACCCTAAGTTCCAATGCTCTTACAGAAAAGTCTCTGTCTATCTGGCTGTCAATAAAATGAAAAGAGGGATTGCCAAAAAAGTTTTGCAAACTCATTACTTAAAGATTGAATGAGAAAATCTTTACTGATACGTGAATTTACAAAACAATGATTATATTAAAATAAATATGAACTATTATTTACTACTAACATCTATATATTTTGATCAAGTCATAAATGAGTAATAATAAAATACTAGCTATCACCCGCGACTCCGGCCGCACTCAGTTAAAAAATTCCTTAATTAGTAGCCTGTCTTTCTTCCATTCTTTATTCTACATCTATGCCGAATTTCAAAGAAATTCAAGCAGACGTTCTGGAGATACCTTCTAACAAAAATCCATCTGTCTGTTCCACGTATATTCGCATTTATAGTATTAACAAGAATACTATAACATACGTTCAGTCTGAGTCCTGAGAAACCGCTTATATTAAGAATTCAATTTACTATACTAATTTATTCAATCCAGTATACGTACTTATCGTTTACGAAGAACGTAAAATAAACATACCATATAGGGCGCAGGAGCGTGATGTTACACTACTTTATGCGAGCGAAAAATATCCTTAGTTCTTAGTTTTAAAATACTATTGTTAGACAATTTATCGCAGAATTACTATAGTATTGTTGTTAACAAGAGCACTAGGTTCACTTTTCATTTAACTCTTCGCCTTATTTCTGTAGTTTAAAACCATACACAATAAAAGTTTAAAATCTTACCGATATTATAAATGCTTAAGTTTATATTGATGAATGGATCGATGGCTGTCGGGGGTTATCTCCAGAATGGCGGCATAGATCTAGCTGAAATTAGGCATAGATATAGAACATAGTCTGGAAGAATACATAGCCTACTAATTAAGTTTTTTGTTTTTAATTCGGAGCGGATGAAGTCGCGGGCGATAGCTATTATATTTATAAATGGTGTGTCAAGAATGCGCCGTTTGATTTGAATAATGGATCGTTGCTGGCAATGTTGTAATTTTTTTCTTGCTAAATTAGTAACATAATTTATTTCCTTGCTATTTAACAATTACTTCACATTTTTCTACGCCGTGGATTATATATTTAAAGTTATGTTTAGGTTATTATTTGGTGTAACTATCAGACTATAATAGAATTTGTAACTTTCTAAATAACTGATACAAAGTTTATCTGAGGATGGAATAAACTAAAACGAAATAGAAAACTGAAACTGAAAACATAATAGCTTTATAATACGATTATCCCACTCAGTCTGCATGCATGTAAGTCTGGCAACTTTGCATTCTCGTTATAACACGAGAACATGGAAAATATGCTAACAAAATTTTAATTCAACACTCGATTAAGCTTTTATAAAACATGTTCAAGATATTTTGCATACTTAATTAGCATCTCGCGTGATGAAGATATTTAATTATACCCAAACTTGTGTCTGTTCTTGGTGAATGTTATTCAATTAAATACCATTTTTACTCGAATTACTAAAGTTAATTGGTTTTCGCGCGTATGTACTTTTGTTTACATGTAAATTTCATTGACGGCCTAAAGCCTAAACGACTGAACCGATTTTTTAGGGAGGTGTCATTCGATTCCCCGGAGTCTTACTATAGTCAGTAGGGTTTTTTTAAGTAACAAGTCGTGTTATTTGGTTCCTGTTTCCATTTGATTCTGAAACCAAAAATATCGGTTTTGTATAAGGAAATGTTGTTATAAAAATATTTTTAATATAATTTAATTTACATAAGCTACACATTGATATACTAAATATACTACAATTTTTTTTAAACCGACTTAAAATAAATATTAAGAATAAATCATCTCAAAAGTCAATAAAATCAAGTCATTATATGCAAGTTTGGAATAGAATATGCTCTCAAACTATTGATAGCATGGTTCAGATTGTTACTTTGTAGTTGCGTTGAGGTTTAGCTTAGAAACTGAACTCAATGAACGTAAACTGTTCGTAGCAATCTAAATGTTCCGCTCAGACGTTCTCAGCGCCCCTCTTAGAATTAGTTACAGACAAACGTTGCTTCTTCGTATCGAAATAATACTATACATTCATCCAATAGTTGTATTTGTTATGGTTCAAATATTTGCATTAATTTCTAGATTTCGATAAATTATTGTGAAAACATTTAGATGAATTTGTCATGCAATTAGTGGTAGACGCCAGCATCAACATCTATTGCACGAATCGGTTGGCTCGCCCGGCGCAATGCCACGATCGCACAGAAGACAAGTGTCTCACGTCATGTCCGCGTCTGATGAGTGCGCGTGCCGAATGTTTAATTTGATTATCCTTTCCCTTCCCACTCATTTCTTATGAGGAAAGGATGGATAGAACTATGGCCTAGTCACCTATAAATTAGGAATGGGCTCCGAGCCCCTTATTGGGGATGTATATTTAACTGATGATGATGCAATCAAGGCAGACTTAATGATAGAACAAGTGCAACTATATATAACTATATATACTATATATACTATATATACTATATATACTATATAACAAAAATTACAATAAACGTAAAATCAAGATCTGTTTCGGTTCTAATTTCAAATAGACTAGCTTCTGACATCGCTCAGAATTTCGCACGCAGACTAGGCTTTTATGTTCCGTCACTGACGTAACGTGCAACGTCGGAAAATGACTCTGCTTTATTTTGTTGACGCAGCTTTAGTTTGCATTCTGTCATATACATATGAATCTCTAAATAACATAGGTATGGGAGACACGATATAACCATAGCAATACACAGTAACTATAAACCCGAGTCTCGACCCAATTACTATCTTTTCTATGCAGTTAAGTTTTCGTTAAGTCTCATATCATCTTAAAAAAACATGTTAATTAAATATCTTATTTTTTTAATATTAAATAAATTAATGGTGGGTCTGAAGTAACCTATCGAATTTTAACTGAAGTCAAAACCATTTTGATAATATCACAAGATGTCACGCTGTCGGATCACAAATTTTCAAAGTCTCCTCGATGCTTTCGCAATGTGTCGGCTTTTCGTAAATAAGATCCATTATCCCTTGACGTTTGCAGGAAGTTAATGGTGTTTCTCGCCGACCCTTGCCGTCGAGCCATTAATAAAATCAGATTGCGCAATCTAGATCTAATGCTGCAAATTAAAAATCGATACGTTTACGTTTATACGTTTAGTCTACTGACGTCTTTTAAATACAACATTTATGCTATAATTATTTTATTAGTTAAATCATTTAACGCTTTGAAGTACATATTTCTCTTCACAGAATACCCTAAGAGCTTGTTAAAGAACCGATACATCTGTTCAGGTCATTCTTAGTCAAGAAACAGTGCATTCAGTTTCTCTCTCGAGGGCTCTTCTGCCAAGTTACTTCATGAAATTTAGAGGTTAATTTACTTAGAAACTCAGCTAACACCAACTAACAACCCAAGGCTCCCAAGGGAGCAATAGTATTAAATTTGTCGCAAAGTGATAGATATTAAGATTCTTGAATATCATCATTAACTGTTAAGGAAATAGCTACGAATAATATTTTACTGTAGGGACATAAATTTCAGCTTTAAAATATGTTTTGAAACTTCACTTACCTGCAGAAAATTTCACAAAAACATGTTGAAACATAAAAAAATTTTGTTAAGGATAATTAAAATTATTTGTAGTTAAAAGTCCACTTAAAATCATTACAGCTCTGTGATTGTGCATTGTGCGACACAGGCTATTTATTTTATTCACGTGTCATCGAGCTTATGAAATTTCCGCTTTCGTGGGCTTTTTCATCTTCATTATTTGCACAATTTGCTCGCCGGTGAATGGAAAATACAATCCATCGAAGAGAAGTTACTACATCGGATTATTGAGCAATATAAAACATTTTTCTTTTTTGACAAATAACGGAAAAGTCTTGAAAATGTAATATTTTCGTTAACAACATTTGTTGCACGAATGATCCGTCTCGCGGTACAATAACACGACCACACAGAAGTCAGGCGTAAAGTGTCATTTGCTTGCCGCCCTAAGATATAAAAAATACTTATTTGTTTCTTATTGCCTGCAAGGAAAGTACTGCATGCATGCATCCAATAGTATTCTAAATTCATATCTCCCACACTTATTCTACTCTATTTTGGTATTACGCACTTTTTTGTCCTTCAGAATATTTTTGCTAATTAACAATTGATTTATTACCTCGTCACTATTTTATTATTTATAAAGTTTTGTTGTTACATTCGTTACTATAATCTGTACTTCATTGTGTACATGTTTTTGTGTATTGAAGCGATGTTGGTAGATGTGTAGGAACAACCACGGGCGGAAGCATATTGTTCCCGCACGGGCACTCGCTTTCCCGCACCCCTTATCTGTCATACACGAACCTCCCAAAATGTACGCATTTCATTCACCGCTACTCAAATTTTAGCTTATTGAAATTTCGAAACGTTGTCCTTTCTAACAATAGTATGAATAAATAACTAAATTTGTATTAACTTACTTGGATTTGCTTAGTGTTTTTCAGTTTAATCTTCATCTATATATAATAAAATTCGAATGCTGTATGTAATATAAAAAAAATGTCATAATTCGTTCACATAATGTATTTGCCTTGCTGATAAGGTAAAACAATTTTTAAAATGTATTTCTGTCCGTCAGTTTGTATATCTGTACTGAACGGCTAGACCGTTTTGGAAGGGAAATTAGCTGATGCACGAGGGTTTATGGGCTATCGCTACTCTCTAATAGGTATTGTAGACCAAAACATGTCACTAATAGTCAACGATAACTCATACTACTAAATTAAAAATATTTGCTTTTTTTATTTGGCCTAATATGATGGTTAAATAATAATATAACATACTATTATATAATTGGACAAACATTAGTCTTTATTAGAATAGCTGGAGGTTATTCACCTTAAAATTAACACTTTCATTTTACCTCACTTCAAACAATTGTTTTGTCTCTTCATGAAAATGATGTCCGTATATTATATTCTATAGCATTATTCCATGATGCAAGCGCTCATGACAAACGAAACAGGAACAAAGCGCTTTGGAACAATTCCAAATAAAAAACAATGCATTATTTAAGAGTATCGTGTACATGCTTCATCTAAATGTCTGAATTAATCGTAAAAAATGTTCTTATCTAATATTTTGTTACCACTGATAAATATTAATTTAATGCTTAAAAGATTTAAACATAAAAATCTTGCTAAAATCATCCTACACTTTTATGTAAAAGAGTAACCATTTTAACTTTTCCAAATGATGTTACTTACCTTTTAATTTACTATAATTAAAAAAAAAATTCTGATAATTTCATGTTTATTAATGATCTCGTTATGACAAGCGAACCATTAGTTCCTTTCATTCCAAAAGAACAGTGTTCTAAATACGTTAAACACACGTTCAATAATAGAATTTCTATTACTATTTCTGGTACGTGGAGTTGCCAAGTGGGAAGGGGAGGGGAGGGTAAGTCTGAAAGCATTATATTATATGATTGCCAAAATAATAACGTGGAGTAGACAATGCCATCTTTTTCCCATCCAGGGCTACCGGGCAAGGTACACAATGACTTACGTTTCTACCTTTTGCAATACAATAACATTCCTCGATTGAATAAAGAAGCGGTAAACAACGCAAGTCATCAAAAATAAATGTAAATTACTTGAAAAACATTTATTATTGTTATATATGTAGTACGTCGAACAATTTCTTTTTTAAACCGACTTCAAAAAGGAGGAGGTCCTCAATTCTACGTTTTTTTGTCCGTCGTTAACTCCGCACGTGGTTGTCCGATTTTCATTATTCTTTTTTTTTTATTTGAAAGGTATTTCATGTCATTTGGTTTTATTTTTTTGAAACATTAAAAACTATCTGGTAGTTTTTGAGTTATTCTCTCGGAGAAAAATGCGATAATTTTGCTTACTTGGCAGGTGTCTTCAGAACAAATTCCCAGCGTAAATTGCATGTCATAGCTTCTAAGTAGTGCCAGCCCTAACGATGGGCTTCAAAATTAAATGGTCCGATATCCACCGGCCAAAGTTTAATCGGCGGGCAGGTGGGCCCGACGTGTCCCCGCTCGTATCGCATTCTATTTATTGCCCTTAACTTTGATGCAGACACACAACGACCGCAGGTAAACAGCCGCCATCGCCACGGCTGTATAATATACGATCAGACAACTTTAATTAGATTTCCGACTTAAGGTCAATAATTTTACAGATCAATATTAATTCACTGTGAGACTGTTTTCACAAATAACGTATTTATCTACACGTCATAGAATAGTCTCTTGTCTGCAACTTTGTGTCTCATCTCAAAATTGGTATTTAATTCACATAACTTAATGTACTTATAAGGATATAATATCTCAAGGCTCCAGGATCATGTTCTCTCCATCTTTATACGCCTAATTACATAATTAGAAACTAATTAACAATATTAAAAAGAAACATAAACAAAATAAATTATAGAATATATTATTAACATTCAAAAATGTTTTCCATAAAATATTGCCTTACTAATATTTATTTAATCAAATACGTACAAGGATATTAAATAAGAGAGACGTGAAAATAAAGATCAAAGCAAATTACGAGAAGTGGATTCACAAAATATCCGTACAATGTGCCTTAATGCTTTAACCGGTGACGTTAAAAGAGAGTTGACGCACCTCAGTCCGCGACTTCCCAGCTTGTCAGCCATAAAATAGAGGCTGAGTCTTTTGTACTTGTGGTCTTTGTGTGCAAAGTAAGCTTCCTACCGACGCATCTGTACGATGATGAAACTTGCCAGACACCGCTTTTAAGCTCGCTTTATGTCTCGAATTAAAACTTTACGGCAGGAAATTAAACGTTGGAAAAATATTTCCCGTAAAACACGTCTTCGGTTTTGATGGAGAAGCTTTTGCTATGCCGTTTACATCCATAGATATTGCGACATAAAATATTCAGAAAAAAATGTAGAAATAAATAGTTTTATGTCGGTTTAGCCAACAATCATAGTGGAAAGATAAAATTAAAATACACAATATTCCGCCCTGTTCAGAGTGTTTTTATTAAAATAAACCTCATTGTTGGTTTCCCTCGCAAAGAGTATTCGTTTAACGCTTATACAACAAAACCATTTCATCCTGAATAAAATATAAGATAAACAATAAACCTTTTTCCGTGCACTTAAGGGTGATTATTCGTAGTAAATATTTTAATAGCGGTAAAATTATTTCTGTCAAGATATGTATTCCACCCTCTTATAAAACAAATTCCACTTGTCAAAATGTTCACGCTATGTTCACGGGAATCACAAAGCGAGACATTTACAAAGACCGGCCTAACAAATTGTTCCGTCAGGCGTCGAGTTGCGTAGCGCGTGCTTCTCGCTATCAATAACAATCTAATGAGCATGATTAAACAAAGTATTAAATACCTAATAGAGAATAAACGGTTCCTAGAATCGTTCTATAATATGAAAAAAGTTGCAAACAAAAAACATTTAGAGCAGCAAAAGGTGAAGACAACCAACAAGTTTCTGTAACGTCCATTAATTTAGTAAAAAAATATCACGAATTGGTGTAAGCAATCCTGTAGTTTACACAATGTTTAAATCAGTTTTAAAACAAATACAATTATGTTAGCTATTTCTAAAATTACCATTCTATAAATGTATCAAAAATAATTTATTTTGAAGCAGAAATACCTAACAAAAGAAGAGGATAAGGAAAAGAAGAGAAATAAATTAAAATTAAATCATAAGACGGCTCGAAATCTAAAAATATATAAGGGAAAGAAAATATAAAAATACCGGTCTTTCCAATTATTCACATTGCTTTGGCAAGAGAGATTTTCTACAACGTAAAGATTAAACCTATTGTTATGTCAGTCGTGGAATCGCGTTTCTAACAATTCTTCTTCACGTAAGACGAACCGTGTAACCGGAGTTATACAACTCGTTTCACCTATTAATAAAACAAATCACGGTATTCCAATTTTGTGTGAAAACCGATTCCGATCGACCACCGCCGCGGATAACGAATTTGATATTGTCGTTGATATATTGTTTGTGAAGGATTTGTTACACTAATCTTACTTTTTACTTTTAGATATTATTGGTTAGAATCCTTTGGCGCGAATGGCGCTTATGTTACCGAATCAAGTGTCAGACTGAATAGTGAGGGGACATAAGTGTTGATATTTTTAATAAGGCTAGTGTTGCGCCGATAAACCGACACAGTGTCGGATTTTCTTTCCAACAATACTAATATTATAAATGCGAATGATTAGATGGATGGATGGAAGAATTTGAACGTATCTCTGGAACAGCTACACTGGTTTTGATGAGATTTGGCACAGATGTAGAACATAGTCTGGAAGAAAATATAGGCTACTAATTAAGTTTTTATTTTAATTCTGCGCGAATAGAATCGCGGGCTACAGCTAGTCTTACTATATTTTACTAGCTTTTTATGTCTACGTTGATTAATATTAAAAGCAATTGATATTACTGTGAAGGAAAACATCGTGATGCAAACTGCACATACATATCTGCGAAAAAATTGGGCTGATGATGATGATGATAATAGAATACTTTATCAACAAGCTGTTGATGAAGTATGTAGTTATTTTGTTTTACTAACATGTTACTAACATCAGATTTCCATTAAAATGTTTTAAAACTTCTAGTCTCTTAAGTAAGCAGAGACGATCATGTTTTTTAACTTTATTTCATAATGAATTTTACGTATCATCATTTTTGTTTACTGTAATTTGAAAAACATTTCTCACAAAGTATTTCAAAATTATTTATAATTTTTACCTTACAAAGAAACTTGAAAATGCTATATAAAAATATAAAATGAAAAAGAATTTAAGTAGTTGCTTACAGAAGTTTTTTACTCTGTGGTAACCCACATTAAAAATTATAAATTATTTTAAAGCTAAGAAAAAAATATTTTGAAATCAATTGACTGTTATAATTTGTAATTGAAATCTAATATCATTTAACGAGTCGTGACATCAAAGCTGTCCCGAAGGATGTCTATCTCGCATATAAATTAACAAATTTACTTCGATTTACACCGTCCTTACACTAGCGCTAGTTAGTACTAACAAACTGTTCTCGTGCCTACTTGCAATAAATGTTTTTATATTAATTCTTACTAATGTTATAAATGCGAATGTTTGAATGGATATTTGTGTAAAGGTATCTTCTGTACGGCTGCATGGATATTACTAAAATTTGGCCTAAATACAGAACATAGTCTAGACCACATAGGTTACTAAGTATTATTTTTTTTAATTCCGCGCGGTTGGAGTCGACAGCTAGTATTGAATAATATGATTTGTAAACAATGATAGATTTTTGATTACTTACAAGGTACATACGTTTTAAATTATTAAATATCTTGATAAATAAATATGTCAGTAAGTTTTCTAGGAGCAACACTTTAAAAAAAATATCGTAGCGTAGTTTTTTAATAAAAGAAAACTTATTATATTTTTAATAAAACTCCTCAAAACATATTTTATTATATATTCTTCTAAATTTTCATTCATATCGACCGTAACCGAACCCCCACTGAAATGTAATAAGGTAAATGGACCCTAAAATTATCATTTACTCGTCAGATCTACCAAATTGTGGGCCGCAAGAAAACATAAATTGTTATGAAATTTAAGATTCTAGAAAATGAAAAGTGGAAATTTGCTTTCCGATTATTACAATACAATATTATTTTGCTTTAGCTCTTAGTTCTTATCACTTACAGCCTCTGAAAAATTGTCAAATAAAAAAATGCAGTGAGCTTTAGAGGGGACGAAGTGAGCCAAAGTGATTTGTCGTGTTGCGGTCAATCGCGGTCCTTTCTATGTTCTTTCTCATCTTGTTTCTAACTGATGCCTTGAAAACTTTAGTACCATAGTTATTGCTTATTCGAGATATTTTATGCTTTTAATGATACGAAATCTGTAAATTGATTAATGATTTTGGTATTTTTAATTCCTACGTAACATACTAATGGTAATATACGTCGTCGTGGATTCATTAAATGCGGCAGCCGTTAAGTACGCTCCTTACATATACAGTGTTCCCACATATTTGTCGCACTACAAAAACTATAGGACAAAATACAAGGAACTATTCGCGGTACAGAGGCCCAACGGCCGCGAACAAAGAAAACGGATAATTAAACGCAAGCAAACTGAAAAGAGATTTTAATGAACCTCGACGTTCCCCACGTAATAAGAGTTTATTATAAACATAAAAGTCTCATAATTAAATTATAAGAGCATGAAAAACGCAACTCAGGTTAAACTAACCTGCCGGTGAATATATTTTAAGAATTAATGAAACGACCTGGAATTTAAATCAAAAACAACTTACAATACAGTTTTATTATCAACTTTACGATAATATTCTGCTTTGCACTTTATATTCGTATTTACACTTCATAAATAATATTACTACTAAATCAGTTAATAAGTAAAAAATATTTTAAACGAAGTCAATTTAATCTTGTGAGCTTTATGCGAGTGATGCCAGCTTTAAAATTAAAGCCCTTACTGACATGATAGTAATTGAAAACTAATAGAATTTTATGAGGTGCCGAGATCAAAGGTATCTCAAAGGATGTCTGTTTCGCATATAAATTGACGAATTTGCTTCCATTTACACCTTCACTCCATACAGGCTGCGAAGCCGTACTCGAATTCGTTAATAATTTATAATCCCTTCAGTTCATTCTCGTGACTGAAGGTCTTGCCTCTTTAATTATTTAATGTATGCAAAAAGCAAGGCAATAAAAACACGAAACTTAGAAGTGTTTTATTAGTTGCCATCATTTAGCGAATTAATAAATAACAAAACCTTTACTTGTTTATTTCAAACAAAAGCGTCCGTGCTTTATGTATACAATTATAAGAAAAAAATAGAGATTAAGATAAAAAACAGGCCCTTGTTATATCATTACTAAATGATAAACTTTTTTAAACAAACGCTATTATTATTATATTAAGTATCCCTTTCGCTATTTTTCTGATTATTACTGATTAGAACTTTTAAAATATACATTGTATAAAAATCACAAACAATTCGATTAGATAACAAATAGAGTGCGCGAGCGGGTTTGAAGGTACTCTTTGGGGGAAAACCCTCTTATTATGAGCCCGCACGACTTGCTACTTGAACACGTCGGCTTGCCACAATCTTAACAAGTCCTTTATTACTACCATTCTTTTAATTTCCGTTTCTCCTCCACCCTTATTTGTAGGTCACTAAAATGTAATAATACATTTTTTTGCGAAAATAAAACTCATATTTACTGTCAAATAATAAGTACGCATCAGAAATCACTGTCATTTTCATATTTATTCGCTTTTATTCCCCGGAGATTGGAATTTTGTCGAGAGTGTTCCATTAATACGCATTTAGTATCTTCAGCGTAATTATTACGAAGTTATAACGTTCATTACGTTGGCACCACCCTTCCCTCCCTACACTTGCGTGGTTTACATGCTTGTAAAACCTACCCTCAACCCGTATTCGGTTTCAGTCTTAATCAATGTTTGTACAGCAATTAAATTAAACAGTAAATAACATTCAAACCTTGTTTTTATATGCATAATATATAAAAGGTAACATGTTATATCTTATAATTGAGATTAAGCTGAAATTTAAACCTCATACGATCGTTTTTCCTAACTTTGGCCATATTAAAGTCTCTACTTTCCAATCTATGATTAATGATGTTCTCTAAATATAGTTCTTAAGACAAAAATCAATAGTTAAATAAAAGCGTAAATAAATTTTAATTAAGCTGACAAACAATTCTCACTAAGTACTACATGATAGTAATTAAAAAGCCTTTTATTTTTCAAGTCAATTCAATATTTCGATTAACCGATAGAGATTTCAATTTCCTTTAGTCACGTGCGCGGGGATCGCGGGGAGATCGGATCCGGCGGTTGGCTCAGACGGTAATGAGCCAGCGGATGGCAATTTTGCTAGATGGGCTTTTGGTTACAGCACCACTTTGTTTTTACGCCAATACTCTTTTAATATTCTCCCTTCCTCGTATAAAAGTTACGCACCGCAACCTATTAAATTGAAAAAAAAATTAGCAAGAAAAATGGGTCTTAAGTTTAACTTAGAAGTCTTCCTACTGACTCATTAAGTTTCTATATGTCTAGTAAAGTGTTCAGTATCACCTACATTATCAAATATTAAAAACTTAAGAGGTTTTAGAAGAACGAAAGAATATACCAAAAAGGGATACCTTAAACTCGTTTACATCCTTGTAGAAAAACAAACCATATTTATAATATCCTCAAATGTAGGCACTAATCCTTTTCGCCCGAGGGACAGACTCGCAACTTCTTTGTGTATGCATCGGACATTATTTCATTTGGAAATAAGAAATATCTCGGCTATTACTTAGAGAATACACCTGAACAACATTAAACAAAGTACAAAAGCGGGTCGCGCTGGAATTCAATTTGAAAAACATCATGGTAGAGCTTTCGGCGCTATTCCATTACAAGTAAATTCTTGGCTATGAGGTCGAATCATACGACTACATTTCAAGGTAACTATATCTATAATTTTATTACTTGTATGTTTCTTATTAAAGAGAAATAATAAGCCTTTCTATTTCCTTCTAGTTCTCACAAAAAATATAATTTTAATTATCTACTACAAACGCTAAGCACAGCTTAGTAAAAGTCAATCACAAACGATTAATGAAAAAAAATATGAAATGTACCCTTGTATTTCGTTCGCAATTATTTTAAACAACTTTGCATAAACTCATTTCGCGGTAAATTGCCCTGGCTCCTCATGAGATACCTACCTTTTAAATTAATAAGGAAAGTTTGTGGTGTATTTTAACTTACAAAGCTGTAATATACTTAGGATATATATTTCCTTGCTACATTATTATATTTTCTACATAAAAGATGCTAAGAAAAATTATTAATATTTTAGTATAAGTCATAATTAGGTAAAAAATTATGAGGTTTGTAGTCTTTTCTTAATTTCAAGTCGCATAAACCTTATAAAATATGGCTTTCGTAATCACTATGTTCGTATTCATAGTTTCAACCGTTATTTGATCTTCATGATTTTTACTAATTAATAAGTAGTTTTAATTTCATTCTAAATCAAGTACGATTTTATAAGTCGAAGTTAATTCTTGAGGGGGTGTTTAATTGATTCATAATATTCAGTTATTCAAGATTTTCAATTTTCTGACGTAAGATTAATAAGATTTCTTGGTCGGTTAGCACGATAATGAGTTTCCTGGCTAACAGTTAACCGAGATGGGGCTTTTGGAAGCGACCGCTTGATCTACTACGGAATCTATTAATCTCAAAACGATTGTAATAAGTTTCTTTTTGATTTAGTAAGACACTAAAATCTCTTAATTGCTGAATATTCATTTATTTTTAAAGAGAAAATATCAAGTTTCACCATAACATTATGATAAGAAATAATGGCCTAATCACCCTTAACTCAGGGTACGCTCCGAGCCCCTCGGTTTGGACTTATAGTGAGCTGATGATGATGATGATAAGAAATACATGCGTATGCAATGTATAAAAAACTTAGTGTAAAACAATTATAAGCATGAATCCTTTTTCAAATTCTAGAACTTTAACTTACGATGGCAAAAATTAGTTATGGAAGTTAAAAAATCAAATATGAATCTATAAAACTCGCCTTTGAAATCCGTTTTAATGCGCTTATTAACTTCATATGAAGTTGGGAAAATATCAGAGTTAAACAACATACCTGTAAATCTGTTGAGGCGTAAATTTATGTTGTAACTTTATACTAGTGTTTTTTAAAACAAATATTATTCGTTTTTATAGTAATTTATTTATTATTTTGACGACCATGGTTGTTTGGTTTTGGTGCATTTATAAAATAGCTTTTTTTCATTCAAGAAGTGAGCTCCGTTCAGTCGTTGATCACCTCGGTGATCCCATCGCTCATTTGCTTCTTCCCTTATAAAAAAAAAGTTAAGCAGTAATACTTCCCTTTCTCTGTGTAAACCTGTTATCGTTGGTTAGACTAACAAATTGTAACATTTGACATAGTATTTACGTTAACAGCTACGTCCTTTTATGACTAAGTGTATGATGCATTACGTCGTTCGTTTTATGTTTTAGCTATAAAGCTAAGTGAAATAATATAAACTACAAACTCTGTTGTTAGCGTCAATACTACTAAACTTTGACACAAACATAAAACGAAAATAATTCATGTGATAAATAGCAAATCTGAGGCAAAGAATAACTAAAATAAATCGCATTTTTAAAGTTCTAACTCGTAATTTATTGTTGCATAAAATCTAATTGTTCAGTTTTCAAGCATTTTCAACGGAGTTTTGTTGAACTCTCATGATAAAATAAAATGCATAAATAATTTTATGAGAAAGTTTCTAGAACATTCGAGTGTATTGTCTCTTTATGATGAAGGTTCGAGCGAGGTAGTTCAGTTTAAACGGAGACCTTATAACTTTCGCTTCATAGTTTTAAACAGATAGAAAGCACAATATAAACAGACCTGACGGTGGCTAATGTAAAAAGTTCACAGTGAACGTAACGCTATTTTGCCCGCTTCCAAAACAGCCGATTGAATAGGTATTTCGTCATTGTTCGGCGTTGAACTTTCGTTGTTTGGGGAATTCAACTTCCCCGAGGTATTTTCTTTAGTAAACTTTACCTTTATTGTGATCATAAATACGTTTTAATAAATACGAAATTACTTTTTAATACAATAGATATGATAACAGAATATCGAAGAATTCTTTATAGTTTCCCAGTAAATATTTATTCAGAAAGTCTATACAGTGTATTAATTTTATTCGGAAAAAAGCTTTTGCTTTGACAAAACAAAGTATGAATTCTGCTTACGTTAAGAAATTTAAAAAGTAAAGTTTAAATTATCCCTCGTACAGCAAATATAAGTTTACATGTATAGATGGATGTTTGTTAGAAGGTATCTCTTAAACGGCTGTCAAACACAATCTGGAAGAACACATAGGCCATCTATAATCACAAAAATGTTTAAGCTTCACTTGGGAAATATTTCAATAAGACGTGCTAATCTTATTAAAATTTGACACAGTAACACATGAGATAATATTAATCTTATTTTTTAATTCTATACAGACAAAGACGCGGTCAAAAGCTAGTCCCTTTATAGAACAAAACGGGTGTATCATTACTGAAAATGTTCGCTAAAAAGATATAGCCTACAATTCCTTATTTCTTTGTAAGTATTCATTTGTTTGAAATGAATATGCAAGACGGTACATTACGTATTGTCTTTTGGAGTGCGGCCAACAGTTCATGACTGAGTAATATTTTTTAAATTCAATTTGGGTGAAGCCACAGGGCTGTACAGACGGCTTAATGTACACCTGGTGAACGCCTAAATGAGATACTGCAAACTTCTTCAGCTGCGCTAAACTATGTTATTATTTTAGCTCAGCATATAAATTTTCTTGATTTATTAATACAATAGTTTTAATGAAATTTATAATTAATTAGGTACCCAGTGTGTAAGTGGTAAGTAACAGTAATGGACCTTACATATTTATATAATATTTTTTAACTTATTTATTCAAAACTGTGTAAAAAAATCTTAATTAGAAGTCTAGGTGTTCTAATAGACTATGTTCTACATCTACGCCACATTTCAGCGCGATCCATGCAGCCGTTCTGGAGATATCTTCTAACAAAAATTGATCCATTCATTCATTCAAACATTGGCATTTATAATATTAGTAAGAAGTAAGATTTGCGTCAAGAGTAAACTGAATTATTAAATAAGGAAGTATATTAAATTATTCTGTTTTGTAATAGGTTAATAATTAATTATTAAATGCTCCTCTTTTCTAACGCCGTCTAAAACATTTCTTATTAAATAAGTAGCAAATACAGTTGGAATTTGAAAGAAAAATGTTTTATAAATCTTTTTGGCTGATGGTTTAAATTAAGATATAATACAGACAAGAATTACCTTATAAAATTCAGACTTTAAATCCTGGTATACCGCTGATGCGCTAAGAACTCAATTTGCCGGCGGGCTAAAGGTGATTTACCTAGCTAGCCACGGGAATATTAAAATAAAAGTAATACGAATATAACGCACAACTCACGACGCATAAAGGTGGTGTAAAATCCCTTAATAATGTACGGTTAAGTTTTATTTGAACTGTTGCATACTAAATCTTACTAATATTATAAATCCGAATGTTTAGATGGATGGATGGATAGATTGAATTGATTGATAAAATTTGCCGTAGATGGGGAAGTCAGGACGAAGACATAGGTTTAATTAAGTTTTTTTTTTTATTCCGCGCGGACGGAGTTGCGGGCGACAGCTAGTCTATTATAATTTTTACACAAAGTGTAATGTACGATACAGATCGTTTGCCGCTACCTACATTAACGACAAGTACAGACGGTACTCTTTTAACCATAACGAGTCTTGCTTTTTGTCTGCACTTTTCTAACGTTCATAATTCCCATGTCCTGATGGAAAAGATGAATTAATAAAAATTACCGTCAATTCAAAACCTGCCTGAATTTTTAAAAATGATAGAAAGTTTGAGATTAAAGCACACCACGACTCGACACGACAAATCTTACACTCATTAGTTATTATTTAATTACATAAGTAAACGTTAAAAATGTATTTATTTAAGCCAACATTTTGTTGTTATAAATGGAATGGAAAGCAGTAGAAGGGTTTCTATCCACTACTGTTACTCTGAAGTGCTTATGTAAGAAAGTTCATCCTCTTGATATGTGTAGTTAGAAAGTGTCCTTATCTTTCGAGGATTCGTGTACTTATAACTTTTATGACACACTCAACAACTGATATAATTGGAAGAAGTACGCACCATGTATGTATAAGTATATAGCTCAATGTACTTATGTAACATTTTGGAAAGTTATATTAAATACGCAAAACCTACTTACAACCGTTCGAACACCAAACATTAAACAAATTATTGACTCAGTTTACTTTTCCTTTATCTCTCGTTTAATTTTTATTTTAATTTTCTCACACCTCAGATAAGTAAACATCAAAGTTAAAATATGTTAAATAATTACCAAAAATTTGCTTTTTAAAATGAAGAAAGTTATCCTGACTGGAAATTTGAAAAGCGACCTCAGAACTTATGCTTTGTGTCAAAGAACAGGCAAAGGTGCAAAGTAAACAGCACAGGGTAATGTAAAAACTTTTGTGGAGTGGCAACATTGCACTGTTTATTTCTAAAACATCAGCTTTCATCCTCCCGGTAGTTAATTTAGTAGATCTATAGGAAGTAAATTTTGGGATAGTAATAAACTCATTGAAATGGAAATATGATAGGAATTTGAACATTATCTTATTAATATTATAAATGAGAAGTTTAGATGGATGGCTGAATGTTTGTTACAAGGCTTCGGAATGGTTCGACAGATCTTGATGAAGATTGGATTTTTTTTTAAGATAGAAAATAATCTGGAAGAGGACATAGGCTATTAATCAATTATTTCTTTAATACCCCACAGACGAAGTGGCGGGTATTCAAAAATAAGGGATAGTCGATTGACACCTCACCGCTGCGGTTAAAGGAAATATTTTGATTTAATCGACAAGATAAATTTAAAAATGCAGCTATTGAATTTTATATTAAAAGCGCTCCTCGAAATCCTCGGAATATTATGTGCCTATAAAAATTTTATATCGTAGGATAAACTCACAATTTTATGCAACGATAAATATTTTAAGCTCATAGTGCAATATGCATTGAGTAATATTTTATGGACTTAGATAAGGTGAGAAGAAAATACGTAGCCATTTTTCAAAGATATAAATAAGAAAATAATGTACTTATTTAATAACAAATGACTATTTGGAAATGTACAAACAAAATATGCTGGTAATTTAAAACTTGTATAATTGTATCTTAGGAGCTTATTGTTATAAAAATTACATATTCTTAAGCTGAAGACCCCAAATATCCGAAACTAAGACATAGCTATTAATGTTCTACGCAGCGAAAACTACGAGCACCTCTCACACATCACTTAAACAAGCCACACTCTAAGCTTACACCGCTTGTTGTGGCCGCTTTTAAATAAATGTCATGTCTAAAATATGTACATCTTTTTTTTTATTCAACACTATATCTTTTAGACTTTGCGTAATAAATGTTTTTTGCCCATAACATACTTTTACCGTTATACCATCTTATATATAAAATTCTCGTGTCACAATTTTTGTTCCCATACTCCTCCGAAACGGCTTAACCGATTCTCGTGAAATTTTGTAAGCATGTTGAGTAGGTCTGAGAATCGGCTAACATCTATTTTTCATCCCCCTAATTTATTTTTTAGACAAACACGCGGACGGCGTCGCCGGCGACAGCTAGTAACATTATAAAGATACTAGCTATTGCCCGCGACTCCGTCCGCGCTGGATTTAAAGATGCATATAGAATTTCATTAAAATCGGTCAAGCCGTTTTGGCGGAGTAAAGAGGAGTAAGTAACATTGTGACATGAGAATTTTATATATAAGATTTATTTAGTTATTGTTTGCATCCAATGTAAACCAAATACAATAAAATAAAATACTACATTCGACTTCTTTTGTGAAAGCATTCATCTGTATTCAGGCTTTTTTCTTTTAGCGATTGCTAACCTTTTCATTGGAAGGTTTACATTTTACTTCAAAGCGTCGTCATATGTACGTTCACATGCTATTTATTTCCGATTTTCTGTTTATTTTTCACTCCACCTCTCGCCTGATCACTTGGAAACATTATTTACTTAAACATATTCGTCTGAAGACATTCTTTAACCTTTATACAACACTGTTTTTTGTAAACGTATTAGAAAAGAATTTCAATTGTCATAAATTGTTTTACAAGGATTACAATAAGAAAGGTAATTAATAAATAAAATGTACAATCTTTTTTTTTATTATATACTCATTTATCGAATATGGATAAAATAATTATCATATTGATCTCAAACTTCACTGTTTTCAACAAAAAAAAACGTAATTAATAGCATTAAATTAGACAGAAATATCCAGCCAATTTTGAATGCTAATTATCTTATTCGCATTTTGTTATTAGGCGAAAAGCTAACAAAAACACGCGAGTTTTATTCTCCGCCGCAACAGAGCTTAACAAGTTAAGCGTTAATACGATTTACTTATATCAAAGTTAGTTTGTTTGTCGAGCTCGAGCGTAACCACTCGATTATATAAAGGGTTATTTATTTTAACATTTCATATCCTTGTAATAGTAAAATAGATTAGTTACAATTTTCATTTGCTTATATTTAGCACCATAGATTAGTTAACAAAACAGACAGGTGAAACTAAATAAAAGCTTGTAAAAATATTTATTATTGATCTTATATCTTTGGATATTAATGAAGGCAGATCAGTTAACAATTTATCTCACTAATTTCATTGTATTTAAATTATTTCATAACAAATGTCGATACAAATACGACGATCAGTGTAGGTTTATACAATGATCATAAAAAAATTGAAAATATTTTTCATTGTGATAATAAAATATAACAAATTTTCAATATACGATCGTGTTGTGTTTTAAAACATAAAATAAAAGAAAGCAAATATTCATTTTGGCAAATCCACTCGGGCATGAACTACTGAATACACAGAAAGGGATCGATTTAACAACGACAGATCTGGACTCATGTTTTGAATGTCACAAAAGCCGGCCGGAGTTCGGTTACAACAGACGTTTGCTTAGGATTTGATTTGATTCACTAGCTTCGTATCCCTGCTTTACCTTATTTGAACGCAAAGTAAAGGTCATTCCAAAATCAATCTAGTTAATTAAAAATTGAAATGCTCTTTGGCTCTGTGTGGAAACACTTAAATAATATTAAAGGGCACTATTTACAAGTAAATCTCGTTTAAGGATTTTTTATTACTTACTATTTATCCTCTTCCAAACTAATATAAAAACGGCTAAAGACTCACGTATATCCGACCCGTGGCGGCACCGAATAGTTTCGGCCCATCGCTCAGTGAGCGAGGGGCTGCGTCCGCAAAATAATACCAGTACCACTCATCCTGATGAAGGGCCCCCAATGGGCTCGAAACTAGTCGATTTCGCCACCGGGCGAATATACGTGAGTGTTTAGCCGTTTTTATATCAGTTTAGTATAATGTCCCACGAAAGTTTGAATAATTTAATATCATCTTCCACATTGGTTAGGAAGAAAATCCGACCCTGTGCATGTGTACTGGCGCAACACTAGCCTTACTAAAATGTCGACGTTTATGTCCCCTCACTAATCATTTTGACACTTGACTTTGTAACGAAAGCTCGCCATTCCCGCCGAAGGATTCTAACTTATAATGTAGCATTTGCTACCATTAAAAGTACGCATTAAAACAGCACTATTACAAATAAGTGGCATTCACATTTTTTTTCTTTTACTTAAACTGCGATTAAAATACGAAAAAAATACCGAGTTATATGTGTCTACGTGTAAAGTTGAATGATATTATTCTTGCAAGTTAACTAACTTGAAGTATTAATAAATTGTTCGTTATATTTGTAATATAGATTTTACATTAAATTTTGACATCGGTTATGGGCGCGATGTATGCAGAATTGTTTAACTCTGTGCATTATACCGGTGGTGAGAGCGATGAGCCTGGCATGTGCGATAGTGCTTAATCAAAACTTCAATTAAATATTCGTAATACCTTTCGTTGAGCTCACTCACGGGGAGACCACATATATTATAATAGCTATTTTGTACCGCGTATTTATAAAAACACCATTTGCATTTTTTTCATAACATTAATATTAAAGGTATAGAATTTAATTGTATTTAAAATGGAACCTCTACATAACTCATACAAAAGAAACATTTAAAGAAAAAAAAATGTGTTCACTAATTAATAATTGATGACGTTATTGGACCTCTTTTTAATTTATAGATTCTAAATTTAAATATCTTGCATACTAATATATCAAATCGTTGTTCAGGTGTTTCAATTCACATCTAGAGCAAAAAATAAAAAGTATTTTCACAAGAAAACTTTCTTATTGTGACAGCTTATGAATGGTGGTCGTTTCGGCAATGCTTTACGTGCCGTGGTTACCAGCACGAATTACACTATGTTTCTATACAAGTACAATTTTATAAAAAAATATTGTGCAATTAGGATGCATTTGTATTTAAAACATGTCAATTGAATCCCTTTTGTACTTAAAAACTATAAACTTTGTTTTTAGGGTTCCAAGCCTCATTGGAAAAAAACGGAACCCTTCTAGGATCACTTTGTTGTCCGTCCGTCTGTCTGTTTTTCTCAAAAACGCGTGAAGGTATCAAGCTGGAATTTATATCTTGTGTTCAGGTCTGTGGTATCTAGGTGCTGTGAAAAAATAAAACTTCTAAGCCAACCCAATCAAAAGATACAACCGTTTATTTTCTATTGTACTGTAACAACTACTTAACTTGGTACTTTTGTGCTATGTTCTTTTCTTGTGTAATTTTAAAGTATAAGATATTTAAAAGGAATGTCACCATTTTAATAAAAGCGATATTTGAAAGTCAAAAGGTCTAAAGTAGCTTAAACAAAAATTATTTTCATCATTTGACATAAACAATCTTGTAATTGGAATTAAAGATGTCGCCTTTAAAGCTAATACCACTTTAACTTTGAAGTCGAATCCTGTTGGAATCCAAACATAGCATAAACAAAAGTTTGAGAGCAATACTCGTAGCTTATTCAATTAATATACTACGAAACTGGGAGTTTATTTTTTTATTTATATAAATGATCTCAGCTGGAAACTTAGTTAATAGTAATAAACGAGCCGTTAAATGCGGCAGCTCTTCGGGGTTTATACTATTTGTCTCTCCCTGACCGAGGTAATGGGTGAAGACTAATGGCCGTCAAGTTGAACGCTGGTAATTTAGAAAAATGAATCTCAAGACTGATAGTATCTTGTTTCTTTAAATCTTTGGTATCTGTTTATAATTACCTTCAATTCTGTATTATTTCTAACTTATTATTCAACTTTGCTTTCACTTTTCATATTTATGTAAATTATTTATGTATTTTAACAATTATCTTGTACATATTATATATGTCAAAGTAATAAATTAAGATATAATTATTTATCAAAACGTTGTATAAAAACGAATGCAACAGACAAAATATATGATTACTAGCTGTCGCCTGAAAATCCGTCCGCGCGGAATTAAAAAATAGCCTATGTGTTTCTTCAGAGTATGTTCTACGACTATGCTAAATTTCAGCCAAATCCGTTGAGCTGCTCCGGAGATACCTTCAAACAAACATCCATTCATTCGTCCATTTAAACATTTGCATTTATAATATAAGTAAGAATTAAGATTTATTGTATGTGACCTTTTAAAGTCGTTTATTATTTTATTTTAAATTATATTCCCTCTTAAAAGAAGTGATTGAATATTGCAATTTTCTAAGAAAACTATGTAATATACTGTAGAAACATCTAGTATCCTATTGGTCTGAACACAAACACTTATCAAAACGAGTGGTTTACTTAGGAGTCTCGATAGACGCTTGCCGAGAGACAGTTAGATTAGTTGGTGCGCTTCGAGTATCATAATATTGCCAGAGAGCGATTTGAATCGCAATAACATCTCTTCAACTCTGATTCACTTTGTTCAACAGTTTAATGAAACGGAAACAATATTGCTTTGAATCAACCTTCAACTTTTATTTATTAATAATACAATAAAATAAAACAAAGTTAATTAAATTAAATCATGTCAATGGGAAATGTCAACGTAATACTATAAGCTCTGTTAAAGTCTTAATAGGATATATTTTTTTAATTATGTGAACTTTGATTTACTCACGACTATGTATTTGTATAGAAAGCTAACCTCACATACTTTATTTTCAGGTAGCGCTACATCTTGGTCACTTAATAACAAAGGTATGTAACCATTATTTTAGTTAAAAATTATTTTTTACTATGAAATTACTCTCTACATTTAGAATCAGGAAAAATTATCACTGCATCAACTGTCATATTTAAAACATGAAGTTAACATATTAGTGAACAATTGCGAACATTATTATAGTATTAATCAATTCTATAATATAAAATATATAACATATAGAAATATTGTGATTGAAATTGACATACACGAGCTCCGTGAATAACCACAGCCAGTAGTTTAATTGGCGTAAAAATAACGACGTGACTGGGATTTACTCGCACATCCGACACGCACCAAACGTGACACCTTAAATTTGTTTTCCTATTTATTTGCACGATAATACTGAATCGTATTTAAAATTCTATAGAACAAGTTATAATACTACAATAATAAAATTCAGTCTACTTTTTGTGACTAAAACTGTTTGCCTAGTAGAGTCATTTACAGCTTTACGGGGTTTGAAGTGGCCAAACGTAGATGGCGCTTACCCCAAACTTCGTTCGATGTCTACTTTTTAAGAAAGGTTTAAATAACTGCCGTTGACGCAATGCTAATGGAGCGTGGCTCATAGTGTAGAATAAGTATGAAAATCTCAACTAAGGGATTGCTAAAGTCACTTTTCAACCTTGTCAAAAACATACGTTAAAAACAAATTTAAGCGGTTAAGAAATGTATTTTGTTTAGAAAAAATATACAACCGTACTCACATTAGAGAGGCGGACTGTTTCGTATTACTAACAATGATAACAAAGGCAAGGTAAAAAAGCGGTCAACAACAATTTGGACCGGCTCACTCGCGGTACGATTTTCCCAAATCTTGTCTCTAACCCTAATAATGTAACATTACGAGCATATTACATTATGTTCCAAAAACTAATTTGTTACCACTGGCAGTTTTATTTTTTATTTTTAATGAGAAAGGCAAACTAAGAAATCGTTCACTGATTGTTAGTTTACGAGTATTTGAGATCCTTACGCATTTAATTGTATTTTGAAAAATTGTGGAATTAAATACCAAATATAATGAAGAGTTTTAATGCTATCCTATAATCCTATTCGTCATTTCTAAGTACGCTTAGATTTTATGAAAATATATACATGGTTCGGCAAATCTGTGAGACGGTAAAACGCTTCAATACAAACGATTTCTGTTTGGTAAAAGTTCAAAGTGCATGTGGGCACATGTAAGCCTTAAAGAATATGAAATATTTTCTCTGTCTATTTATTACTACATGTATAACTTAGAAATATTAAACTACAAACATAAATAAAATAAATGTATGAACATTGTTTAATATGTTATATAGATCAACAGTATGTAGTCGAATTCAATGCAAATTAGTAATAGAATTTTACCTTTTTATAATAATAATAAGCAATCAACTTAACTATAATATTATTGTATAAAAATTATATTAAATAATAAGGGAAATAAGAGGGGTAGAAGTTTCCCTGATATTAGTAGACGATAAAAATGATTAACCTTAAAGATAGCAAGTCAGCAAGCATCTTTCTTGTTTAAGACATTGTTTCTCAAGTTTCATCAAAATTACTTTCATAATACTCAACAACGGAGCTCTTATATACAAAGCTTTGATGTAATTAACCATTGAATTTTAGTCGATGCGAAGACAAAGATTTTATTATATGAATAGATTTTCTTTTAAATGAAATTTATTGTTCTACAGGCTGTCGCTCATGACTCTGTCCGCGCAGAATAAAAAAAATTTCAGCGAGATCTATGCTCCCGTTTTGGAGATACCTTCAAACAAACATCCATCCATCCAAACATTCGCATTTAATATTAGTATAATAAGATAGATATGTCATTTGAAATCTAAAATTAATTATTAAAAAAATCAACAGTTTTTTCTGGTTAAAAAGAGTTGTAGGTGTTTTTTATTCCTGAAATCATCTAAAATCTTTTTTTTTTTTAATTGAAAAAATGTAATTAAAAAATAATTAATGAAAACTGAGACTCACTCAAATAATAAAAAAGTTAAAGGGGAATATTTTATAAAGTCATTGATTGTAGGAACTTAAACGAGATTTCCCCAGACGGTACAATTTATAATCAGCCATGTTTCATCATACTCGGCCGCTTTCCCAATAAAACACACAAGTTTTGTACTATGTGGTTTGTTAATAAGTAAGTAAAGTTACTAACTTGATGAGTTTTAAAATATAATCTAATATTATTATATAAATGCGAATGTTTGGATGGATGACGGTTAGAAAGTATCTTCAGAACAGCTTCATGGATCTCACTGATATTTGGCAATGATGTAGAAAATAGTCTGGAAGAACCATAGGCTACTAATTAAGTTTTTAATTCCGCGGAGACGGAGTCGCGGGTGACAGCTAGTGGTGATATAAAAAACTTGATACTTCATGTCGTCGACTAAGCAAAAAACTACGCAGATGTTTTCAGTACATTTTGAACTCTTAAGCAACTTCTTTAAGTTGTTTAAATATTTATGAGAGGGCCCTTTTTCTCGAGGTGTACTCTACCGTATAATGTGAGGAATTTACTGAGCTGACCTCTTTAAAGAACATGAAAATTACGCTCGTTCTGTTACATCGTGTTATTTGATTTTTTGAAATCCAAATGTCACATTTGAAATAAGTATTGTGGACACAATATTTTCCAAGATTCGTTTTAACACGTGTTTAGTTTAGAAAGTAGACAAGTTCTTTAGGCCGCCGGATGTAAGAATTAAGCCTAAACTTTAAATTTTATAAAACTAAAAAAACTAAAAGAAAGTAAATAAAAATTAAAGGATCTCTGAATACTCCTATCATCTTTTAAAAGATACGTAGTAGAAACGGCCTTTTAAAAATGAACATTGGTTTAAATAATTTCATAAATTGAAAGGAAAATGCATAAAAATATTCAGTCCCCTTTCATAGTCAAAATGGAGAAAAAACACGAATGGAAATTGGAATCCGGATTTACTTGTTACCTGGCGAGGTGTACCGGCGGGCGTCACTTCCCGACACGACGCTAATTAGTTAGATATTTTCACACGAAAACTTCTCTTAATGCTGGAAAAGCCACGGCTAAACTCCATTTTTGTTGATAAAAAAATGCAGCTGACAAAAAACAACGCTGTCGAGTAAGCATGATCATTATTTGATGAATTACACTAGTCTTAAACATTGTTTTCTACTAGTATCGATTATATTTAAAATGAAGTTATAAAAAACTTCTAATCCCTGGTTAATAAGACCAAATTCCCTTTATAAACCATATTGTTTTCTTTGTTTTGTCAAATATGAGAGGGATGACGATATAAACTTATATAAAAATACCACCGGGGTGCCGCCACCGGACGAATATACGTGAGTGTTTAGCCGGTATTATATAAGTTTATTATAATGTCTCCGGAATGTTCGAATAATTTAATGGATGACGATATGTTTCATACAGAGATTTTGGTACCAGAAACCAACGATAAATAACTATTATTGTTCTTTGTTTTAGTATGTTCGTTACTTCATTTAAAGATAATCATAATAATGTGTCAATATGCCAAGAAACTGTAATAGTTTGTTATTTGTTATTAAGGTAAGAATGTATCCAAGATTATGTAAAAGTAATAATAGTAGGGTCGGACAAGGCGCGAACTCATCGGAGCGCGTCCTGGGCGAACATCGGGATAATCTCGTTGAAAGATTTGATTTTCCGCTAAATTTGATAAAAGTAATGAAATACAACTCCCTTCGTATTTCCTCCAACTCTTGCAAGATATTGAAAGAAATTTGATAGGTATATTGATTTTTTACAGATGTACATTTTGTGAATCCACACATTTATTAGATTTCCAATTCGAAAATCGCTCCCGTCTTTTACATCAACGATATTATAAAATCAATAGATAAATTAATACAATTATCAACCCTCTTTTAAGTCCATTGACTAACATTATTAGTTAACATTTAAAAATACAGAGTTAAATAAATACATGCAAATTCCAAAATGTGGTTTAAAATATAACGAGAATAAGAGAAACAAGCCATTGTTTGATTTAATAAAATACAGTTATATTTTTAACAGTAATAAATTAGTTTATAAAGTCTCATTTTAAATGGATACATCGCACGTAACCCGCCAGCTCTCGCTACTAAGTACATTTCGTCGCTACATACCTCTTATTCAATTTGCGAGCGAATCAGTTCCGCCAACCAGATTATCTTTCATGCCAGGGTTTACACGCTTGCTGGAGATTTTTCGCATTAAACAAATGTGAGATTTCTGTAAAATTTCTTCAAATTAAAGCTTTATAAAATTCTAAACGAAATATAAAATGACAACCCTTTTTAATTTGCTTTTAATATTTATTTATTTAATTTAATGTTAACAATAAATGTAATTGTACTGTAGACGATTATTTACAATCTTTTTAATTTCTTAACGGTGAATTCAGTATTATAATATTCAATTATATTTAAAAGTGAAATATTCTAAATTTAAATCTATTCTTAAGACAAACTAATAAATGTTATTTAAAGTTATCTTTTAAAAGAACATTATCATTGAAGTAGCGTCGGACAGTATGAGCTGAAAATGGTAAAGGGAAAGGAAGTTTGCGAAAAAGCAACTAGTGCATTCTAATGGGCGAAGCACTTGGCACATGCAGGACGGAAGGGGGCGCACTCAACAACGTAAACATTTGCCCGATAATTGTGATTCCTCAGTTACGCTTCTTGAATAAATATTCCCTCGCCCCGTGAGGAATGTACCAAATGCCTTTAACTCGGAGCATTTCTTTATTGGACAAAATCATGACTTACTGTTTTATTAACAAATAACTCGGTTCGCCGTATACCGTTTGTTTAGGCTTCATATTGTTTGTGTTCATATATTGCAAACAAGGTGGGCAACATAATTCTGTTACAACCCCAGAAACATTGACACTTTGTTAAGTAAACCACATACGTTTCCCGAAACAATACTCCTGTTTATTCACCTTCGATTATTCAATTACCGTTGAAGATAATACTAGTATATATGTTATTGCGATATTTTATATTATTAACATTGAATTAATTTATTTAAATGATTAATAGGATGGACTATAAAAGTAATTTACTGAAACCGAAAATTTTAACTTATTAATAATAATGCGAAAGTTCAGATGGATGGATGGATTTTTATTAGACTGTAACTCCAGAACGGTTAAACAGATTTCGCTGAAATTTGGTATAGATATAGAATATAGTCCGGAAGAATACATAGGCTACTAATTATTTTAATTTTTAATTCCGAGTGGACGAAGTCGCGGGCGACAGCTAATCATCAATAATTTCGTCATAGATCATTAAGAACAAGCATGACAGTAATTAAATCTTCCTTCGATGAGGCGCTACAATTTGATTAACATTAATTACTAAAGAAAATATTAATATTATAAATATTTCATTCTGAGTAGTAACGTTACAACTTGTTTGCTGTTTGAACTTATGTACGTCAGTATTAGGACCTGTTTGATTGTTAACAATTAACCCTTGTACAGTAAACTTGAACAATAACAAGCAACCTATTGTTAGAGCCTAAGTGACATTGTTAGTCAAACTTTGATATAAATACGACTAAACCCTTGCTTGAGTCGCTTGTAATTTAATCTATAAGCTTTGTGTTAGTTGTTTTAAAGTAAAATGACACTGAAAAGTCATGAAAATTATACCACTGTTTATTATTTTTAATGATTTACTCTAATCGTAATACTTGCTATAAGTTTTTGCTGTAATTGCTCATATTATAATCCAGTGCAATATTTGATATTTACAATTTTAATTGAACAAAAATATAAATTATTTATTTATCCTAAGTTCGAATTATACAATTTTAATAGAAAATAACAAAGCTATAAATATATTAACATATTGCAAAGTCCAAATCGGAGTAAACTTTAGTTATAAAACAATTGGGATCGAACGGTTCGCTCAGAAATCCAAGATTAAATTAGCATTTAGTAGGTATCAAATCAAATTGGTCGTCCGAAAACCCAAGCAATTCATGTTTATTTATCACATACTAAACTCACGTCAGTAATAATACGAGATTAAGGAGTTAGATTAATTTCAATACCTATTTGTCTAGTTAGATTGGACTCTATTGCTATACTACTACTATTGGTATGCAAAAAACGCAATAATCAAAAAGCATAACCACATTTTCTGCTTGTTAATATATAACGTCTACATACAATAATCTTCATAATACAAACATATTATATATAATACATCACATCTACAGTCATATTAATAACCAACTATTCTGACTGTTAAGAATTATTATTATTATTTATATGCATAATACGAGTGGACGCTATATATTGCTCCAGCTCCATACAAGCCTTTGTCAAGATATCTATTGGTTGGAGGGTTACACACAACGTTTAATTTTATCGAATTTGTGACAAACCTAGCTCGAAGCTAACATAAGTGTCCTGTTAAATGCTTTACAAAGGTATATCCAGACACAAAGGAGCTGTCATATCGAAGCGCAGCGCTTCCCGACTGTAATACAATACCGTTTATCTGAACAGCGTCCTCTTTTCCACATGACAGTGACAAGGAGTTCCGCGAGCGTCGATCACGGCCTTAACAATGGCCACACTTCTCCGCTTCCTGCCGTCCCATCACACTATTATGGCTATTTCTACACTTTCGAATTTATAGTAGCTTTAGAAATAAAATAATTTCCAGTAAAATGATAATGCACTTGTCGTGAATTTAAATTTTTATTTTAATATGTAAATTTGATTTAAACACATACTCACACGTGTTAATTGAATTAACTTTCGGAGTAATCCGAAAAGAGAAATGTTCATCATAAAACAACGATAACTCAGTCCGAAAGTTAGTCTGCAGGGTCATTAATTTAGTGTCAAATTACACATCGCATACACGAATTGTAGAACGGTCGAGCTTGCATAGGTGTAACCTGCCGGCCAAACGGCTGACACTGTCAAACTACTGAAAATTAGTTTGGGAATTCTGATGAAAAGTTTAATTGGTTCTTCAAAGTCGATGTGTGTACTCGAGTACTGCCAATGAAAAGGCCCCAAACGTGTTCGATGATCGCGAAATTAAATCTAACTTCGACATTATTACAAGTCAGTCAATTAAATGTCTTCGTGCTATAATTTAATTATGATTTTGCATTGAATTTCATAAATAACGTATAAGAGACGTAATAACTACAGGCTTTTGATTACAATACTAGCCGTCAATCGTAACTCCGCTTGCGAGGAATAAATAAAAACTTAATTAGTAGTCTATGTGTTCTTCCAGACTACATTCTACGTCTGTGCCAAAAATATTCGATATAAGCCCTTCCTCCATCTAACCATTCGCATTTATAATATTAAAAATTTATTAAGATATAGTAAGATGTAAGATAGGATAAATTGTTAATAAAAATGTATTATGTATGTATTGTTTGGAACGGTAAGATCTGTGTTATTTGGTAAACTATTCTTCTCGACCACGACGTCTGCTCCTTGGAATCTGATTAATAGCTGTAATATTCAAGCTTCCGTATGAACCACAAGAATTGTTCGCCAAGCGAGCTGCAGTTTGTGTTTCAACGTACGTATATCTCAACGCTTTCTGGTAAACCATTGTTATTGCAATTCTACTTCTTAAATAAAATCTCTAATGCCTAAAAAGTCTACAGCTTCGTACTTCTTAATGTAACAATCATTAAAATATACAATTTTATCGTCTTTTTTCTAATGTGTTCATCATATATATATTATAGAGTAGGTCTGAGAATCGGCCAACATCTATTTTTTAATCCCTCGCGGACAGAGTCGCGGGCGACAGCTAGTATATGTATATATTTATATACATCTTATATTATAAATGCGAGTGTTTACATTGATGGATGGATGTTTGTTAGAAGGTATCTCCGGAACGGCTAAACGAATCTTGATGAAATTTGACTGAGATTTAGAACATCGCCTGGAGGAACACATAGGCTACTTATGATGTTTTTTTTAATTCCGCACGGACGGACTTGCTGGCGAAAGCTAGTATTTCATGTTAATTCATCACATACAAACATTTATATTTCTTCAAATTACATAAATTCATTGTAATATTGCAGTGTTTTTAGAAAATAGTCTCTACCTCTGTTTAAATAGCGTTAAAGTAATTGGAAAAAATGTAGTTACTTAAAAGAGTTCTGTAATATTCAAACCCAGACGTGTCGTCTCCGTTGGTTAAAGTAAAAAGTCAATTTAATAATTCCTGAGTCTTTTAAAAGATTGCTTATTTAATGCTGGTTATTAATTTTTAAAATGAGAAAGTTCATTTACTTTAGAAATAAGTGTAATTTATTCAGTTAATGTTGCTTTTATAATCATGATGACGATGCGATGATATTATATGATAATATGATGATGGTGATATGATTTTGAATAATATAGTTTCATGTCATATTTTATAAATAATAATTTATGTTACGTCCATTACCAATTTAAAAGTTAATATCATATCAATGGGTCAGTAAACCGAAGTAATTAATAAAGCTATATTAAAGCTTTAGCGATCGACTAACTAATAACGCACGGAAGTTCCTTGCACGCTCACAAAGCATATATTCTTATATTATTCCATTTACATTAAAGTTAAAGATCTCTCACACTTTATACGCGAAATTTTATCAGCATTCAAATAATGTTGAACACTTTTGATGTATTATATGATAATTTAACAACACTTTATGTACAACATAAAGACCACGTCGGTAGCGTCTGGTATAACAAAATATTCACACGAAGGTATTACTCGCGGCGGTAATACGGTATCATTTATTTGCACTGGCTCGTGACAGTGACAAGTGTTTCCGCTGCCGACCGCTGCACAGTCCCCACCCTACTGCTACCGCTGCTTCTCTGCCCAATATCACATTACTAGTAACTTTATAAATGTGAATGACTCTATCAGATGTACTCTAATAGTATGATATTTAAAATAAGAAAATACAAAAGTTATTGACTTAACGCTCTGTGCCGCTTACTTGCCTAATGAGACCACTATAATATATGCGATATAGGAATTGAAATTGTAGGAGGTGAAGTGTAGTAACTCCTTTGTAGTCTTATGTAGCTACTAATCGGTATTGTCAAGTCACTTATGTATAGGAAAGGTAAGCCGTTATGTAATCTTACGGATGGATGTTTGTTTGGAGGTATCTCCAAAACGGCTGAACGGATCTCGATGAAATTTGACATAAATATAGAACATAGTCTGGAAGAACATATAGACTACTAATAATGTTTTTATTCCGCGCGGACGAAGTTTTTTTTATAAATGATACTTAGTAACGATATCATTATATTTTCGTGTCGGACACAGTTTCATAATTATGAAAGATTTCAAAACATCTCAAGCTATGAAGAGATCTGATATCTTGAGTAAACAAAGACAAATTATCCTTACACCTTTTGCAAAGTTTTCTCTATTAATTGTCTTAAAAGACAAACGATGCACGAAATAATTTCTCCTTCGTAACTTACAATGCTTGGATTACTTTTGTATGATTTAATTTTGTTAAACAAAATGTTTTCCTACGATGTAACAGAAAAAAATGTTTGATTTTCAAACCCAATACGAATAACTTCATGTTCATATCAAAACTAATATTATCTCATCATCAACTCACTATACGTCCCTACCAAGGGGCTCGGGGCCTACCCTAAGTTAATGGTGGCTAGACCATAGTCAACCACGCTGGCCAAGTGCGGGTTAGTTGACTTCACACATATCTTTGAATTTCTTTTCAGATATCTGCATCACGATGTTTTCCTTCACCGTAAGAACGTCGGATAAATGTACATATGCAAATCGGAAATCGAAAAACACATTGGTACATGGCGGGATTCGAACCCAGGACCTGCAGATAGCAAGTCAAGTGCTACACTCCTGAGCCACCGACGCTCTATACTTATTCTCTCTATACTTATACTCTATAATATTATCTATACTTTATAAAAGAGAGAAAGAAAATAGACTCTACTATAGAAATAAAGCTTTTGTAGGACGTAGAATACTCACTGACTGAAGTGCGAGAATTGAAATCGATTGACTGAAATCTTTGTAAAGTGCATCTGAGTGAAAGTAGTCGATTCCGCCACTTACTTATACTTGGCCCTTTACTTAAAACTTAATCCACTAAATTCTTTACTTAAAACCATTTCATTTTCATTTAATGAATACTCTGCGAACTGTCACAACTGATTGAAACGTGAAAACTGGATAGTCTTGTACAGGTCAAACGAGATTAGATCTCCCACGCTCCATTGTATTGGAAAGCCGATCGATAACCTGTCGCTCAATATATCTGGTTATTTTTATAAACGTATCATAACAAGACGATATTTCATTTACCGTGGGTTTCTAAGACCTAAAACCCATTTTAGGCCGACTTCAAAAAGTAGGCCAATACCAATTCATCCGTATTTTTTTTAATAAAATATGTTGTCATCTCTGTTTTGTCAAGATTAAGACAAAGTTCTCAAGACAATATGTATGAAAACCAGCAGAACAATGACACTGGTTGATGATAAACATCAGATGACATGATGACTATTTTTTATTTGTATTTATTTTAGGTATAAAAAGAATTAATACTGTATATCAAAACAAGAGCTTGGTACGAGTCAATCACTGGTATTGTTTCATGTGCCATTCTCCTTGGCACTGCGCGGTGGCGTGGCGTTCGCTTTCTGCATATCTGATTAATAATGGCAATATTCAACCCGTTGCTGTATTTCGGAACACAAATCAACGCTACCGTAAGATTACAAATTCAGTATTGTATAGCGAAAATCCTTTTAAATGTTTGGTTCGCGTACTTTGTTTCTTTAAGAAATAAGGTAACAAATTGTTGAACATAAGATTCTTTTCATACGTGAATCACTGCTAATATTTTTAATGTAAAAGTTAAGTTTTTTTTTATTTTTATATTTAACAAACTTGTGCCGTTAGTGAATTGTAGGTAGCGAAAATCAGCAAATATCTTTCTTTCAGTGTGATGGTTTTAAAAATAAAACTATTAACAATATTAAGTAAGAGTTGACATTGTTAACGTAACAATTAGAATACTATATCAGTTACGGGTGTTTTCTTTGCCTTGTTATTTCTTACATTCAAAGAACTTGCAGCGTTTCCAACCACTATCGTCTAACAAGTTGCTAAGTGATTCTACGTGATTTATACAGTCTTTGTAACAATCTACTGTATTGGGACTTTTACCATTGACACTTCAGAATATTGTTGTCATTTCAAATAACAATATAGATCGAAAAAGAACGTTGATTTTGAAATTGATTCAGGCTCGGTAGGTACGCTGCACAAATTTTAATATAAATTTTGTCGTCGCCGATACCAAAACGTTCTCACAAATATACGTGCTAGGTCCTCAAAAGATGACACTTTTAAGAAAGAAATGACGATTGAAATGATGAATATCATTCGATTGGTCGATTTGAAATAAATCATATTGTGACGTGTCCACATCGAAAGAGATAAATACATGATAATAAAATAAAACGAAATGCTAACAAAACAAGAATATTTTGACCCTGAATCCCTACAAAAACAGCAACATTTGAGTGGCAATTTCATGAATAAACAAACAAAGTTCATCCATTGTAACAAATAAACAAGTCGGTAATGATTCGACAACGCCACAGCGAGACAGCGTGCAGTTTTAATTGAACCGAAACAAGTAGGAATTGAAGTGCGCTTGACCCGACAGCGGCCTGGTATTACACCGGCGAGGCGCTGAGCTCAACAACCAATTACACATTCTCTATATATTTATATTTGATTATTAAGTAGAATGCATACATATTTGTAATTATATACAGCAAATCATACTAATATTATAAATATTTTGTACTAATATTATAAAAAGGAATGTTTAGATTGATAGATGTTTGTTTGAAGGTATCTCCAGAGTGGGTGAACGGATCTTGATGAAATTTGGCATACATATAGAAATGAGCTGAAAGAACACATAGGCATAATTATGTGTTTTCAATACTAAATACAACAATTTCGTTTTTTTCTTTCCAACTGTGAAAAAGAAGCAAACGGCCAGTCTCTTGTCGCAATACTGTTACTTTAAGATTATTTTCTGCCAGTTTGTGTACTTATTGTGCAATGAATTCAAAAGGCAAAAAAAAATTAATGAGGTTTGTCGCATTTTCTTTATTTGGCTGTTATCAAAAGTGCTAAACCTTACAAAAACATACATGTATTTATATATATGTAAATAAGTTTATAAAAAGTGTGCATTTTTTTTCAAACTTTCACTGAATATCCACTGGAATCTCAAAACAGAATTTCATATTAAACGATATAGCGCGAAAAATATTTATTTTTAACTTGAATAAATTAAGTTTCAGCACATGCAGAAGTACGTTATGCTGCACGAAACAATGCGGCGCTTTGTTAGTGCTAGGTAGCAAAACAAAACCCACTTATGTTGCAGTTATGTCCGTCTGTCTGTTCTGTTAGAGAGTCATTGTTTTCAGACATGTATACGTTTAGCTAAAAACAAAAAAAAATGTTATAAATATTGTATATCTTTTCTAGATATTAAAATATAGTAGCTGTCGCACTCGACGCCGTCCGCGTGGAATTAAAAGAAGCTTATATAGTAGCCTATGTGTTCTTCCAGGCCATATTCTAGATATATGCCACACAGGACCAGCAAGATCTTTGCAGCCATTATGGAGATACCTTGTAACAAACATACATCCAAATATTAGCATTTATATTATTTGTAATATAGTAAGATAAATTAGAAATAAATTTTGTAATAGGTTAAGCCCAGTGTTGCAATCATTAAGTCTGAGTAAGAAAATACTTTATTAGACTTTATTTCGACTTGTAACCAGGTTACAAGTATCAAACTTATAATGAGCATAAAGATCAATACTGAACTTGCCAAGTTAAATTCTACGACATCTCCGCGAGAATATTATAACTAATTGATATTTAAAAAAAAACTAAAATAACTGGTCAGTTGATAGCAATAAATAGAACTCACAAATTGGTTACAACAGAACGCACAATTATGCTGAATTTGTGTTGTGTGACATGTGAAAATATTTATTTAGGCTAACAATGTTCCATTGGACTATTTAAATTGTATAAAGTAAGGCACATGCCGACTTGTCAGTGGCTATTCTTCAATAGAAATACTTTCGTTTTTAAATTTTACACTATATTTAGATTGTCTTATTGAATCTTCCGTAAAATGTTTTAAAATAATAATTTAAAGTATAGAACGGTAATGGTTTACCCCGGTGAAGGGCACACGGGACTGAAACTATTGGGTATATCGGATTACAAGAGAGCTTAGTCATCATTTTTAATAATGAGCTTATAAATTACAACAACATTTTTATTTATTTGGGAAAATTAAAGAAATAACTTTAAGAATGAATTTATTGCATATTTAACAATATGCAATAGAATGGAAGGAAATTCAAAGATATGTGTGAAGTCGACCAACCCGCACTGAGTAAGTGTAGTGGAACATGGCTCAGTCACCCCTAACATAGGATAGGCTTCGAGCCCCTCAGAGGGGACGTATGAGCTGATGATGATATTAAACAATAACTAGTACTCATTTAATCATTGCGTAAATCAAAATATGTTCACAAGTTTGAAGTATTAAACCCTCACAGGCAATGTGATGAGGGCAAATTGACTCTATAGAATTATTCAAACAATTCAATATAAATTCACAGTATGAGGAATAATTGGTTCTTGAAATTAAATATTTGTGATATAACATGTGTACTTTGAAATGAGTATTTTATGCATTATGGTTAATATTATAAACTGATTTTATACGCAAATATTCGTATAGTTATAACGAGATTCTATCCGTAGTAACTAAATAAAATATCAAGCAGAGAAGAAAAATATATTGATAAGATATTCCTTTATCTTATTTATCATCTTTTTATATTTCTATCGTGTAAACATATTGAATTCAAGTATTATTATTTTTCTTTTGCTTTCAAATCTCTCTGTGAGCTCTGACAATCGTATAACAGTAATGCAATGTTCATATTGCCAGTAACATTGCCTCCGGAATCAGATTAGCATCGGCAATATTCGAGGACGTTCCCTTACGAACCACAAGGATTGTTCCATTACCGTTCTCCCCGTATTCTGTGTGTCGATCCATAGATTTGTATTTACTAACCAACATATCTCTCATCTATACAAGAAAAACTATTGCAATTTGTTTCTAATTTTACTTATATTATATATGTTTGAAGGTATCTCCAGAAAATTTGGCATAAATGTCTTGAAGAATAGGCTACTAATTAAGTTTTTCTTTCGATCCGCGCGGACGGAGTCGTGGGCGGCAGCTAGTTACTCACAATTTATTTTAATTTTTTACTCTTCAACATTAAATAAGCTTGTTTTTAAGTGAATAGAATGCAATAATTAACGTACAAAAATATTTTAATGCTATATTATGGTATTGTATTCAATATATGCCTGAATACTTTTGGAACGATACAATTCACTATTAATTATACTGAATCAATTAATTTCGTCCGACTATTCAACAATCGATTACAGCTTAGTTCCTTCTCATAATTAAATTTCATCTCATAATAATTTAGCTTTGTATACGTTTGACACAAAACTATTAAATTGATCTTTCGTGCAGTTTATTTATGTTACAAAATCAAATTTTTAAAACTTAAAAAAATATTGCATTAGGACGCAGTTTAAAACTACGTTTTTATATTTCCTACAAATTCATTGGAAACTTTTCAATTATTTTTTTGTCAAATAATAATTACGTAAAGTCTTTGAAACTTCAATTAAACCATTGATATGGATCCGATCCAAGTAAAGTGAGATTAAATTTCAAACTTGAACCTCGATCAATTGAAAATTTTGAAAGCCGGCTCTCCTCTTATCTTTGCACAATGATCGATACAAGAAAGGTTCGGTTACTCTGCAAGATAGCAAAGATACGATATCCATCACTATATATACGTAATATATATTATATAATATAAGCTCGTCAATAATATCTTTTCAATATGACGTCATTCAATATTAGGGTAAAGTAATCAAAAATAAGATTTGGGAAAATATGTTTGCTTTTATATTTTACAAAGGAAGTTTCTAATATATTTCATTAATATTTCATACTAGCTGTGACCCGCGACTCCGTCCGCGCGGAATTAGAAAAACTTAAGTAGCCTATGTATTCCTCCAGACTATATTCTAATTCTATGCCAAATTTCATCAAGATTCGTTGAACCGTTTCGGAGATACTTTGTAACAAACATCTATCCATCCATCCATACGTTCACTTTTATAATATAAGTTATATAAGATAACTTCAATATCAATGTACCTTTGTAATGTTAAAATAATATGTTATATTTAAATAATAAAAAAGATAATAAAAATACAGTCCCATATTGAAATCCAAGTAAATTAAAAATAAGGAAAATAATAAGAAATTATTCTCATCTTATGACAAATGAAACACGATATTTAATTATAATTACCAAATAAAAGGAAATATATTTTTGACATTATTTCAGATGTGAAAGACGATTAAGGTAAAAGGTTTTAAAATATTGTTTTCCAAGCTACCTTATTCCTTGGTGTCAATCAACTGTCATATTTTCCTTATTCGAAAGACACAAAAATATATTATATATAACTCTTTCCTTTAAGTTTTTGAAGTAAATACTTACAAGAAGTAGGCGTATTTCAATTAAATGGCTCTAAAATTACGCGATTATTATTCAGTTAATTTTAGTAGCTTCAAGTTACAACTTCAAGATTTTATAATACTCTACACTTGCAATTTTTTCCTTTACCTTAATGTTAACGTCGTAAATTACAATAACACTTCGTAGACATAAAACAATTAAATAAACTTTACAAATTAAAGTCACGAAGTAAAACGATTGAACAAAAGATTAATTTTCTGGCTTTTTTGTACACTGAACTTTTTATGTACTTTCTTTTTTTTTTAATTAACTTTGAGCCGTTTTTATATGCTTTTGTATAACTTTAAACAAAGTGGTAACGAGGAAACTGAAATATTATAACGATAGAATTGAATTTTAAAGCTTTCAAAATAGTGAGCGATTTCCTTTATTACAGTTGAAGAATTAAATTCCCTTCCCACTTAGGATCGACTATTGTTCAGCAAACTGTTTCATAAGAGTTATAATTTAGTACGTATCTATGTTGCTATGATAAGTTTTCGATGTAATTAAATGTGAGCTACAAATTACATTTCACCAAAATAGATACGTAATAAATGCCCTTCACTGAACATACAGACTTTTCCAAAATGTCGCCGGACGTCATCAAACGACGTGTTAACCTGCAGCTGTCAGAGTGCAATCGAAAATACTGATACAGTGGAAAATCACGCTTTCAACGTGTTTGCGAAAAGGGAGCGTAACAAAGCCGCCTACGTGCCACTGCGAAATGAAATTGAAATTTTTTACCTTTGTAAAGTTCAGTTGAAATGGTCCTAGCATCGTATTCATCCTGGACGCTGCTCTCATACGAATAACCCTTGCAAAAAAAGTTACGAAAAATGTAAAACCGAAGTTTTAATAATATGTAGAAACAATAGGCGAAACAAGTTAGATATAGATAGATAAAAGTAAAGGTTTTTGCGATGAAATAGAGTGAAGTTGTTTAATCTTTAGTAGAATATAAAGCAAGTAAAAAAGTTGTATTTTTGTCGATTCCTATTTGTTTCTTCTCATATCGTTTTTCTGACTGAATAATAAGTAATAATTATGCAAAAACCTTTTTAATAAGGAAATATATATTAGGTGAATCAATTCCACTCTCGTCTATAAAGACATATAATATAAGACAATCCATAATACCATACTTTAAAAGAGCCAAACCAAAAGCACTCTGAAAACAATAGCTTGAAAACTTTAACGTTCAAGACTCATAAATGCATTGAAAACGTTCCACTTCGATAAAAAAATGGTCGGAATCAAGCTCGAGTCGGCACAATGGTGCTACAGAAATTTAGAAGCAATAAATATTGAGAAAGGATGCTGACAACAAACTATGAAGACATTGTCAGGCAATAATGCTGGGGAGTGGACAAGGGTTGGAAAAGGGTCCGGAACCAAACAGATGTCTTTGGAAAGAAGTAAACATCGAAATACGACTATACATACTTTTTAATCTACAATACTACGGCTAAATAATATTATTGAAAATGAATGGAATGCATAAAGACTTTAAGGGAAAGTTTTTTTTTTTATATTTGTCATAAAATAAATAGGTAACATACAATCAGACACTTATATACCAATCCGTATTCATTTATTTTTATCTGTAGACATTGCTTTACACTCGTATCAAGAGTACTCGATCATAGTTCAAGAGGTACTCCGTTCTGTTGACTAAATTATGATTTGGGAAAATATTATTAAGATTCTGTCACAAAAATATCGTTTTCATTGGTCAAAGTTAAAATCAAAGCCCACAAATTTTATGTCATATGTTTTTAATCGAGCTTTTAATCTGTGACTTTTTTTACGAAAGTGAAATAAATTTTATTAAAAAACTATTTAAAACGATATTATATTTCAAATGTAAATACTTTGTACTTCTTCCTCCTAATATATTTAAAAAAAATGGGATTTTTTTCTTATCAAAAGACCCACTGTAGGTGACTTCACAAAATACGTTAGCACAAAGGAATCTCTCGTTCGGGCTACTTGAAAAGGTTGAAGATTTGGGTAACGAAACCTACGCACGTCTGAGGTCAACTTTCATTCAATCCGATTATAAAATTCCAACAAAACATCTACCAGTATATCCCTTACTACACTTCGTTTCGTATTTTACACGATGAAATAAAATTGATATTTATCTATTTCCAACAAAATCAATGTATTAAGTATCTTTTTGTGTATTTTAAAATATTTTAAATGACGTAAATCGGTGATTGTGTCGTAGCTTTATAAAGCAGGTTATACACCTCCTCACATTTTCTTATCCGGTGTTCATTTATTTTCCACGGAGGAAAATACTCGTCGCGTAATTGGCTCCTTTTCTCGATCCCATAACAAATCAAGTTTATTATATTATAGCATATCAGATATTTTTAGTATAGTCAAAATAGGTTAATAGTAATCACAAGGTAAAAACAGTCTTTGCATATCATTTTAGGCATATAACTCTATAAGTTGTTTGGGTCCTTCAAGAAGAGAGCTTATCACCATCTCAAAGACCGGCAACGCATCTGCGGTTTCTCTGGTACTGCTGATGTCCATGTTGAACACCTCGGTGTTCCTGCTACTCGTTTGCCCCCTGCTGTTATAAAAAAACAACATATTATCAGTTGGTTCAAGTCTATAAAATAAAATAGAAAATGAAAATGGTCCGCTTACAAATATAGTGTCTACAACAGTTAACCGTATATTTAGTAAAAGATCAATCTAATTATTTTATTGCTAAATTTGCCTTCACAAATAATATTAAAATAAGAAATAAGGAAATTGCAAACACATCAGTATTCGAAAGCTTACGTGCAGGTTAACTGTAATTAACTAAGACACGCGTCACGGTCATTTAGTTGGGCAAACCCGAACCAAGATGTGTCCACAATATTGGATTAAATCACTGCGTAACGTAATGGAACGGACTTGTATGAACTACGAATACATATAAATATGTACATCATGCTACTACATTATGTCGCGTGATTTGTAATCATCTTATTAATTCAAAATTAAGTCTTAGTAATATTAGAAATGTTAAAATTTAGACAATTGGATAGATGTTTGTTTGAAGGTGTCTCTAGAACAGCTCAACTTATGTAGAATATAGTCTAGAAGAACAAATAGCTTACTAATTAACTTTTATTTTAATTCCGCACGCATGGATTCGCAGTTAAAAGCTAGTTTTAAAATAAATCGGAGTCATGTTTCGAAATGAAATTCTAGTGTTAGCTTAATAAACTGTCATTGAAAAGCATTAAATGGACTTCAAACTAAAATAACAAGCTGTAGCATTTCAGCTAAAAACAATGCTTGTACAACCTGATACCCGTGCGGACTCGCACGGTCCAATTAAAACTTAGTAAAGTCGAATGATAATTACCAAATATTTGACGGAGTTTCAAAAACATTGTGAATTTGTGTCCTGTATGAGAAAACTTAACGCCAACGCAACTTAGAATTTTGTTTTCAACACAACGTTTTCTTTAAAACACCAAAACTGTGATTTAGATAAAATATGTTTCGTTTATCTTAGACCGGGAATTGTTCAAATTGATATATTTTATACATTGATTTTGGTCTCAGAAACCCATAGTAAGTCGAAACGTACGTTACGCAACTATACACAAATTCAGTTATTGTATACCTACATCTAATGGACAGAGCGTCGGTGGCTCAATGGTCAAGCACTTGACTTGATCTGCAGGTCCTGGGTTCGGATCCCGCCATGTATCAATGTGTTTTTCGATTTCCGATTTACATATGTACATTTATCCAACGTTCTTACGGTGAAGGAAAACATCGTGATGCAACCTGCACATATCTGAGAAGAAATTCAAAGATATATGTGAAGTGTACCAACCCGCACTTAGCCAGCGTGGTTTACTATGGCCTAATCACCCTAAACTTAGGGTAGACTCCGAGCCCCTCGGTGAGAACGTATAGTATATGACATAATGGACAGGACATCGACAATTTTTTTTTATTTGGCATTGATTTAAAAATTATTGCTTGTTTATAAAAATCTTAAACTTTATTAAATAAATATCTAGCTTTTTAAATAGTTAACCTACAATGATTGACAATGTAACGTTGTATAAAATAAAAGCTTAAAAATACAAACAATATTTTTGTAAAGCCGTACACAAAACAGTTAAAACGAAAAAGCTTTTGTAATATGTCTATGTCAATCTGCACGTGCCCATCTACGGAAACGGAGGTTTAGATTTCAATGTAGTTTTTTTATTGATCGTGTATATCGTATTGGTTTAACAGTTTGTACTATTTCAGAAACAGTTTACATATATTGATTGAAAGTGTTCATATATCTCTGATTTTTTTTCGTTTTTTCGAAATTCGAAATCGTAATTTTTCCTTCTTTTTCTATTATTCATATTCGAGAGATGATACTATGATTGATAGTTTATATATTAAACATGAAATAATAATATCATACAATAATAATAAAACGGGAAAAAGGATCCAATTACAATAAGATAGTGACAGCGATGGTCAGAAAATACTGCTTAAACGTGCTTCAACATAAATAGGATAATTTTGCAATCATCCTTTTTGTAAGTGCCTCTTGTTTTGACTCTTTGGAGAGATTCTTATTATGTAATCCATTTACTTATTTTTATTTACTATCGATAAATAATATCTGAGACTAGGGATCGCTCGTGACTTCAGCGTGGAATTAAAAAGTAGTCTGTAATATACAGATATTAGCCCGTCAAAATCAGTCTAGAAGATCACCAGGAACAATCGCATAATTGCGGATAGATAGACAGAGAAAAATTCAAAAACTGTCTTTTTTTAGTAAACTACATTAGTTTTAGCGTAGTTTGGCAAATTCATTGGCTTCCAATATTAATCAAAATATGTAACTTGATAGAAGATAGTAATAATAAGTAGCTTATTCGAATGTGAAAACATTTAAGGTGAAAACCAAGAGTTTCGTTAGCTTATTCAGGTAATAAAGGGATAATAGGTTTCCGAGTGTTAAATTGATGCCCTTAAATTTGTTCGTTTTAATTAAATTTTTGTGGCACGATTGCTGCAATGGATCTCATTTCATTACAAAAAAAAAGATCCGACCGAGTTGAACGCAGGTTGTAAATCAGGTCGCTTTTCATTTCAGAGAAGGCGGTCATTTCTTTACTAAGACAAAAAGAGTCTTTAAACAATTCCAAGGTTATTCATAAATTTTCGGTACAGTTGAAATTGTTTCACTTTTTAAAAATTATAATCTTTTTTCAAGTTGCCTGACATAAGCACTTTTTTAATAATTTACGGCCTTTTTACTTATCCTGGCTATTCGTTTCGTCAACGTTTCTTTATGAAAAATAGAAACAGATATAACAACATGTTTTAAACGGGGATTTTCATCTCAGAAACCCAATTTAGTTAAGGCAGCTAAGCAACTTACCTATAAAGTTAATGGTTTATATTCAATAAATTACCAAACTTTTAACAATATACCTCTAATCAAAGTGATTTACCTATAAAATAACTAACCTAACCTAACATAATTAATTTAATCTTTAATATTGAAAATTATTACTCCGCTACATTTTCATAGGAAAATTTACCCAGACTAAGTTAAACACTAGGCGTTTTAATTAATATTTTACAAGATTGTTGCAATTAAGCTCTCACCGAGCTAATAAAACCTGAACTCGCGCTTACTTAGGGTGTAAATCAAGTTGCTTATTTCATTTTGCGATGTTCATTTATTTCCTTTAAAGAAAAAATAAAAACACTTTATGAATACCAAGATTTTTCTCTTACATACTTAGTGCTTAGTTAAATTTATTAACATTTTATGGTTATTAAGGGAGTTACCGGATTATAAGAAAAAGTATACACTAACATAATTAAATTAGATCATGTAGAAGCATTGTGTCGTTAAAATATTCTAGTATTTTTAAAAAAGAACTTTATCAAAGAAGAGAGTTAAATTGCTGCAATCGAAAGATAAGTAAAAGCCATTTCAATTTCATTGAGTGTCCGGTAAAGCCAACAATGGTATTGAAACTTGTTGTTCCATCGGTTAATTGCTCGGCCGCTATTGACAGTTATTGGCCACGGTATTCACCAGACAAGCTGAATATACTCCAATTTTGTGGCAAATATTTACACGAGAATGCTACTTAATCGGATTCCGCCGAATTAATCATTAGTATAACTTAAGACGGAAAATAAATAGCATGAATGTTAACCTAAAAGCCTCCATCGAGCTCATAATTACAAAAAAAATCAAGGTCAACGGACCCGAAGATGTGTTTTTTCACGTTTTTCGGAAAGACAAACATTCCTACCAATTTTCAGTTCTTGGAGAACTTTAATTACGCTTAAATTGACCGGAACAATATCTTTTTCTGTTTTTTAAAGTTGCTGAAACTAAAACAGTATTTATTTACTGAATATATCGTAAATATTGTATTACCAAAATATTTTAATGTATTATAAATAAATAAACAAATTTTATCTCTATACTTCAAGTAATTTTGACTATTCCTTGTTGGCCAAAACTAGCTTTTTAAGCTTAGAAAAGCTAGCACTATGCAAAAAGGTTTTATTGTAAACAAACATAATAGAAGTACGTGCAAGTGATGCACGTTTCAAACAAGAACACTTTCAAGCCTCCGGCTATTGTCCCGAATTACAAATCTAGGACGCTGACTTATTTTACATCTTTCTTTTCTTTTCATTTTAAAGTAATCTTACTACTGTCGTCCATTTTAAAGCTAATGGATTGTATTTATACTTGTTATAAGTAATTGAGTCAAACTCAACAGCTCATCGCTTCCATATATATTAGTAAAATTAGAGTACCTATTGAGAGTATGTAATGTAAAAAAATATCGCAGAGATAATATATTTGCGAAGCTAACACCGAAAAAGCTATATTTATTTTTTCTGTCTGACTGTATGTCTGTCCGTACTGTCTGCACAATTTTGACGGGAATAGGACGGGAATGCAGCTGATGTTATAAATCGCACCAAAATAAAGACACACCAAATGTGACATCGGTACCTTTAGAAGTTTAATGACTCCTTATAATATAAATAAACATGTAATCATAAAAGAATGACACGAACTTCATGTGTAGAATTTAATGTTGAAATATTTATTTGCCAACTATAAAGCAGTAGTTAGTTCCTAATTGGGGGATTGAGGTGTTAATTAAAATAATCCTGGGATCGTTAATTAAGAACGTAGACAGTGACAATGTACTGTCAGTTTGTATGTATGTTACAAACATGTCGCTTAGCCATGTGTTCACAGACTCATAACACCGTTTACACAAAAGCGTCTTTGTGGGAACACAACTCGAGCATGCATCCTTAATGATGGCTCGATGTCACAGCTCGTTGTCAACATCTACATAATAATTTATTGTTGGCCCGGATCTATGTCTCTTGGTTAAACGATGATGCTAGTTTTGTAACAGCAAAGCAAGAAAAGGTTCAATTAGTTAGTGATTTTACGGTTAATATCCAAGAATTGTTTAAGCTAACCATCATTATTAGCTTGTAAAGGTCCATTGGTGGACATAGGCCTTGCCCAATTGCATCTGCATTGTGCGGTTTTCCGCTTTTCGATAGTTATAATTAACCGATCTTTTAAACCTGTTATTGCTAACTACAGATCGATACAAATCTATATCCATATTATAGATACACATCGACGGAAATCTAGAATAATCATTATCATGGTTGCCGATTTTAGTGGAGAAAATTATTTATTATTCTTTTGTTACATGTAAAACCTATCTTAATCCTATCCCAATATCGGCATAGTGAAAACCGGTGAAGATTTGTTTCTTAAATCAATTTCTAACTAAAATCCCAAAGCTTCAATCTCGCTTTAGTTAGTTATAGATTATATTCGAAGCCACTTTAGTTTAAATGAAATAATAATACCGCGTGAAGCTTTTGAAATAATACGCGATTCTAAATAAATATATACTCGTACGGCATCGTTTACATCCCCTCTTCTTGTCTATTAATTGCGTTATCATGTTATTTCTTACTACGTTTCCAATTAGTTTCTGAATTCACATCTTACAGTATAATTAATTTCAGAAATTCAAATTACGTAATTTACAAAAGGATACATGCCAATAGCCAAATGGTTAGAGGTGCGGATTTCCGAACTTATGGTCGAGGATTCGAATCCTGCGATTTGACTATTGTGGTAAAGCATATTAACAAAAATCTGCAAATATTTTACTAAAAAAATCCTCAATAGATAATCTTAGTAGATCCATTTTTTTGAATACTCGAATATTAATTTTAATCTGAAAAATATAATTGAGGTAATCTTACCAATATTTTGGATGGAGGGATGGATGTTTGTTAGTAGGTATCTGGAACGGCTCAATGGATTCCAATGAAATCTAGAAAATGTATAGATTATGGTCTCGAATACATAGGCTACTTATTAAGTTCTTTTTTAATACTGCGAGGACGGAATCGCGGGCGACAGCTAGTATTTAATATTGTAATTTGTACAGGTAAATTGGACTACCTATAAATAGCTAATTCTTTTGAACATTCAGGCACATTCTTTTGAAATAATAAAAAGAAATAAAAGGAAAATTACACAAATAAATAAGTAAATAGAGCAAGGAAACAGCTTAAGTCGTAAGAGGCTTACATTTTTAATATAGTCGCTATAAGACAAGATAAAAGTGAATGATATCGCTTAAGAAATACAGAGCCTGGACTTTCAAATAAATCTGTGACTCGGGCAAAGGTAAACAAGCAAATACAATATTGTCAGCGAAGCTTAGACGTGGAACAAAGAATGCAAATGTTTTGTCATACGACAGTTATCTTTTGAAACTTTATCGCTCGTGAATGAAAAAACCTTATTATAATTTGTAAAATACATTTTCGTATTAACTTTTAATACAATCTGAAATAAATTAAGAAAATTAATATATTTAATTTAAATTAATTTATATGAGATTATTTTAGTTTTTTTAATCGAACGTCAATTTTACTATTAATTTACAAAAGAGCGACTTAAAATTTTTACACCCATAAATAATCATAAAATATTTACGGTGTTATTTATACTAATATTATTTAGAGAATAGACATTTTGTTTGTTTGTTGGCATTGAATAGGCTACAAAAGTAATGAACCGATTAGAAAAAAATGGAATGTTGGTAAGCTCTATCCTTTGTTTACAAAAAAAAAGTGCTATATTTTTTTATTCCATGCGGACGAAGTCGGGAGCAATTGCTAGTATTTTATATTTGTAAAACTGAATGATATAAAACAAATATTCATCGTGATTTATAACTTATTTCTTGCGTTTGTGATATTGGGATTAACTCATATACTGAAAGCATTATCGTGTATTACTTTTAACTACTTCTCTACTTTTCCGCTTAGATAACTTCCTAAGTGGCCAAGATCCATCAAAAGAAAAGTGAAAGTATTGCTATTAATAATGGATAAAGAAAATTTGTGCTACATTCAAATAATATCAACAAACTTTTGTTAATACAATCGAATATTGAAAAAACTAGCAGTCACCCGCGACACCTGTCCGCGCGGAATTAAAAAAAAATATCATTAGCCTATGTGTTCTTCCAGACTATGTTCTCTATGTTTGAAAAATTTCATCGAGACCCGTTCAGTCTTTCTGGAGATGCCACCAAACAACCATCCATCCATCCAAAGATGCGCATTTATAATATTAGTAAGAAGTTTTAGACATTATTAGTCAGAATCCTTTGGCGCGAATAGTGCGCTTTCATTACAAATTCCAGTGTCAGATTGATTAGTGAGGGGGACATAAACGTCGAAAAATTAATAAGTCTAGTGTTGCGCCAGTACACCGGCACAGTGTCGGATTTTCTTCCTCACAGAAGTAAGATAAAATACCAAATACAAGACAATGTACAAAACATAACATGAAACTGCTACAGCATGCTACAATAAAACAGACGTAAGTGTTCGTAATATTTATTAAGCGAAAAACATTACCCATCAGTCAAATAAACAATAAGAAAGGCATTAGTTATAAATTTACCCTTAGCATAACAAAACAAGAATTAATTAAAATCTATTCCTCACAATTAAATTTGCTCCAATGTTGAAAAGGTTAATATTGAAGATCCGACGGATTATTCGCTGGTTGTAAATCAGGGCGTTCTTCATTTAGTCAGACATGTGTCTGTCCATTTCTTTTTAGACGAAGTTCACGTCGTCTTAAAATGTTTGTCTTACATTAATAAAAGGGAAAATTTAATTAAACTTAATTAATACGCTTTCAAAACTTTAACAGACGTTAAAATGCTTGCTAATATTGCTTTCAACAAGTTCCAGGTATTATGAAATTAATTATCTACAATAATGCTTCGTAAACCTTATTTAAAATAAATTTTCTCTTCACTAAATTGCGTTTAAGATGATGGAACATAATCGAGTTCAATTATTCATTTTTCAAATAGCAAAACAAAGGGCATAATTTGAAATCATTATAATATTTTGACAAGATAACAATTCTGGTATTAAGAAGTTTATACAATAATTTACATTAATAAAGTGTTCTTCACTATACATAAAACAGATATTGGGGAAATAAATAAAACAAACATGCATATTTACTTATACTAGCTTTTTCCCTCAACTCCGCCCGCGAGCAGTAAAAAAACTATAATTAGTAGCCTATGTGTTCTTTTAGAATATGTTCCACGTGTATGCCAAATTTCATTGATATCCGATCAGCCGTTCTGGAGATGCATACCTTCAAACAAACATCCATCCATCCATCCATCTAATCAAGTAAGAAATTTCACAATAACCTGCTTTATACTTAGTAACTCTTTTTACAGATCTTAAGTCAATGTATTTTTATGTATGATTCATTGTATTATTAGTGCAAGAGTAACGTGAGAAGGGTTCAGGTGAAATCTGTTCGACAATCTAATTTGGTGGTGGCGGCGCGCGTAACGGTCGACTTGCGGAGATAGTCTGAACTAAGATGAATCTACCTAATCGGATTACATGTCTTGCCAATATTGCGTGCTACTGACGCAGGAAAACATGGCTACGTGCTGCCTTAATAAGTTTTACTGTTAGGAAAATGTCGGTTGTTGCGCACCTTTTTTTATTTTATATAAATTTTATTATAGCTAATATCTTACTATATCGTGGTAATATAATTACATTTTATTCCATGTAATTGTCGCCCGTGACTCCGTCTGCACGAAATAAAAAAATAAATTTAATTAGAAGTAGTCTATGTGTTCTTTCAGACTATGTTTTACATCTATCTCAAATTTCAGCGAGGTCCGTGCATCCGTTTTGTAGTTCCTTCTTCTAACAAACATCCACATTTAGCCACAAACATTCGCATTTTGAATAATAGGAAGATTCAAATAAATACATTATAACAGTTATTATATAAAGTTTTTTTCGGGTATTAACAATCAAAATATTTAAAATTAAGTTTTAATTTATTGTTATGCTAAAAAAAGGAATAATTAATTAGAAATATGCGTAAACACGCATTTGAAAAATAATGATGTTGTCGTAAACAATTTTGTAAGCTCACATAAGCTCGCTCGTTTCTTACACAAAAGCTGTCTTCGCTATGAATGTTTTATGCAGCCAACACCTTGAATGGGGAAGCGATGTGAAATGTCGTAATTAAAACTCTCAAGTTTACACAACGCAATGGAAATTACCATGAATATAACACATCCTCCAGTGAATCTTCTTAGACACGAATAAAATTAATATAACTGGGTCCAAGGTAATAAATACAAAATTAAATATTACTAATATTAAGATTGCGAAAGTTTAGATAGGTAAATGGATGAATGGATGTTTGTTAGAAGGTGATATATCTTTATGAAATTAGTCACAGATCTAGAATATTATCTGGAAGAACAGGAAAGCTACATTTTTAAATTCAGCGAGTGTGGAATCGCGTTCACCGTTAATATTAGTAACATATTTTTATATAAATAAGAAAAGCACAATTTGTGTCTCCTCCGATGAACCTGATTTCCTGTTTCATATAAAATTTATAGCGTTTTTTGGATGTATTAAATCCAGATCAAGGGGAAAATGAATTCACTTATCTATTATCTATATGATGATTAATCATTTATTTAATAATAAGTAATTCGCGAATACCCTAACTAATAGTACTGTAACATTAAGCAATTACTTCCTTACAGTTTTAACGACTTCCTCGTTTGGGTAACTTTGTAAGTTATAGTGGCGCTATCCATCAAAGACTAGGAATTAACGATGGATGATGGATGGAGTATTGTTCTCTGTTTGTGAGTTTCCACTGTCAAAACATATGTATAAAGATATTTTGTCAGCCTTCTAATTTCATGAAAACAGAGAGATCGACATATGTTTATAGGTTTACGATACGACAGTGGATGCCAAATAACGTTATTTCATGTAGTACAATTTGATATACGATACAAAGATGATTTCAAGTTTTTTTTAAATACTACGAATCTATTGGATTAAAAAATAACAGAAACATCTCCATGATATCGATGAATGAGTAAATCTAATTAATCTCAATACTGGAAGCATTGAAGCGGCTATAATAATCCAGTATTACAGTACTAAGGGTTGAGAAGTGAACTAGAAACTAGCAATAAATCAATTCGACATAGCGAACTTAACGATCGTGTACTTCGAAAATCGCTAGACCGAGATTCAATAGCGCATTAGCTTGCAGACTGCAAATCTATATTATTTAAATTCAGTACACCAATAATAATGTATATATCTTTTGCCCGTGACTTCATCCACGCGTAATTTAAAAAAAAATAACAAGTAACCATTAACCATTTTTTGTTTTACATATATTTGATATTTAGTCAACCGAATCGAATTAGGTGTTTATTAATATGTTGTAACAAACATCCATCCAAACGTTCGCATTTATTGTATTAGTATGATTATTCATGTATCAAATTGGTATCGATCCTTTCTTTAGATGTATCCGGTGACATCAGGTGGATAAAATAATATTGACGTTAATTAAAGACGATATTTTCACACCTTTATTCAATAGGGTTTATTAATAATCAATCGGGACTGTATAATTAATTCTACCTCAGGTCAATTGTTACTAGAAATGGGGCCATTAATTTGTAATATATATTTTAAAAGCTATATCTTCATTGATCTATAAGCCGGGTGGTTTTAAATAGTCGTAATACTAAGTTACCAGCAATCAAACTATGATTTTTTTATTAAATTTTGAGGTCTTTATGTGTGTAATACAAAACTATCGCGATTAAAAAAAATAACATGCTTATTGAGTTGTCCTTATTAACCGTAACTGCGTTATATTTCAATTATATTCTTTTATATTCTCATGTTGAGATACTTTGTTATTTTTATGAATAATTCTCTTTTAACTTGCAGCCTTACTTAACTACGATAAGTACGCCGTTTCAACGTGAACTATATCCATTTTAATGGCTGTAGTTAGCACCCGTCGACATGATTAAATTTCTGACAACATTGTTTCATTTTGTTATCTATGTATTATGAAACATTTAATGGTAGTACGTACCAGATTTCTATGAAGAGATTTCCTTGCTTATAATGCGAACATATAAATTAATAGGTGCATCATAATAAGTTTTTGTTTATTGCAATGTAATTTATGTTAATTGGGAACTAAGAAAAATTTACTTTATCAAAAAAGAATATATGCATTGATTCTGATGATGATGATGATTGATTGAAAAATAGAGACAAAACTTAAACTTAACATAAACTTATATAATATAATTCCTATTTTTGTATTCACATTAAATCTTTCTTTTTATTTATTATAAATCGTATTCTGAATAAAAATTCAAACTATATTTTGATAGCAAAATAACGAAGTCTCTTTGTGGGTCATAAATTAAATAACTTATGAGAGTTGTCGTAACAATATTTTGCAAACAGTGGTCCAGAGAGAATGGATTTGATAATCCAACTCGCAATATCTCTAGCGGTTGATTGCTTTCCGCTATTAACAGTTATTGGATAGAGTACATAACAATGCGTACTAGATAACTATATGACCTTATTTTACTGTAATGAATTAAGTTATACCTACTTTATAATATTTTATATTAGGAAAATAGAATCAAAACGGATTAGTAAATTAAAAATGATATCTGTGTGGTGTAGGCTAGTAAAAGATATATAATTTATACAAATAAATTATTGGTTACTCAACATTACATTTAACATGCGAAGAAAAATATTAAATCAAATTCTAGGATTCTTTACTATATTCATAAAATTAATGCAATGATATGCGACTGAGCGTCGGTGGCTCAGGGGTCAAGCACTGGACTTGCAATCTGCAAGTCCTGGGTTCGAATCCCGCCATGTACCAATGTGTTTTTCGATTTCCGATTTACATATGTACATTTATCCGACGTTTTTACGGTGAAGGAAAACATCGTGAAACAGCCTGCATATGTCTGAGAAGAAATTCAAAGATATGTGTGTGAAGTCAACCAACCCGCACTTGGCCAGCGTGGTTGACTATAGCCTAATCACACTTAACTTATGGTAGGCTCCGAGCTCCTCGGTGGGAACATATTGTCAGCTGATGATGATACGCGAATACATAAAACAACTAAATAAATTGTTCTATTTACGAAAAAGTATTTTGGACAGTTTTCATGAATAAAGGAATGGAAAATAAATAGCACAATCTAACTTTACGAGTGCAGTGAACCATTTATTAGATTGATAGATACTATCAATGGGGACGAAAAATTTACTTCGATTTGGTGACACTTTATTTTAAAACACGATAATGTTTTATGTACTTATTCAGTATGTACTTTAAAAATATCTTTTTCTATGTAATAAACAACTCTTGGTTCATCATTATGTATCAAATATACAATGTTATCTATAAATATAAAAGACGAATAGACAAGACAAACTCGGGTTTCATATTTCAGTTGGAAATTCTATGTCAATGGATTATGAAGTTAAATTAGTTTCAACCACCGACATTTCATATCTATGAATCTTTCTCAAGATTTCTCAATAGTTTCCTGTCTTTATTTACTTAAGTGATTAGTTGCATTGTAAATTTTCAATACGTTAACTACAACCAATACATAAAAAAAAATCCACCAAAATTTCGGTATGTGGTGGAGCTATTTATACTACTACGTTAAAACCCAAAACAAAAGACAAATATAATTTGACGTTTACCTAGGACTCTTTAACATTGTCTGCATACAGAAAGGCACTTAACATTAGATCTGCTCGTTAATCCACTTTATTTATTAAACTTGGTCATCAAAATATACAAAATTAAAAAAAAAACTTTATCACGCTGCATATTATTGCTTCAGATAGTTTTACAATTAGCATAACGACGAGTAGGTTTTATGTACATTGTAAGCAGCTATAGAAAAACAAAGTACTACGTATTCTGTTTAGTAAGTATCTATGTAAAATATGGATGCAAAAGGTGTTTGAAAAAGGATTATGTACTAATGGACTGCTTTCTATTTCATTTTTGATTTATGCTCGGGCTCACAGGCGCTCTACACTTAAAGTGAATTATTAATAAACTCATATTCTAATTGAGTAAATTTTTCTATTTAGTCATTTGAACAAGCAAAAAAAAGTCTAATTCTAGAAGAGTGATGTTCATTTGTTTTTTAAATATTGCACTGTTATTTTTGTTTAAAGAATTGAAATTGTTTAGTAGAATATATATGTGTATGTTGATACAGATGTTGGAGCGACACATAGTCTGAAATCTTTAACGCTACTAAACTTGGCAGCGACTTCGTGGCCATTTGTGGAATAGTGTGTCAAGGACGCTGTCTTATTCTTGCATTCTTAAACTATATTATATTCAGCTTTGACATTTCTTTTAATTATTTAAAGTTGAATTCCGCTGACGTTACTTCAAACCTATTCATAATTTCCTTGTTCTTGTCTCTACTCTGTTCGGTGTCGGCACACGAGGTTTTCATCCACCAAATCGACCTTTCATTCTTTATTTCTATCGTCTCTGTCAAGAGTCATTTTAATATTCAAGTTTTTATTTAGTTTCACATATGCCGATGTTTCTTTGCAACGAATTGACACTGCCTCATAGTGCTCAGTAGTTTATCTTTTTAATTTTTTTTAGTTAAATTAACAAGATCACAATCAACGCTTGATTTTAAAAATGTTTTTTTTTATCATTAAATATGGTTCATTTTATACAAAATTGAATTCCATTACTGAATGTGTATATCGGAACTATTTATATATGATACGCTAAAGAAATATAAGTGTATTAAGGTATAGTATTTAATGAACTGAATACTCCGATAGCACCCGTATTGAATTGGATCTCGGAATGCGATATGTCTATGTTGAAATGCTCACATGAATTCCTGAAGATAAGACAGAACCTCGAGTTATTTCATACATTGATGAAGCTACGACAACAATGTTCACATGCAGAGTAATATTGAAATAGACGCAATTTTATAGCCATAATGTTGGATTATTTATTATTTCCGAATCTTTAAACTTATGTAGCTATAAATTAGATTTATATGTCTAACCTCTCTATAACATTAGGAACTCTTTTCAATAAATCACTCGTAAATGCTGGTAAACTACAATACTCCAGGCATTGTTTTAAAAAGAAAATAAAAAAGTATTTTGAAAAGTGTAAAGTATGCGACTACAGTAAATATAAGATAACCTCACTCAACTGTGAAGGTTGGTTTTGTTTTTGGTCCTTATGGAATTAAAGTTATATCTCACAGGAAAAACTTTTTCCAGTTTATTTCTTATTTTGCGGATTATTCCTAACTCTACATTGTTATGGGGATAGATGAAATTATCTCAAAGGAGATAAGTATAAAAACTAAAGTAAATTAATGTTTAAAACTATGAATTATAAAATACTAACTGTTAATGGAAAATACAAATTCAAACGTTATATTCATCATACGTTTACCAGAAACGTGTGTGAGTTTCGATAACAAAAAATTTGTTTTTATCTCGCCTGATGTCTAATACTTGCAATAAAATAATTTATATTCTAATCGCTTTCTTTGTTTTAAATTATATTTATCAAAAGCAAAATTAAAACTGACATAATTTCAAGTTAAAGATACGAATATTTGTCAAACAAGTAAGCCACAAACTTAATTACAAAAGAGACTTTTCTTAAAAAATATTTAGATAATCCCACTTATTTTAAAAGATAAGGAAAAACCTGACTATCGCTTTCTTAAAGCAATTTCCACCCCAGTTATTATTCTCAGAAAATTTGCATGAAAGGAGCTAAAGTGGGGATAAAACAATGAAATCTGGTGACTTAATTTAAAAACTGGAGATTTTATATTAGAGGATTATTAAGTTTAATTAGTTTAAGAAATCGCTCTGAATTAAGCCTATTGAATCTTCTTGGAATAAGATTGCTTTACATTTCATAAAAGATACAAAGCTTATTCAATAAGTCAATTTTAATAATTCAATGTTATTAAAGCCAGCTACAGACATTCAATTTTAATTGCACAATCGTAACTGAACAGTCCGACTGTGCAGTTAAACTGAAGGTGTGTAGCTGGCTTTAGATTACTAATAGGGATAACACGAGATGCAAGTTATTTGAACTTCCATTAGAACCACATCAAAGCAATTGAATGATTGATTATTACGTTTCTTCTGTGTTTTTTCTCTAATAAGGCGATTAGTAGATGCCATCCGGGCTATTCGTAGAGCTTAATTTAAAATAAACATGTAATGTAAGGATTAAGTAGTAATATGTTTTCTTTTTCTTTTCCAGTTCCTTACCTGAGGCCACGGAATAAAAAAGTAAGTAAACATTAAATAAACGTTTCGGTATATTTAAAATGTTTTATACGACGTTACTAAATAACATTAAATTAAATTTTCCTTTTCAAGTGTTAAAAGAAAATGTCTAGAATGTTGAGTTTACTTAGCACTATTCTAGCAAGTTTCTTAACCTTGGCAATTTGTTAACATGTCAAGGTTACTGCCGTATTTTACCTACATTTTTAACGAATCAGTCGCAACCAGCAGAATGATCTATAGATATATTGTTTTATTTTTTAATAAAGACAGAATTCTACGAGCCTTTTTAGACTAACATTGTTAAATTAACAAATTACTACATTTTAATTACTCGGTACTTTATCCATCATTACAACAAAATTTGGCTACAAATTAATATTCGGTGCTACGAAGTGTACTACGCTTGAATATGCTGTAGACTTCCGTAGCAAACTACGTCTCAATGCGTACGGGCGCAGCGCTCTTTGCTAAATAAATGAAGAGGTAGTTATATTTTGAAAATTTCAAATTTTATATTAATAAATTTGAGAACAGAAAATCAACTATTTTCATAGCATTTCAAAAGATTTGAAGAATTAGGAGAACGGTTGGTAATAGGTTGGTAAAAATATGACATAAAGGAAAATTAATCAAAAAGATATAGAAGATTAACGTGGAAAACGTAAGCTATTTTAAAACGAGTTTTATGTATGTCACCCTAATGACTGCCCCTTGTTACAAGATTAAGTACACGCATGTAACCCACATATGTATGTAAATCTATAATCGTGTATTCATGCAAGATAGAACTCAAATCGTTACCTGAATAGAACTATAAGCAAATTACCTAGCTACCAGTTAGAGATTTTAAAATTTCAGTTGGACCATAATTGTAAGCTGTCCGAACGACAAGGATGTCTGATCTTGTGGGTATATGTTAAACTAAATTATAATAGCTTACTAGCCCCCTTCTGATAATGTAAAAAAAAAATGTCACAAATTCCTTTTCATCTAATCCCATAAGGATCTTATGGCAGTTTTTGACATTGACAGTCCAACAAGTTTAAAGGGTTAACAGTTGACAAACATTTCCTAAGTTCTTCCGAAAGTCGTCCATGTTGCAACTCCAAGCAATTGAATCTGTCATTGGGCGTGTTTGACTGTACATTATAATTCGATGTTGATAAACAGTGTAGGCAATTGATATCTGTTTCGACTGTTTATATAAAATAATATTGAAATTATTTTATTATTTGACTTGATTTGCTTTGAAACGAGGTTGTTTTGAATTTGCCTCCGTGATCGGGTGGGTGTAACGAAGCGTGGAAATTGTGAGCTCAATGAACCAGCACTCAATTTATCCGGAGTAAATAAAAAAATATTTATGTGATACAAATATAAGTCACGTTAAGCTTAAAATATATAGAACGAAAATAATTTTCCATTTTAATCGTTATAGTTGTAATTTTTTTTTTTAGCTTTTCAATAGACAGATTCATATACGAGTTGTTGAAAGCGGAATTATTAAGATGATCCTCCGAGGGAAAAATAACAAAGATAACAAATGAAATTTGAATCTTAATTGAGATCTGAAGACTCGATTTATTTACTGTGCTTCGGTTCCTATTGAGGATTATTAATTTTAATTACTGCGAGAAATCAAGAAGTAGTGAGTCAATTTAACCATATGAATAATATATTATAGATTAAAATTTATGTTATTATACTTATTAATGGATTAAATGGAAGTGTCCTAATTTGTACCATTCAACCATTTATAATTAAAAAACAATGAGTAGTTTAAGAACAATTACAATCTCGAATTAACTAGGCTAAAAGTGGATTACAATAATCGACAAATGCATCCAGTTTCTAAAAGTTAGTCCCAAATATCCAATAGAACACCGGGGTATTATTATTATACGATCGTGATTGTAGATATTTAAAAAAGAAAAATGTTTCCTATTTCATTACCTTCGTATAATGTCAACAGAATAAGAAATGTAATGTATTTCTAAGTGGAAATTTTATTTGTATTTAGCGCAGCGACGTAGCTGAGTACACTCGGGCTGTGATCCCGCGGCAAACAAACAGGGAATGAAGCAGTCCATTAGCGTGGACTCCTTCGTGCTGAAAACACGTTGCAATTTTAAATAATATTTATAACTTGCCTTGCTTAAAATTTATTTGAGAAAAGTCTTTTACATTTTGTGTTTCTAGCTCAGTGCCCGTGCCTGAATATTCTTTTCTACCTACAGCTTGACAGATTTCAATTCGAAGCGTCTTATTTTTAGATCTTTTAAAGAAACTTTTCCTCGTAATTTTGTGTTTTGTTTTGTGCTTTGGTTGCTCTCAAAATATATAGAATGTGCGTAATAAATGCACTGTAAGCTGTCAGAAAAAAGTAACAGAAAAGAAAAATATGCCAAATTATCATTAGTATAAGTTGCTACAAGTAATTCCTCTAAGCAATTTAAAAATCAACAGTGCGGTCTAGTAACCACTAAAAGAAGCGAAGGCTTCTAGTATATATATATAGCGTAAAAACTAACTGTAAAAAATAATTAAGTGTACTGCAACTCTTTCATAATAACATTAACTCTCCTCCTGCAATCCCAGACGCCAACAATATCATATACTGTAGTAAAACTTACATTTTAAGGGATTGAGTTCTCTCGCAGCGTTTTCTACGGATTGAGTGCGAGCGTATGAAAAAGCTTCGCTTCAGATTATTGTTACATATTTTAGTTAAATTACTACCTTTACATCAAAACATTTCATCCGTAATAAAGTTGATTTCTGCTATACAATCTATATAGTCATGTCCCAAACACTGAACCACTACAAACGGAACAGAAATAGACCGCTTTACGTTATACCCATTAATTACTTAGTAAAAGTATATTTTGGGAAAAAGTACATCTTGTTAAAGTAGTTTTGATGCTACAAAAGTATAAATAGAACCATAATATATCAGAAAAGAGACTAACATATTTGATTAGCGTAATTTTGAGATTTTGTTCAAAATCAAAACGATTGTATCGACTCAATCAATATAATCGTTTGAATAGTCTATGGTTTAGTGCGCCGGCTGGTTGTCAAAATGATTTAATCTCTTGCCGCTAGAGGCGCTGGCTGCTAAAGTCTTCTATGACAATCGCAAGCTTCACACCCAGGGGGTGGAAACTTAGAAGAAGGACGGTTTGTATGGAAAGTGGCGCCACCTTTTATATAATCGTAAACATCATTTCATCTCATGGCTGAGAAGAAGCATCATTTCTGTCATCGAGACATTCATGTGTCATCAAACCGCTACGTTTTTTCGTATTTCTATGTCTGTTCTTGTATTCTTAGTTAAATGTTGTTTCATTCATTTTGTTTTTAATTAAAATGTGTTTTCGTGAAAAATGACGCCGTACGCAACTGTGTTTTAGATGGACTGATTATGGTAAGTTCCAATTCAATAAAAATTTTCATGTTATTCCCATATGTTAGACTCATTTAAACATTTAAATATTTTAATATTTTGGTGTAGTTTTTAGCACCACAGTGATTTATCCTTTCCGGTTATCATATTGAATGGTGCCCTACTTCTAATACATTTTACATATCAGTTCCTATACTTGATAGGAAATCACATTCTGTTTGTTTGTTGTAGGTGCACATATACACGGTTTCCCCCTTCCTGAGAGACGGTCAGTGATGTTCAGAAAATGTGTGCCAATCACTGGAATTATAGAGCCATAAACTGATGTGTCTGAAATTAGTAGGTGGGTCCATGTGTGTATATGTAAAAAATATATTTTTTTATTTGTAATTTTTTATTGTAAAGAAAAATTTGCTTGCCTATGTTGTAAGAGAATATGTTCAGAGTGTTTAAACTCGCAAATAACTATAAATTGCCAGTTGCCAGCTTGCATGTGACTGAAAATATTTTGGGGTTTGGTTTTAATTACAGGGTATGCATTCTTTTGTGACCGCGCTATACTATTTATTACCGTAAATGTAATTTTCAAATATATATATTAAAAATTAAAATATTGAGCTGATATCTTGAAAGTCATTGATGTATATGTACTTGCATAGATTTAAAATTAAGTTATGTAGAAATATAATAAATAATGTACAAAAATATAAAAATATTTTGTTTTTATTTCCCCAATAATAATAGGATCATTTTAATAGAGGTATTTCATAGAAGGCTACTTGATATCGGCTCACTATATTAATAACTACATAAGTGGGTATATTATTTTTGAACATTGATTTAATGTCAATTTTAACTTTATTAGATTCCCACTTATTAGTTATTATTATAGTGAGCTAAATAAGCGTGCCTACGTATATAGGTACCAAAAAAAAAAAAATAGTTCAGCGATTATACGCATGGAGCGCCACAATCGCCGTGGATCCACGACTTCGTGCGAGTTGCCCCTCTTTCTATAGTATACTTATTATACTCTTTGTTCACACCGACGCGTCATCTACGTCGGATTTTATTAGTTTTGTAATTTTATGTGATTATAAAATTGTGATAAGTGTAATTTTTATACACATCTTGGTGATAATACTAGTATTAAGATTTGTTATGTTATTGTTGCACGAGGGATTACAAAACGAGGTAAGCAAAAAGCTGAGAGTGCGGCAATGGAATTTGTTTGGGATTTGCGAGATCGATAACCCGGTCGGCTAGCCATGAGGCGCGACGCTGAGGTTATGTCGCGAGTTGCGAGCCACTAGATGAGTTCAAGTAACGGTCCGCGAGCCGGGCGGCCGACTCGCGTTACAGTCGCAGAATCCGGTCGGACCTGGGACCAGTTAGTTTAATTTAGTATCTAGATCCTCATTTGCCGCCCTCATTCCGTTGCGCTTACCACCAATAGCATCTGTAAATAAATAATCGGTAATTAGTCTCGCTTAATAAGTCAGGAAGTCCCATGATCCCTCACCACCTATAGAACGCTCGAAACCTTTGAATTCTCCTTTGAGATATGCGCCTGTTTCCAGCTTACCCTGCCTGCAGTGCGTGCCAAGAGCCCCGAGTCCCAGCCATTAGATTGAGTGGAGTGTTCCCCGCCCACACGTAGCCCCGTACGCCGCCAAAATTCCGCGCGACACAACGGACTCCTCCTCCAGCATGGAACTGGAGAAAGCCCCCACGCCTCTCCACGAGGAAGACTCCAAAATCACCCTCACTATCAGACTGATTATGCAGGGGAAGGTAAGATAAGGACACTTACATTTATTTTTATAAAACAAAAATATTGGCACTTTTTAAACTCGTACTTTGTTTGTTCTTGTACTTGTTGATCTGTGAAAGTGTACACTTTACCTTCTTCTAAATTCCAACATAGTTATCATTACACTGTAACTATTTGTTTCATTTTAATTTAAACCCATGGAGCATAATCAAGATCATTATAAGAGTGATTAACATATCCATCTATTTACTATTTAGAGTAATATGCTAATTTTACCCCAGTATTTAAACAGCTATGTTCTTTACTTATAAATACCCTATTGGTAAGCATGTCTATTACCAACACCTTCACATACTTAGATTTAGTAACAAAAATCAATTCTTTTTTCTTCCTATTTTTTTACTTTAAACATTAGCTTTTAAATATAAGATCATGTCATATAAATTTTCAAATTTATTCTTGTCGGAGAGTTGCATTTTTTACAAGCATTAAAATTATTTACTGCATTATTAAGTTTTACAAATCATTACTTTTCATAAAACCAGAAAATCATGTTAAATTTGCACTAGTTTATCTTACTCAATATTATAAATGCGAAAGTTTGGTTATATCAATGGATTGTGAGAAGGTATCTCCAGAAGGCCTCAAAAGATTTTGATAAAAAGAAATATAGATGTAGAACATAATCTGAAAGGACACATAGGCTATGTGGATGGAGTGGGTGACAGCTATTTAAATATAAAATAATTAATATGTGGCCTAATAAGTCTAATAAATTTGACTTCTATATAACAAAGAATGTTTTGTATTAACATCACCTCTAGTTAACTTAATAAGTTCCATGAAAGAGTTAAACATTTTGAAAATACCCTATTTTAATATAACGCAGCATTTTAATCTTGTTAAGAAACACACTTGTATGGCTGCTTAACACAAGATCTTGTTTACTTATTACTCATGCGTACTTAGTGACTAGGCCTTAAAAGACAATATGGAGCATTAACTTTGGACTAAAAAAATAAAATATCTAATTTATTATTAGTGTTCAATGTACGATTTTAAACATAGGTAACTGATTTAGAACAGCCACATATCTAGTTTGCACCGATGTGAGACATATTGATGTTAACATGTACCTATATATCAAGGTACCTACTTTTAATTGGCTGTAATCCAATACAAAATATATTTGGCATGATGCCAAATATCAACACTCGGCTTGTTCATCAAACTTGTCCATTTGTCTCTTTTTCTAATTGAAATAATCCATGTTATTCAGAGTAAAGGCTTTTGTTTTGCTTTCATTACTCATTGTTTGTTATTTAGCCATTTTATTAAAGTTATATCCATTTACTTATTAATCAAAGTAATGAAAAGAGTTCCATCTCATAACAGATCATAAGAGATGTAACTTTTTTCATCAGATTATAATGGTCATGTAACTAACATTCTTTTATAAGAACTCTGCTTATCACTGTGTTCATTTTAAAAAGATTAGAATAATTACTTTAATGCTTAAAAAGTAATAAATCCATATTAAAATTTGATAAAGGATGTTCAAATAAAATCCAATCCATCTATACATAAAACTTAATTCTTATCTTGCATGCGTTATTATGTAACAAATTATCTTAACATTCAAACAATTGTATTAGTCAGACTATATTGATGTTTGTAGCTGCATGTACATTGCTAGCATACTATGGAAGTCAATGTGCAGTGTTGCCAGAAACAAACTGAATGCAGCCGCTCTAAAACTGTCTCTGCATCCCCGCTGCATCTATTATTGCAGCAAAGAATTGCTCGATGCTAAGTCTATTATTGGCTAGCAGACAGGAAATCTTTTGTACGATAAATCTAAACGCGACTGCATTAATTATACTGCCACTTGTTGCACAATACTTGCCAATGTTGCTGTTTCGCCCGGGTTATTTTAATTCACAATACTTGTATGTACTAATAAAATATTTCTCTTTTCCCCAGGAAGTTGGCAGTATTATAGGCAAAAAGGGAGAAATTGTGAAAAGATTTAGAGAAGAGGTATTGATCATTAAATTTTTTGAATATATTTAAAATAGATAACAAACATAATAAATTGATTTGGTATTTTTCAAATATTAATAATCAAGTAATTTGTACGTAATACGTATACGTTTATATGTAAAGTAATCTGATCATTTGGTTAGTATTTTCACACATTATTCATCTTTTGTAATAATTTATTATTATTATTTCAGTCTGGAGCCAAAATCAACATATCGGATGGATCATGCCCGGAGCGGATTGTTACAGTCACAGGCAACACAAGTGCTATATTCAAAGCATTCACACTTATCTGCAAAAAGTTTGAAGAGGTCAGTATATTGAGAAATATGTTACAGAAACGTGAGTATATGTCATACAGAATTGTAGAGAAAATCAAGGTATAATTCTAAGTTTTTCTGTGAAAGCCATTGGCATTGAATGGTAAAGAATATTTATGTTAATGAAAAACATAGTACTAAAAACAGTAAAAGTGATAGCATGTACAGTCAAACCAGGATATGCAAGAATTCACTATAAGTAACTGCCATTGTCCTGACCGACAAACTACATAAGCAATAAACCTCTAAAAGCAAAAAAATCCTGGTTATTTGAACTCGTAAATGTATTACTTAAATAATCTTGATGAGTTAAAAATATTCGGCAGCTATTTAATTGCTTTTTTATACTAATTAAATAATAATTGCTTTTAAAATATTCTTTTGTAATATCTTCTTTAAATATGTCATTTTTCACATAGTAATAATGCAACGAGGCAAACACTAGATACCAGCAATCTATTTTACCCGATAAAATCCCCTGAACTGCGCAGGAAATAGCTTTGCATATAATTTAAATTTCAAATTTGGCGCGAACGTAATCGCGAGCAATTTCTTTTCCGCTTTCGTAATCAATGTGTGGACTTAGACAGTTTTAAATCAATCTGGCATAAACAGTCTCTGAATAATACCGTCTGCACTACTTCTTCAGATTAAATATAGTATATCTAATGTAATGCATATATGTTTAAATTATATTATCCTTCTATCTTATATCTATAACCATTTTAGTTTAAAGTACTGTGTTTTGTCAAAGATAATAGCGGAGATGACTATATGTGTCATACAGCGATTTTGGTCTTAGAAACCATTGTTAAATACGCTAACCAACAACATTCAATTTTCAAATACTGCCATACCATAATTTACGTTTTAGATCAGAAGGGATGGCTGTGTAGTCTTATTTTCATCTAATCGATATAGAATTTTAGAAGATATTGAAATTTAAAATGAATACAGATTAAAATATACTACAATACTAAATTCAATAAAACAGTAAATGTTATGATTGACTACAGATAAAATGACTTGTACGATGAGGCTATGTTTTATTTCTATTACTTACCTTACTGGTTTTATTCTAAGGTTAAACGATTATAAGTCTAATAGCATATGTAAATAGAGTTTGGTATATATTGCAGTGGTGCTCGCAGTTCAATGAGGGGGGCGGCGGGGCCACGCGCGCGCCCATCACGCTGCGGCTCATCGTGCCCGCCTCGCAGTGCGGCTCACTCATCGGTAAAGGTGGCTCCAAGATCAAAGAGATACGTGACGTCACCGGAGCTAATATACAGGTAATTACATATGTCTAATAAGACAAATAATTTTATTTGATTTATTTTAGTCATGTATTATCAACATTTTACCAGTTTTATATGAATGCAATGACCAAATGTTCGAAACTCTATCAATTTTGACGTTAATTTGATACATATGGACAGATTTACCACTTTTTTTTTCCCCCGCTGAGGATGTCTGCTACTTATTTATTATAGTAATTTGAAAATATGTTGCCAATCTTTATGCAATAGCTAAGTGGAGATTAGTATTAATAAATAATATAATTAAATTACTTTTGTTAACAGGTAGCAAGTGAAATGCTGCCGAACTCGACTGAGCGAGCTGTGACAATCAGTGGAACTTGTGATGCCATCACTCAGTGCATTTACCACATCTGCTGTGTTATGCTAGAGGTATGACTAATCTTTAATTTACACTGCTGAAACAAAAAAATTGTCTTCTTTTTTTGTCAATTACAGTTGTACTCAGAATTAAAAAAAAAACAATAGGAGAAAAAATGTACAATGTTTTGGCATATTTAAATTTTTTTTCAGTTAATCTTTGTAGTTTCGCCTTAAATGTTCATATGGTTTTCTAAAGGACACCTCACGATGTAAAAAAATATCGGTGTTTTTAGCAGATATATATTTTTTAACGTTGAATTCCAGAGTCCACCAAAAGGTGCTACAATTCCGTACAGACCGAAGCCGAATGTGGCGGGCCCAGTGATCCTGGCGGGTGGGCAGGCCTACACAATACAAGGCAACTACGCCGTACCTGCGCAAGACGTGAGTACACACAAGCCTTATTATAAAACAAAATGTACTAAATATAAGTAAAATTATGTATATACATATATGGAACCATGCGATGAATAAATTTACATGTCTTACTGTGGGTTTCTGACATCTCTGTATAAAACTTGACAAAATATGATTTGTCATGTAACAATATGTTTGTATGTGGATTTAGGTCTCGGAAACCCACGTTTAAAGATCTCAAAGATGTATCTTTCTTTGACGCATTCGTCGATATATGTGTTCTGTGTATACTCCCACAAGGATTTTATGGCATTTTTTGACAGTGACAAGGGGAACAAGTTTTAAGGGTTACCAGTAAGCAAAAATTTCCTAACTTCCGAATGTCGAACTCCATGCATTTGATTTGCAACTTGTGATCCAAATTCTTGTAGTAATACTGTACTACTTAAATTGATACATCCAAACATATGAGCAAAAAATACTTACATGTCATATCATCCGTGATATTTTTATGGAATTTCGAAATTATGAAATGGCAACACTGAAGAGTTCAGCTGCTCCCTTATTGGTCAAAATATGACGCTGTCAAGGGGTCGTTGATAGTTGACATGGTTCCCGACTGACATAAGATCCTTGTGGAGTTATTTTACTATTAGAGCCCTGAGTGTGGCATTTAATGATTTAAAATATAATATTTATGTGCATTTAAATTTGTTTTTTGAGACGGGTATAAAGGTGTATCAAGTTTTTGATTAATTTCGTTTTTTACATACATAAGCTAGGATTGTTTATTTCAAGATATAAGATTGTTTTTTGTTTTGTTGATACATAAATAACTTTAATAAAATTTTGTAAATCACGAAATTTTAGTTTCATTGGTAGGATTAGAATTTGTTAAAACATTTGTATGTGAAAAATTATTTCGTGTTCTATAAATGCTACATACATTTTGCTATCATGATAAAAAAATGCAAAAAAAAGTATAAAAAAACAAAATAATTAACATTAATGTAATAAAAATTGTTTACTTTGAAAAATTGCATCGCGTCGACTGGCCATTTTGCAATCGCATAATATTTGCAAATAGTTAACACGCAAGTTCTTGGTATATTTTTTTTATAATTAACAAATAGACCACGATATCGTATTCATTAGAAACGTTTTTATAATATTCATTACATGCGTTCAGTAAAAGTGATTTTTTTTTATTGAAACAAGCTAATTACCAGTCGACCAAGAATTATATACGTTTTTACATACAAGTAAATTACTGAGTTTACGTACGTTAAGAAATTTTTTATATTACATTCACATTTTTTAGTCGATATAGTAGTCATAATGGGGTATACGTATGTAATTTATCATTTTCAACATTAATAAATGTTTGCATATTCAAACAGTATAAATCACACAAAATATTAAAAAAGTAACATGACAAAATACTTAAAATCCACCTTGATCGAAGTAATATAAAGTTATAAGAGGACATGTCATGTCTACAAAATATTTAAGATTTCATTGGTAGAAATAATCAAATTGAATAGAATGGTATATCAACTCTTGTCATAAAGACAGTCTTCATCTGTTCCTTGGGATAAGAGTGGAAAAGGGAATATTGGTAACAGCGATCAGTTGTATGAAGTTAATATTGCTGGGTGCGGTGTGCAGGCGGTGTGCGCACCGATGTTCCCCCTGCTCGAGGTGAAGCCGCCCCTCGTGGGCGCGCTCCCGCCGCACCACCTGCTACCGCCGCCGCTACACGAACACCACCTTGTGAGTCCGACCGCTCCTCAAGCTGCCTCATAGAGACTTTATTCCTACTCCAGTGCTCGGAATTATTCTGTCCATGTGATTACAGCCCATTTTCCCCACCGCTAGGTCTTGGTCTACTCGTCATAATCGTATACCCCAATCTTCCTTCCGCTACTCTTGTTATCGACCAATGTACACTTACAATCCACTCTATATGTGCCTATGTGACTTATAGACCACTCCCCCTCCGATATTTACTTTTATTCTGCCCATGAAATTCTTTGCCCATCGCTACCTTCGCTACTAATTTACTTTATAAGACTTACTCCCCCATTGCTTCTTATATTTATAAAATCTGGGAAGTCTGAACTACAACAGTCTTATGTTATCTATGACATTCTTAATCTCCCAATATCCCCTTTGGTCTCTATCCGTAAGAAATAATTTCTATTGCTCCCTTTTAAATTTAACCCCCCGTCCGTATGTCATGAGTCATCAATATAATTTCCATAGAATCCTACAAGTTGGTGTTATACATATGCAAGATTCTTTCTTTGAACTGTAAAAAAATGTACAACTTCCTGGTCACTGAAATTAATTCCCGTAGCTTATCCGAATGTAGACGTGTTTCCGAATGTTACTTGACAAGAATATATCAAGAAAACAATCTTTATGTTAAGCGGGCTTCAAAAGTAGCAAGTATAAAATATTGTTTTATTAAAAATACAAAATTATTTATTGTAAGTTAAATATGTGTATAACAAGAATCAATAATCTATACAAAAGAATTTAATAACAAAGTTATCTTTTTTACTGTACACAAATATTACGTATAATATTTTATTACTTTTTTTGAAGCCAACTTAATGTATTGAAATTGGATTGAAGCCATTTACACTTGATATCTCTATGAGGTTGCTTGGTAAAGAGTGTTACTATGTGATTGGTGCTGCCCCGGCTCCCTTGAAAATGGTTTTGGATGTGTGGTGTCGTACCCTTATGTAGCAGTTACAGTTTACAGACATTTAGTATTTAGATATCCCAGCAGTATGGAATGTTATGGTTAATTTCATTTTCTTTGCGCTGTTTATACCCCTGTGCTTATAAACCCCTGTAAAGTAAACCCCGATATTTATGCACTTAATTCCCCGGTGATACCCCCTAATCGATGTCATATTTTATTATGTATGTAGATAGACACCCCCTTTATTAATTTCAGCACATACGACCGTGTAATAGTCAAAACATGTAGTCAAAAACACATCGAGCTTTATCTGTTTGTTTTCTGGCATCGCCGAGATATCGAAGCTTTTACGTTTTTTAAATTCACCGTAAATACGTTTTAAAGCAAAAAGTTTTTATATCAAACATACCTACAAATGCACCTTTCCTTATTTTGCCTTTACCTGGCCTCCTCTGATAATTTGTTTGCCTACGATTTTATCGATCAATTAACAATAAAGTCGCATGTCGGGACCGTATTAAAATTATGACGTTTATAAAAAAACGTATTTGTAAATTTTGCCAATTCCTGACGATTTATTGGATTTGGGCAGCATCATTCAGTACTCACAATGTGGTCGGAATACGGTTTTAGTACAATGCTAAGGAAATTCGCAAATGTTCAATATTTGCTCAGTGTAACACTAAGAGTATGCTTAATTCAGAAATTGTGTATTACCTAGCAACCCTCCAGGCATGAATGTAATCTGAATTAACCATACTTTGATTTTAAATTGCGAATTTTCTTAGATCTAGTTATTTTCATAATCTACTTTGTACCCAGGTTACCCTATCCAGCGATCCCATCCCGGCAATGTCATTGAAGACGAAAACAAGCAGCTGGAGCTAAAATGTTTTGAATGCATTTGGCAACATGTTTTTCAGATTGTTTCAGAGAGCAATCTGTTAATCGAATGAGATATATTTTTGTTCTATATGTGCGTTGCCTAGTATTGTAAAATCGAGCCCGACTACTTCAAAATGTGCAATGTTAAACTCAAATAACAAGATGGCAATGAATACATTAAAAAGATAATAGAATATTTTTTTTTATTTTACAATGCTCGGCTGATGCTTACAAAATTAATAATTCCTTTATCTAATAGTATCGTGTCTATAAACTTCTTATAGATCGGAGGACTTGCTAAATCACCGTTAGCCGGTCTTGCGGCACTCGGTCTGGGCGGCCTTGGTCCTGCTAATACTAGTGGATTGAACCCGGCAGGTAACTACAGAAATAAACTTTGTATTTAACTCTCTCATTCGCGTTGGCGTGTTATTAAAATTCGCTTTTTCGCTGATATTACAAAAAAAATGTAGTTTTCATTACATACACAGTCAGTTCCTTATAAGATTTTGATCGGATAAAAGTTGCAATAAGGCCATTAAGCGTCAATTGTGACAAGTTTTTGTCATAAATTGCAGCATTAGCCGCTTTGGCAGGGTCTCAGCTGCGCACCGCCAACCAGGGCCGCAACCAGCCCGCCACCAACCAGCAGTCGCACGAGATGACTGTGCCCAACGAGCTCATCGGCTGCATTATTGGCAAGGTACGTCAAATGAGTCATTTATTTACCAATGTTTACTTTGTTTTTATATTATAACCTTTTAATATATATGTTCATATACTTCAATGGCTATGTTTAAAACTAACTTAATGTCTGTTTAGAATTAAATTATAAAATTATCTCTTCGTTCGCAATTCGTCTTTATGTCAGACCATCTTATTGCAGCAGTGATACGAACGTTAGTTTATAAAATGAATGTTATAGGGCGGCACTAAGATAGCTGAGATCCGTCAAATCTCTGGCGCGATGATCCGGATATCAAACTGCGAGGAGCGCGAGGGAGGCAGCACGGACCGCACGATCACCATCACCGGCAACCCGGACTCGGTGGCGCTTGCGCAGTACCTCATCAACATGAGGTCAGTCACATATATCTCTCTCTTTCTCTCCTTCTCTCGTTCTCTCACTCTACGACACATTCCAGCTTTCCATCCGAAAGTCCAAACTTATGTAGCATCCTTGTGATCTTCCCTTGAATTGTCTTTTACCTTTTTGGGCCGCGTCGAAATATTCATGTTCAAACCTGTGATAATTTGCCTTTTACTTTTCTTTAGTTTTATATTTGATTTTTAAATTAAGTTACGGAGATTTAATTATTATGTATTTGGTGGAGAAATAAATAACTGTTGAATTTGAATTTGTTTTATGTATTAAGGCGAGGGTTTCTGTATGTATTTCTGTGATTTAACGATACATTCCTTAGTGTTGACGTATTGAAGGAGATGTTTCTTAGCTGAAGAACTTTATCTAGTTATTATTTTTATTTAATATTTTTTACCAACAGTCCGCTTTGCAACACTTGTAACAAAAATTAACACATTCATAATAATTTTAAGTGTGTCGCGTTTAACGTGTTCCAAATAAAAAAACGTAATTTTGCGTTTAAAGACATTCGGGAAAACCTCGTCTTAAAGTTTTTACCTCCCTATATTTATTTAAGGCGCAATTATCACAGTCCCATATCAGGAGACGTAACCTGAATTGCCTTGAAATTAAAAAGAAAAGTTGGATCGACGCGGCCCTCGTTGCCGCCTGGCCCTTTACAACAATCCAGTCCCGCTCCCGCAGTGTGGAGCTCCAGAAGGCGAACCTCGAGGGTAGCACTTCGGGGGGTTCGACGGCTTCTACGAACAACCCCCTGGCCTCCGCCATCCCTCTCGCGCAACTCCTCACCAAGACCGGCGCCCTCGGAGCCCTAAATTCCCTCACCGCCCTCGGCGGCCTCACAGACCTCCTCAGCGGCAGCAGTTCTCAGCCCGTGCAGACCACCGGAGTGCATCGCAACCACAAGACCTTCACGCAGCGCCGTCAGGACGACGACTCGCCCTCCAAATCCTCTAAGGAACGAAACAAATACAATCCATACTAAGCATCCCAGTCGATTGACGACTTTTCCGAACTGACGTCATCCAAAGAACGATGACCGCCGTTTGGCGCGTCTTCGGTTTATTTACTTGGTACATTTAGTTTTGTAAGAGATATTATTTAAGTTATAATCAGTTATTTGTGACTAACGTAAAATCACTATGAATCTTTTTGGTTTGTAAGGACCATTTTTATAATTTTTAGTATTCTTCCGAACAATATTTATTACGTATACGTATGCGTGACTTTAAGTACGTTTGTTCGTGATACATACATCGATAAACAATTCGCGCTAAAATATTTACCTTTTAATCATTTTTATACAAAATGTTTTTAACGAATTATAAAAGATATAAAATTATATGGGAACTCGAAAGATAAATCATAGTGCACAGTATTTGATCTCGGTAAACCGCGTTTGTTATATGCTACGATTCATATTTTTGTACATAGCACATACAATGTGAATTGTGTATTTTGATAATCAAATCAAAATAAAATTAATATTTTTTTTTCTACTAAATAATATTCAAATTATTTTGCTGAAAACGAAAGTGCAAAATGTAAAATATGTACTTATATCATAATTATATAAATAGTAAACGCTTTTTTTATTTGGTGTGCCAGAGTTTTATCGTTTCTATTATGACCTGCGAAAAAAAAACATCGTACTACGATCAACTAATTTAGTTATCGATTTTTTAGTATCGATAACAGGTAAATTAAATTAAATAATACATCTCATATATTATAGTATATACTTTGCTGCAATGAATCCAATCGTCAAAGAACGAGTCATTGGGCGTTAGTATAACGAAATGAAAAATTCATAACTAATCTTAAAATATAGGTAAAATTACTTGGAATTTGTTACTGAAATAATAAAATGCACTAGTTAAATTATCTCAATATCTCATTTAAATACAAATTTTCATAGAAATTAAAGATTTTTTCACTATTTTAAAATCATTGTTTTATCACACATTTTCTACAATAAAGCACCAATATTAATATGTATATATAAATTTGTAAATTGTAAGTTTTTTTTTAATATTACAAAATCTTCTATGTTCCATTCTAAGTTATATTATTTTAAATTTCAATGAATCTTATAACTATCTAGGGATCGTGACAATAGTAGTAAATACATAGAAGCTTAATGGCTAGAAACGAAGGCAGATAGCTTTGCGACGATATAATATTAAGACTATTGAAAAAACAGGGTGTTTAATGCAGGCATCAAAATGTACCTACTTGCTATTTTGACAAAAAATAAATAAATCATTCAGTTATTTTTTTATATTGCTGTAATACGCAAAGCGTAATAAATTTTATTTAAAAACAAAATATTTTTTTTGTAAAGTTTAATATTTGAACTGTATTTTTGGTCAACAATATTTTTTTTTTGCTTTGATGCTTTGTTGTGGAAACTTTAGAATATATAAATAATCTCTATACGCTGGAAAAATCTAACGGCATAAACTTACAAATTTGCTTGATCCTTGATTGGTTGGTTTAAAAAAAAACCGTCAAAGTAAGAAAGTATGGTTTGATGCCTCAACTGAGAGCTAGCTCTGTGTATTTTTAAAATGGGAGATGATATAGAAGCATTTGTATCTGTAGATTTATGTTACTATTTTTACATTGTACATTTATATGTATTACGAAAAAAGACGAAAATTAATTTGAAATGTAGGTACGTTATCATTTTATTCGAATGATAGAACATGTTTGTTATTTCGTGTGGTTACATTTGATTTTGCGCGATGCGCTGCACTGGACTACGTTTGAAGTTTGACCATTTTCTCTTGAAATTTTGATCGTTTGTTAAGATAGACGTAGATGGGAATGTTTTATATTTATATCTTCGTATGTTAAGGTTATAATTAATTAGTAATAGCAAGCCATCTAGATTCTTAGCGATGGCAATGTAAAGCAAATATCACCAATGTCATAATCTGCCACGCAATTACATGAAGGGTTCAGTAACAATGGGTCTATACGGCAGGGGGGACTCTGGGACCCTCAGGGAAATCGCAGTGTAGGCTATTGCCTATGTGATATCTTATTACTTAGTGTGAACTTGAAAATCGAGGTCCAATTCAAATGTTTTTAAAGTTAGTTGTAGTCCCGATCGGGAAGACGCGTTATTTAGCCGCCGATGTCGTTTTTATTTGTAATTAAATCATGTTAATTTTATGATAATAGCCATTTTCATCATATCTTTTCAGGTGTATTACTCGCTAGTATCATTAAGTGAAAGTATTGTTTTAAGTAAATACTTAATAAAATAATAAGAGTAAGTGTGCGTTTCATTGATTATCGTCGTCCGTCGTGTAATATTTTGTATGTAAAGTACAGGTTAACATTATTTTAATGCTAAATCTCCAAGAACCCACGCCATATTCCTGTAGACCAAAACATTCCCGTGACACTGCCGTCCCCGCCTCGGCCGGTCCATCGAGTACCTCATCCTCCAGACAACCGGATCACCCAATCCCGGTAAGATGTCTCCTTTACATTTTTATTTTCTTTCCTAGATTATCCACCACATTGGGACATTTGTAACATCGCTAAAATTATATTTTGTCATTACCTCACTGGTCACATTCCTTGCGTCTCCGATTCCATTATCATCCGGTAAATGTTACTATCGAAATGGATGTAACTGTTTTTATTTTTATAATCTTATAAGGTTTGTGGATGTTTCAGGATCACAATGGAGACTGCTGGTCTGCCGCTGCCCGGGTACCACTACATCGCTCCGAATCACATTGTGAAGGCGCCGATCCATTGAATGGGGCTCCGCGGGCCGGTCCCCCGCGCCCCGCACTGCGCCTTCGCCTACCCGGCGCACTATGGGAGTCCGGCTCCGATCTACTATTTCAAGTGAAAGGCCACTGAAGAAAAAGGGGGAAAGCGATTGGCAAATAACTGAACATGTATGTTTACATTTGTTACGAGTTTATAAGTATTTTAGATATTCTTATATTTATTCTCCACTATTTAAATGAATAAAGTGAGAGGAGTCGATCGCGCACTCGATATCAAGAGTGGTGATATAATTTGTAATGAAAAGATTTTAGGAACGTTTAAAACTGAGAATAAAGAACATTTAAAGTGACTGACGTTTTAAAAAAAAATAATTTTGATCAGTCCGTGAGCAGTGAACGTCATAATGGTCGGACGGTCTCTTCTTTCGTTCTACCCTCGTTCACTGTTCATAGATTTAAGGTTACGACATCGGGAGTTAGCTGAGCTGATCGAATTTACTATGGATTTAAGCGGTCGATTGATTCAATTATCCGTTGGAAATTATTTTTTAATCATGTAACGATCGGTGCGGACGCCGAGAGACGTAATGAGAACGTTCGAGATAAGTTTTGTAGTGCGACAACGGTGTAAAGTAGGCGTAGGGGACTCGAGCGAGCTCGGAAGCGCTGACGTAGCGTTAGTATTAGATTAGAGAACAGAGTGAGAGGGTTAAAGACAATATTTGTAAATAAATATGGTAATTACCTGGAAACATTAGGTATTACAGTAAGCAGTCTTATGCACTAGTCGGCTAAAGGAAGCAGCGGGCGGACCGCGACTGAAACTTTTCCAAACACATCAAATTAAAACCTAAGCATATCAACATTGCATCATATCCATAGTATGACCGCCCGCGCGGGGCTCGGCGACGTAACAGTGCTCAGTGCATAGGGCATCTAGCAGTGCGATGAGTATTGGCGCGCAACTGCACGAAACCGATGGGATCAAATCCTTTAAGAAACTTACCGTAAAACAAAGGGAGAAATCAATGAAGTCGTCTACGATCACAAAAAAAAAAGACGTTAGTTTTTAAAAAATAATAGTGTTGCTAATTGTGATAGTCTTCTTATTTATTTAATATTCAAAGATCTCTAAAAATAATATACACCTTGTGTACATCGGCTACGAGAAATTTTAATTCGATTGTATGATATTGGTCCAGGGATCAAGCCAAAGATTGTTAAAGTTTGTTTAAACAATAATAATGTTGTGTATTTATGCTAAATTATTCTGTCGATAGTTTAACACTTAGTATTTGTAATGTAGAGCATTTTATTTCAATTATTTTAATTACCCTCTCCAGAAAGCTCATTGTATTTTAGAATTAGGTCAAACGTATAGATAGACCGGAAAGGTAAATGTCATATTTCAGAAAAAAAAAGAAAAATCAAAATAAAAATGTCTTAGTATAAAATAGATTAAGATAAGCATAGGACCAGAACATGTATATGCTTTTCAATGGACACGTTCAAAAGACAAAAATACTTAGTGCCAAGATAATGACAAACTTTTTGTGCCAAAAATGAATATACATAAAAGCGAGGGGGACTATGGTAATGGGACCCACTATTCGCTTAATATTCAAATATTGAATGATGCAATTACTAAGAGTAATTCTAATTTTAACCACATACATATTAATTTTGCACATCTCTAGATATAAGTACATAATTAGAATTTATATTCTTGAAACATATCCCGATATAAAATTTTCCTCGTGTCTTCCCTTCTGTAATATCAATATTAAATTATAAAATTAATTATTGTATGTGCCAAAGTCGTGTCTGATTGCTATCATCGGGTTTGTATGTGTATGTATGAATTTTATCAATGACATCTCTATTTGTACTAGTCAAATTCTTCTAAATTCGAAGACAACTCTATAAAACCTTTATACACTCTAGTCAAAATTTATCAATTGGTGTTTCTTTATATTTTATTCTAAAACTATATGAATATTATTATTTTCGTTATATTATTCTCGTTTTGTTATTTTCGTGGTAACTTTGCTTCGATTATAAATAAATTAGCAATAAAAAAAATGATAAAATCAATTATTTATAATAAAAAAATGTTTCATATAAGACAATGTATAGAGCTTTGTACATTTAAATATAACACAGGTAAATCTAGATTTAAATCCTTAGCCATAACACAATAACATGGGAGTTGAATGTAAAAATACTAGAGAGAAATTTCTAGCTGTGATTTTCACTGGAGCGCACTTTAGTGCTGAATGCTGACGGAGCATATAGTGGGTAGTAACAAAAAACTTGAGTATTATATCCGACTCTTGATAAATATTGACTACGTCTACTTGTCAAAGAAAAATAAAGGGTTTTTGAATTTTCAAATTATCCATTCAGTGACGGCTAATCGAATCGATTTTTGTCCTCATTGAATCTTATTTGAAGTGCTCAAGTTATTTGTCATCTACGTTGGGTCGGTTACAGGTAGCGATAGACGCTTTATTAGCTCTCAATGGTTGCGTCACCGAGGAAACATCTGGTATAGTATAATCCAAACTTTATGGCGGATCGTTTAGGTATCGTTACGCCGTAAAGAGGAACCTCTGCTCACAATTTTGTACATGGAGAGGTCGCCCGACTTTGCGAAGTGCGTTCGCAGCTAGCCACGAACCGCCATAAAGATTGATTCTTGTAATAGCAAATGAACTTTATATTCTTTGTATAACGTGTGCACAATAGTCTGCAATTCCCGACCTGCTTCTTACTCACGAAACGTTTAAATATCGTAACGCGTCAGTGACGTCATCAAGTGTCATTGTGCACGCGGAGCAAAAGAATTCAAAATGTAAGTATACAAAAGTACACTTTCGAACGAAAGTTTCTGTGTATTGATGTTGTTGATGAGTGTTATAATAATATTTAGTACAATGCAATTTTTAAATAATATTAGAGAATAGTATTAATTTCTTGTCGTGTATTATTTGTGTATTATCGATTCGATGTAACATTAATATATATTACATAATTATATTCGTGTTAGCGTAGCTATTAAAACATTGTTACTGTTATTTTGATTTGCTCAATTATTTAAAATGTTTACGTTAGCTAGTGATCATTGTAATTGAATTTTGTGTTGGATAGCGACCTAGTTGGAATCTCAGTGTAGCTGTGATGGCAATTTCGAAATGAAGACTTAGTTTTACAATGTATTGTGAGTCGATACGTGCGTTTATTAGATATATAATATAGGGGCTTTGTGTACACTTCTGGACTGTTTTTGCAATGTATTAATGTCGTGTTATTATAGGCATTTGAAAAATGTACTGACGTATCGGTGGCATTGATGATTGAGTGGTGGCTCTTTATACAACTTAAAGAGCCGTATAGTAAAAATGTATTATTGTTTGATGTTGTTTATGTCGGTACCTATGATGTGTTGACGTTCATGCAATAATTTGAATCATTTATTAATAATGTTTTATTTTGTTGAACATTATGAATTATTAGCCTTTATTAACAGGGTCAGATTGCGCTGTATAATAGAGTAATTGAAATCAATTTTAGCAAATATTTACTAAATGTAATAGTAAATTTTTTAACTTTCGTGTTAGCACCTGAATTTTAAATTCTTATTGCACCTTTTTTCAAAATCCCAATTTTGAATTTCGTGGCAATAAATGCATAATATAACGAGTACTAGAAAGTATTCGGATTATTCCTCGTATATCGAATTACTTATTCGTGTGGGGAACGCGAGTGCTAAATGAAAAATATTTTGCTATCTTCGTCACTTGTCAATCCGCATACAGGTTCGGACGATTGGGTAATAAGGGTTGTGTAATTTGTTATGCATATACAATATATTAAAAAATATATATATGCTTCAATCCCTTTAGATACGATTTATTTAGTACCTATTTCAGACGTAAACCTACGCTGTAGACTACCAGGGTAATAAATACAGATAGTGTCTTTCTAAGTTCACGTCACATATATTTCAAATTACTCCAAAAGATTAAAAGGTAAATGTTCAAAAACCAACTAGCTTTGGATGTATGGACAAAATGAAGCTAGTCGGCAAATTCCTTGTCAAACATAATGACACTAATAAATCCGAACTGCACAACTACATTTTGCCACCCTATTATGTTCTAGAGCTTGTTAACCTCCATGAAAATGTAATTCTCATTTAAATTAAACACGGTATAGTTTTCAATTTGAAGATACGCTGATAAAACACATTTTATTTGGTACTTGTGATGCTGACTGTACCGTTTTATTTGCTTCAGAGTGTAATCAGTAAAGTTACTTATCGACTGAATAGTTAAGGATAGTGTCGAAATGGTAATAATTTGTCACTGCTTATATATCGAAAAGAAAGCATTTAATTTTTTTCATCATAATCGCAATAAATGGCTGCAAATATCATTTGTAAATTAATATCATAATAATCAGGGACTCAATAACAATTTAATAAGGTAAAATGTTTTTGGATCGGGCAATGTGTGTGCAATCATTCTTGTCCCTGTAAAAAGGTCCTATCTTGAAAATCCTTCATAGGAAAGTTTATTTTATATTTTTGAAAGGGAATAAAGTACGAGGAACATTAAGGCACAATTTTTTGTTGACAATGTCTAAGTAAAATTGTAATGGATTTAAAGATGGGACCTGTTAGTTTAGATGTATGTAAATGTTGTGTTTGACTTCATTAAATCGGTGGTATTTAGATAGATTACATACGTAGAGATTTTTTCATTTATAATTCACCACAAGTTTAGATATATCTCGTAATATTTTTCAAATATCACGTCTATTCGACATATCTAATCGTTTTTGTGAATTGAATTGATTAATGTTATAATAAATATAAATGTTGTACTTACGGTTACAGTATACTGTCATTGCGGTTAGTTTCGATAATAATTAATGTTTGTTTTCATTATGTTAATTCAATAAAGTGTGTAAATAAATATGTATTTCATTTACAACTCTGGCTTTAAGGAAGGAGCGTCGGTGGCTCAGTGGTCAAGCACTTGCAATCTGCAGGTCCTAGGTTCGAATCCCGCCATGTACCAATGTGTTTTTTGATTTACATATGTACATTTATCCGACGTTCTTACGGTGAAGGAAAACATCGTGATGCAACCTGCACATATCTGAGAAGAAATTTAAAGATACGTGTGAAGTCAACCAACCCGCACTTGGCCAGCGTGGTTGACTATGGCCTAATCACCCTTAACTTAGGGTAGGCTCCGAGCCCCTTGGTGGGGACGTATAGTGAGCTGATGATGTCTGGCTTTAAAACCCACAACACGTTTTTCCCTCGCTAAATAGATATTATGTTTTAAAACAGTCTTTCCAAAAGTGGGCGATAACGCCCCCTTGTGGGCGCTGCGGGTCTCAAGTTGCGGGTTATAGTAAAAGTTTCGATTAGAATTCTCCGTTAATATACATATATAGGTCACAATATTTAATTAATTTAATTTAAATTTATAGTGGTTTTTAAATATGTGAAAATATGGGGGCGCTAAAAAAATATTTATTCTTAAAGTGGGCAGTAGACAAAATAAGTTTGGGAACCACTGTTTTAAAACAATAAAAACTCTAAAATCTACAGATTTCTATACATAGTTAGTCTAGCATTTATAACCATTAAACGACTGAGTTACATATCGTCCTTTAACCTAATAATAAAAAGTTTAGTTACTATACATAAATTTACACATGACAAAAGATGCATTCTCGTTGAATATGTGCCATAATCATGTGTGTCAAATGAGGTCATCCGCTCACTCACCCCACATTTTGATATAATGCCAAACTTGAAATATTTCAGCAATAGACAACGCTAGCTTCGCGAATTGGTTTGTCTACGTAATATTTCTATTTTAACATTAGAAAAGCTAAAAGTAAGTAAACATAAGACTTTCGAAAACAGGCAGGTAAGTCGCGTGTACATTAACAGGCCGAAATTAAAATTTACAAGTGGTTCGTCTTTACACCAAAAAGTATCAGAGTGTCATGGAAGAAAAGAACAAAAATCTGCTACATAAATAAAATATATGTAATAACGCCATCTATTTTAAAAATGAAAAACTAATTCAAGCTTTACGAAAAAATTGTAAGCTTAAATAAACTAAGTTGTGAAAGAATATTCAATGGATGTTACGTGACCATCGCAAATGATCGACGTCTGCACAGAATGTTAAAAGCTTATTATGTTCCAAAACTTTATGACATGTGAAAACGGACACAGAGATACGAAAAGGCGTTAGATGCTCGAATCGTCCTTTGCGCTGTCTCTACTTAAATATAATATTAAACAAATGCAATACACAAATATTTTGTACTTACAAACAGCTATTTAATGTAAGTTTTAAGCAATTACCAAAATTTTAAAATACAACAGGAGTGAGAAACTTAATGAGAAATAACTTCAGAAAATTCTAGCGAAAATTTAACGAAAAGTTATTGTAAGAAAGAATTATATTCCCACTAAAGAAATAGCATCGGTTTTAACAAAGACGCGGCCTTAAGAGTAAAGTGATCTGAATGAAAGGGTAGTTAGCACACCGCCCGCGGCTTGCGGCCGGCACAAACGGCGCCCTACTTGCTACACAAACCACGACGTCTTTACTGCGGTCACCATAGAATCTTACAAAATGTAGCAGATACTTCTTAATCCTTGAATTTTAATTGTGTTATAATATTATAGTTTTGTTATCTAACAGACAAACTACGTTATAATTCAAACAGTAGCTAATTCATTGGAACTATTATTATTATAGTTCAATTACTTACTAGCATAAAACAAGATCCTTAAGATTTTTTAAGGTTGAGTATAAGTCGAATTCTTAATCATTAAAGATTATCCGTTTATCCGTTGCAGTAAATTATATTTAATGTTAACCCAATATAACTTTTGCTTACGTTCAATGTCGCATGAACAATTCCCTTGAGGTATATAACATTATTTATACTCACGCTAGCTTAGCATAAATTAGTAATGCGAATGTCTAACGCTAACATTTCATACTCCAACAAAGAATAGTCAGAATATGGGAAATATCGATTCTTCCAACATCCCGAAGAATTGTTCCTATTTTAAAAACTAAATGGAAAAAAAACTGCGTAACGTTTTTTGGATATTTTTCAAGAATTTGTAGCGTAGGTAATAAAGGTGGGCCGAGTGTCTAAAAAGAAATGCTCAAAAGAAACTAAATATAGGAAACAAACAATGTGATGGTGCGGGCCGTGCATATTTACAAAGGCGGTCTCCGCTTTGCTCTGCGGAACGTAAAACAAAAGATTCCGCTCAGGCTTTTTATCACACAAATAAAAAAGAATTGCTCGAGATGAATAAAACAGACTTATTTCGCAAGCACACTTAAAAGTTTTATAAGCAAATAAATTGTAAAAGAATCAATTGCTTGCAGTCACTTTATTGAAATTAATAAAAATCAAAACACGAATTGAATATTCACAAATTTGCTTTTTGAAAAGGACAACACTACTTTTTGATATGTAATCGTGAAGACTGAAAAACCTTAACAAATACATAGAAACTCTAAAGATGAGAATAAGAAAAGATGATACGTACTTTTTACTTTGTTCATAGGAACTTGTGCAAAAATACAAAATACTTTATACTGTACATAACGATCGTAGTTGGCCCCTCAAGTAACAGATGTTGGCGCTTATGTTCATTATGAAAATTTATTTAATCTCATTACGTAGGCTTATTAAAATCATTGTCGTTGAATTTTGTTAAAATTATGGAAATTCCAGGACATTTAAAGAATTTCTTTTAAATTCTATATTCATATTGCTGGATATTTTTTCAGACTAATCCGTTGTATAACCAAATAATAGGCGTTTAGCAAAGAACTATAGCCGAACTCCACGCGACTGGCGACGGCGACATCCCAGCGCCCTGACCTCTCATGCTATTGACTTTGCCATGCTGATGCCGCTACGTGATACGAAAATAAATTCATGTCATTACACTTTCTCATAATATTATATATTATACTAATTTCGAATAATAGAAAGCATTAGAAGATTACCAAGACTCGACATACACCAAGATCTTATAGTAGCAAACTTTAAAAGAAATTTGTAAGTTTTAAAAATTTTCTGCCGTTGAAATGAAACCTTAATACACAGGTTATCTTACTATATGTTAATAAATTAATTTAATGTTGTTAACGGTGGAATAAAAAGCGTAATGAACAAAAGATGGTGTGCGCGAGACACGAGGCGCGCAGGGCGCATGCCCGCCACTGCGCCACTCGCAGCGCACTGCCCCCTAGCGGAGCACGCCGCAGTGAGTTGCGTAACAAAAGCACAGTCGCCTTCAAACGTCTCGCTGAAAACTTTCGCCTCTCTGTTCGCGCCGTACAAAATGGATAACCTTAAATCGATCTAAAAAAACTTTGTAACAGGACTTTTACTTTAAAAATAATAGAATTAATTTTAAAGACAGATTAAGACCCTTCGGACGCTCTAACGCTTTCCAATTTAATTTTTTTTAATATTTGAAAAGTTGTTCTAAGTTTTCAGTGGCGAAAAGTGTAGTGGTTTTCGCCGGTCGAATACGATACATCGTATATTAGTGTGTGTTTTTTGTTTGTTTTGTTTTATTTTGCTTGACGGCGAGTGACGGCAAGTGGTGGCAACCAGTGGGGGGCGCTGGTGGTGCCGGAATCGATACTGCGGTGGGAGCGGCGAAGGTAACTTTTAAATGTAACGAATCAGTCGTTTTGTTTCATAAACGACATTATTTAAATAATTCATAATATAACTATGTAAAAAGTCTAATTTAGGCTCTATGCAACTTTTATGTATAACTTAGTAATTTTTTCCAAAACTTGGCATTATTATAAATATGCATTGCAATAATTATGTCACATACAATTGTCTCATTATTCAAACTGAGTTAATTATTATTCATACTAGTTTAATTATGATATAATAAAATTATTTTCACGTTCGACCTATTATATATTTTCTTCTGTATAAAATTAATTTGGCATTAAATATTTTTTACGGCGAACAAAGGCGACGTTACAATAACGATTGCATTGAACAGAAAATAAAAATATTTGGTCACCAAAAAAAAATATGACTTAAAAAAATTCCTTTCAATATACATACTACGATCTCATGAATACAAATCATCACATCACGTACGTTAATCATCATAAAAATATTATGAACCTGAAAATGTTCTATAATGTACACACTATGTTTAGATTTTACGACTTGCCGTATTAAACGCTGACGAGAACCGAATAATGACCGTACTCTCTTCATCACAACATAACTTGTTTCAAACGTATAAAATTATTTTGTAGTAATAGTTCATTAAACACTTTTGTTAACCCTACTCAGTGTACTTATGACATCCGTGAGAAGAATATTAACTGAATGACACCTTACTCATCAGAATCGGTCCAGATATTTAGGCCACAAGATGTCACAATGAAACTGATATCTCCACTATCCTCCTAAAAGCAGGGTAAAGAATTTCTAATGATACTAGCTGTTTCCCGCGACTCCGTCCGCGTGTTTGTCTGAAAAAAAAATAGGGGTGGGCTACCCTTAACATTTAGGGGGATGAAAAATAGATGTTGGTCGATTCTCAGATCTACTCAATATGCTCACAAAATTTCATGAGAATCGGTCAAACCGTTTCGGAGGAGTATGGGAACGAAAATTGTGACACGAGAATTTTATTATATAAGATATACTTAGTAAGATTATATGTATAATTTCATAATACATATGTATGTACATCCAAAGACAATAATGTAATCTGTGACAATAACAAACCACAGACACAGTCCTAAACAGTATCCCGAAAGATTGACAATGTTTGCACTAAAACATCAAAAAGAAATTCTAAGTTCGGATAAATGTAATAAAATTGTTACGTGAAACGAGATAAAAATGTAATGTGTCTCAATGAATTGATGTAAATGGATTGCAGTATCTTCTTGTTTATAAATGTGAACTACCGTAGTTTTCTGGCTGCCATCCAATATTTTGATTTAAAATTAAAATTTCTATTTAGAAAATTTAAATCAAGTACTTTCACCGAGACTACGAATGAGAGACTTTAATTCTGATTTAATATAAAAACTAAATTACCGTAGAGAAAATCACGCATAAGGCTAGGGAGCTTTATGCGTAAATTAGTAGTTAAAGTAGGGACTTTACTTTATGTATTAAAACGTCAGAATAGAGAATATCGGTTAATCGCTACCATCGCGTACCTTATTAATTTCTTATGTTTTTTCCCTCTTTTTATGTCGATTTTACGACATTGCCGCACTTTCGTTGTCTTACAAATCCGTTACAAAGATAGGATCGATGAGAAAAGTCCCGCGATGTATTACATAATAATCCTCACGACCCTACCTCAAAGATAAGCTTTAGGAATTTTCTTTTTTGGAAAGGAAAAGGTTCGATTCAACCAAGATTTAAATCATTGGGTTTGAAAAAGGTTTACCAGTAGGTTTATCTTTATTACCCACGCATCAAATTATTTTTTGAAACATAAAACCTTTGGCTGTACCTTTATTTAACCTTTATTTTATATCTAGCTGTTTTTTGATTAAAGGAATTATTTTTAAAAAATATATCTTTGGCCCGAATAAGCTAACTAAAATTACAAAGTTGATTTTTTCAATTTATTTCAGGAATAGAAACCTGTTCTCTAAGTTATACATATAAATTATGAACTTGCTAATAAACTTCAAGCATAAAGTATTTCTAATTATGCATATTACGAGAGCTAATTATTATTTAATAAGAAAATTATGCATAAAAGTGTCAAGACTAATGTACTAACGAATAATTAAACAGTATCATCTGAATGCGGACTGCTCGTTGAAATTCCATTTTGAATTTCAAAGCTAAAAGATATAACACAGAATAGCGTTTGGTGAAATAATTTAAAATTACCTACTGGACTAAATAAATTAATGTCGGAATATCGTATATTATTTTGTTAACACTTATTTACATTTAAAAAATTAGTATAGAGGTGTTCAATTTTAAAATTCCAAAAAAAGAGCTGTCATAAAAATTATGCAAAATAAAATTTAAACTTTAAATTATTACAAATAGTTTAGTGCATTTACATTTTAATTTTGAAATTATTTTTTTTCTGACTCGGCCCGCTCGTTAAAGTTTTACGTTTTTGTCTCGCGGTTCTAGCGGTCAAGTTCTCTACTGCGGAGTCGAGAGTTGTGGCCTATTTGTAAAGCAAATTATTTGCACTTCTAATTTTAATTGTTAGCTCCAACAACTCTGAGCTCCAGCTATATAATATACACTTGAAAGTTGATGTTTAAAAAAAAAACATTGTTCTGCTTCCGTTGTTTCCTTTCGCCGCGGAGGTTACGAGCAGCGGCCAAACGACCTATTGGCCGGGGATTGCGTTCTAATTTCAGTTACGACACTTCCCGAACACCCATTTGTCTAGTTGGCTAGTTAGCAAACTACGTCTACCGTTTAATTATTCATGAATCTGTTTGATTGAGCATTCTCTCTCAAAATACCAATAGTAATCATCATTCTAATGTAATTGTGATGTAGGTAGCTATAAAATTACTTTGTATAATTTACCCTATTGAATGGATATTTTGTAGAACAGTCGAATTATACATCTTGGACTTGACACTCGTGTTTTATTGGATATATTACAGTAATTGTATACTTAGAATTTACTGAAATATAACCACGGCTATGACTAAATCAAATAACAATATTAATTAGCTACTACACATCGTAACATTTTAACATCACATGGCCGCCACTTATAAGCAAACACTACACTTTACTTTTATTTTCGTACCTAAACTAACCTAAAAAAAAACAGCTCTAGCGTATGCGCATATTACTCACAAACATTGAAACTTAAGTTTCAATTACATTACATAACTGAATATCTAAAAGAAAATACCATTGCGAGAACTTGGCACATATAAATGAAACGCAAACACGAAGGAAAAGTATCTCAACGTATTATAAATAAGCACATTAGTCATTGACAAAGATTATATGATACACGTTGTAAACAATATAGCGACGGTCGAGTGCATCGCAGCCGCACCTCACTCGTCACAGAATGTCAAACTGTTATAATTAGACGAGAAGTAGCCACCAACCTCGCCCTTGAATAATTGTATAGGCTACTACGTTATATCAAAAGAATCTACTGATGTTTAACTTTTCTATGGGTAAAAAGGTTTAAACTTTTATGATTACATTATTATAAATTAATTAGAAACGACTTACCTTACGTATGATCTTCCGATGATGGTACCGAATTGCTTCAGATCCGTCAGGGGTCCATGTTCAGGGCGAGTATTTTTGTATGTGTTGTATTTTCTTTCTGTGGATTGTTAATAAAATAAAAGTAACTAATTTTATGAATGAATTATTTATACATGTTTTAACATTACTACGATATTCAATATCTTAATTATTGCAAAAATGAAATTGTTTAGGAACAAAATACTTTAAAAATATCGTCTAACGTTTCGGGTAGGCTGGAACGTAATCATCCTGATACACTTCCTACAAACGATGTCATATTGATCGATGGCGACGTTGGACAACTGTATCGACATCTAGCAATAAATCATTTTTTCCGATATCCACAGACAAAATAAATATAGAGTTTATTCAGCAATGTTACAACAGTTCATCAATAAAGAACGTGAATTATGAAATACCATAAAACTGAAAAAAAATCATGTTTAGTATTTTAACCGTTATGAAACACAAAATCAGCTAATGTCATTTTTTTTATAAAATACGATTTAGTAAAAATAAAAACAAAATTAAGTGAGGTGTACGATGTATGTAGTTTATAAAAGGGTACGAATGCTTCTTGCTCCAAAGCACATTTTAGGGAGATTTTTTAACATTCTCTTTCTCGTATTACTAAAATACTAGCTTTTTTTCCGGACTCTGTCCGCGCCAAAACTAAAGAAAATAATTTATAGTCTATATACCTTTCAGTCTATGAACCTATGAAAAATTTTAGCGTGATCCGTTCGATGTTCTCGAGATGTAATATATAAAATTATATATTTCAATTATATCAACTTTAAAAACTTTAATGCCAATCGTATGCAGAACCGTAGCTTAACATGAATCTTGAATTTGCAGTAGAGCGTGTTTATTCATCGATGATTTATGAAGTTGTTTTTGTGACCTATTTTCCCTAGCTCTTCATAAACTCTTGTCGAAAATGACCCTTGTCTATACTAAGATAACTTCCAACCTCATTTGAGAACAGAAATGTAAGCTCAAGTTTATTGTTATGGTACACACAACTTGCCTTTGTAATATTCTCATCTCTTGATTTATTTTTGTTTATTTGTAAATTAATTAAATATTATTTTTAATTTGTACATCGTATATCAATTAATCAATCTATAGTATTACTATGACATATGTTTACGAGGCTTAGATATAGCTTATAGATTTAGTAATATCATGTGTCTATAGCTCCGAGAGTAAGGAATTTCTAATTTAGTACACGAGGCGAACCTATGTTACTATGACAGGTATGTGATAATAAGACGCAATTAAGAAAACTATCTTAGACAGCAACTTCCTGCCTCGCACAGCAGCGTTGTGGAATGGTCTGTCCTCGGCGGTATTTCCAAACCGCTACGACTTAGGGTCCTTCAAGAAGCGAGCCTATCACCACCTCAAAGGCCGGCAACGCATCTGCGGTTTCTCTGGTATTGCTGATGTGCATGGGCGTCGTTGAACACCTCGGTGTTCCCGCTGCTCGTTTGCCCCCTTCTGTTATAAAAAAAAAGCAACCTCCTTAATATATGTAGATAAATTTTGAATAAGCCTGTATTAAACATGTTAATGATAAGTAATAGATAATTTATGGTATGTTAACATATCCTAAAGCAATTGAAATAAGAGAGAAATGAGAACGTCAGTGGCTTAGGGGTTAAGCACTTGACTTGTAATCTGCAGGTCCTGGGTTCGAATCCCGCCATGTACCAATGTGTTTTTCGATTTTCAATATACATATATATATTTATCCGACGTTCTTGCGGTAAAGGAAAATATCGTGATGCAACCTGCACTAATCTGAGAAGAAATTCAAAGATATGTGTGAAGTCAACCAACCCGAACTTGGGTAGCGTGGTTGGTTATGGCCTAATCATCCTTAACTTAGGGTAGGCTCCGAGCCCCTCGGTGGGGACGTACAGTGAGGTGATGATGAATGATGATGATGATGAATTGAAATACAACTACTAATTATATTTTTTTCTAAAGGGAATGCACAAATATAATATCACAGTGTAATATACAGTAATAAAACTGGAACATAGTATATTTTTTATGTTTGTTAAACTAGAAACTAAACAATTCTCACAATGAAGCAAAAACATAAGTTAAACAAAAACGAGTTCACAATTTTCTGGGTTTGCACATTTGTTGATAGAAAAAGTTTTTTTTATCATATAACATACATATAAATCAAACAATAACAGAACTGAAGTTTTTATATGTACACACTGGCTGTGTAATTAAGAATTTGCCTTAAAAGATTATTGACATTTTATGAAAGTTGTTTTAAAATCGTGAAGATTTTCTACAACGGACACAATTAACATGTCTATTTCTTCGAGTAGGGAAAAGTAAAACGCTTTACAATCAACCGATCGAAAGCGTATAGCGTGTACTCAACTCATTATCTTTTATTCTTCTCAGTATATATGTGCAGAACTTTGCAAACATGTAACGATCTTTCATTTACGTATAATTGACATATTCACCAGTACAGTTAAATAAGGATATTTGACCCGGTGATATAGGTGTTGATATCATGGTTGGTACTGTCATAAAATATATAAAACCTACTTAGTCAAAAAAAGCTTTATGAAAATTTTAACTTACTATTAATAATAGACAAGGTCCACAGATTATTAATTCAATTAACAAGTTGGTTAGTAATATACAAATGGGATCCCTTTATTAATTGTATCATTCTCACGCATAATTCTGTCATCAACGAAAATAATAGTACAAATATAACATCATAAATTCTTAAGACAATCCACTTGTTATTCTTTCTGAGAAACAATATTAGAAACAAGCTTAAAATTTTAATTCACTCTAATCTCCTAAAACGATCCTCAAGGCGACAAGAGATGATTGAAGCGACAATTTAAATGTTGTTTCGGAAATGGACCTAAATATAGACAAAGAAGATTACGTAAATTTGTCTTTTACAGTGAACAATATAAAATAAATTACTTTTAATTTACATAATTCCTATCTAACATTTGTAGGTAAATTTAATACCATTTCTGGTAATTTGTTAAAACCTTAGTATCTATAAAAACGTATCTAATATTTTTTATAAAATACGATAAACAATATTTTGTAATGTCACACCCATTTCTTAGCAAACATTTCGTTCTTTCATTAAAATATACGAGATTTGGCTGAATAACACATAACGAGACAAGTCGGGCTTATGATGAAAGGGTCGACTCCAGACTCGCGTAATGAATGATAATTATTGCTACTAGTATATTAGAAATTGTACAACGCAAATGTAAGCAACTCTCTTACATATTTTGTATAATGAAATTACAAAAAAAATAATAAAGAAACTATATAAACATATAATTCTTAGTCATTTTCTTTGTTCGCAAACCTTGAGCAATAGTCAAATAGGGTTTATAAATGAGTTGTAACGAATTCAAAGCTATTTAGCACATGCGAAGCGCGGTGTGCGGTCGATACCTGCGTCTACGAAAACCGTAGCCCCGTACAGGTTTTTGCTTTGCTACGACATTTGCTACGGTGAGTTCTTTGTTACCTAATATTATATAATATAAAGATGGTATTAGTTAATAGAAACTTATATTAAAATTGATTAGAAATATTTATAATTTCATTAAATGTATTTTAAACATAACTCGTCTTATTAGCTCTATAGATACTGTTTTTATCATTCAACATAGTTATATATGTACATAATTTCATCTCATTATAAATTAACTTTATAAAAGTATCAAGTATATAACTTGTTATTTTTATTACGAGTTCACTTTATAAAGAAGCTCGTTGTACACTTGTAATCGATTATTTTCTCTATCATTAGACTCTTCATTACTGATGCAATCGATAGAGTAGACGACCTCGTTTATACTTTATTAAAAATAAAAATAGATTAATTTCAGTCTTTTAACCTTACATGATGGGTCGATTAGAAGTCAACTAGGTTTACGATATATAATATGTTGTTTTACATACATTTATCATACAAAAGAGCTTTAAATGACAAAATAGTCTAAAATATTCGATTGGCAACACGATTAGCGACCTGCGCGGGAAAATGAGGAAAATACACTCTATAAGGCGACATGATACTTAGTAAACGAAAAAAAAATGTGATTTCCATTTCGCCTAACACTTTTATTAATGTTTCGAATAAAGAATTTATCTACCTAGAAACTTAAACTTAACAAAAATAAACCATTCTTGTTTCAACATCTAAAATAAAATCTCCAGAAATACGCCAAAAGAAAGCTGAAAAAACTTACTCAAGCTAACAGTTCCCTGGAGGAAAAGTAATGTAAAATATTCAATGTCGCAGATTTATCTTATACGAAGTTGTGTTTTGTTTTAGAAATGAAAAAACTTCACAAAGGCAAAATTATAAAATAGCAATTTTTTTTGTTAATGCTGTATTTTTATCTTACTCAGTTTTCGGATGACTGAAAAGTTCCTCCACACATTAAGCCTGTATTAAATTAATTAGTCTTAACTCCTAATAAAACACAAGGAAACATTTTAATTATAATTAATTTAAAACAATCTTTAATGATATGATAATCTTACCAATCTCCAGAACGGCTGCAGTTTGGAACAAGACATAGACTGCTACGTTTTTTTTTAGTTCCTTACAGACGGTGTCGCGGATGACAGCTAGTCAAGTTATAAAAGGTATTAGCTAAAAGATGTACTATATTTATTAAGTATACAAAACGTAGTTAACCAAAAATGAACTACGAACAAACTAAGTGTAATTATGTGACCGGTTCTGACCTAATTAATCACATTTGGCTAGTTTACAAATGTGTTTGAGTTAGTGGTTCATTCCGCGGATTGCTTGTAATAACTGCTAACAAAACAACTGAACCTCTCTATAACAATGAATAAATTAATAAGCAAGTTTGAAACGCAACCAACTGTTTCCGTTTTAATTAAATCTGGTATTAGCTAAACCTAATTACGTCAATAAATATTTTAAGTGAGAATTATTGGAATCGAAACAACAATTAGTCTATTCCTTGTAATTTTACAATATTGAATTATGATTTATCTATAGACATTATAATAAACTGATATAAAAACGGCCAAATACTCACGTATATTCGTCCGTGTGAGCGACGGGCCGCGTCCGCGAAATAATACTAGTACCAATCACCCTGATGAAGGGCCCCCGATGGGCTCGAAACTAGTCGGTGCTGCCACCGGACGAATATACGTGTTTAGCCATTTTTATTTATATCAGTTTAATTAAGTAGCTATTTAATTTTCTGTGAAATTTAGCATAAATGTACAACGTAAGATTTTTATTTATTTCGAGAGGACGGAGCCGCGATCAGCAGCTAGTATCAGATAAAACATATGTGTCATAATTGAAATGAAAAATTCCCTTTCAGTATACAACCGTAAATCTATACGTGAACACTACATGTGTGTAGTAAATAGTGGAAATAAGAAAGAAATGAAGAGGAATTTTAAAAATGTAGACATTATAAGATAACATAACAGTGGATGAGGAACGTTGTGTGTACACATTCAAAAGGCTACGTGCTTTGTATAGTGTGCAATCGCTCGCTTCCCACGCCGACGTCTCACGAACAGTTCCTAACAATACACCACAATGTAAGCTCCCTTTGATGTTTACGTAAATCTTACATTGTTACTCAAATATGAACCTTATTGCTTACATGATGAAGCAGATTTTAGAACACAATAAGGTGATTGAAAAAACTTATACAGAAGACTTAGGTATACACATAGGTTAAGTCATAATGATATAGAATAAAACCATAGTAAGTATTTAAAAATATCTAACAACAAAGAAAACGAAATAGTTCACTTACTTGTTACTTGAAATAAGGATGATTTAAAAACATCATCATCAGCTCACTATACGTCCCCACCGAGCGGCTCGGAGCGTACGCTAAGTTAAGGGTGATTAGGCCGTAGTCAACCACGCTGGCCAAGTATGGGTTGGTTGACTTCATACATATCTTTGAATTTTCTTCTCAGTTATATGCACGTTGTATCACGATGTTTTCCTTCACAAAATCGGAAATCGAAACACATATTGGTACATGGCGGGATTCGAACCTAGGACCTGCAGATTGCAAGTCAAGTGCTTGACCCCTGAGCCACGGACGCTCTTTGCGGTGATGATTAGACCACTATACATATGCAGTGTCTAAATATTTTGCTTACAAAATAAGGAAATAATTACGTTTTTTCGCTTCTACTATGAATACTCTTCCATCCTATACCCCTAACATGATGGTAAAATACAGTATGATTTTACCCCGTAGTCCTGTATTTATTTTATTATATTTATTCTACTATTTATTTGTTTTTATGTTGCTTACTTTGTGTTAATCAAAAGCTTACGAAAACCTTTTCCTTATAAGTAAAAAACCTGTATTATTTTATCATAGCAAACTTGCTATTGTGTAGATAACCTAAATACACGTTTCACTGATCAAAGTGAAATTGGTCGCAAAAATTTGTCCCAAACGTGACCCCGATTCGTTCACATTATGTTCTTTTTACAACCGACGATGGCACATTCGGCTTCCATTCTTCATGAATAGTAATAAAGTAACCGATATGGATCACATATAGAAGAATTTATTCCTGAAATGCCGACAAATCTTATAAGTTTCACTTTCACGTATGTATTTGATGATACGAATAACATTTGAATAGAAAAACTGCCTTTTGAATACTATAGATGTCAGCATTTTTAAAAGTGGCAGTATCACTAAATATACCTGAAACATACAAAAAAACACTTTCATTTAAAACCAAAGCACAAAGTATTCTGTGGACTGTAGTCATATTCTAGAATATGGTACACTATCTGTCGACCGCGACTCCGTCCGCGCGGAATTAAAAAATAGTTAATTAGTAGCCTATGTGTTCTTTCAGACTATGTTCTAGATCTATGCCAAATTTCATCGAGATCAGTTCAGCCGTTTTGGAGATACCTTCAAACAAACATCCGTCCATCCAACCATCCATCTAAACATTCGCATTTATAATATTAGTAAGATAGTTCTATTAAAATATTATATTAAAAATCCATACAACATAGAAAGTAGCACATTTTCGTTCCATTTGTAAATTATATTACGACCTAACAAAGTATCGTATCACAAACAAGTCGAATAAAAACGAATAGCGGAATAAAATAGAAAAAAAAATTAGCACAAAAGTATAAAAGTAGAACAAGCTAAGTCTGAATGTGACGGCAACTATACGCCGCCTAGACGTCTAGAATTTGGGTCGATATGTGAGCTCTTAATTTCCTTTTCTATCTTAAACTTTATTCACGTTCACGTTATTCAAGTTAGAAACATGCTTAGCAACGCATTTAATTAAGTTAATTTGTTGTCTTTAAGTCCTTATATTTATTGTTATATTTTTGTATTCATTTTTCATAAATAACATTTGAACTTGGCCTTCTTCCAATGCTAATAAAACGCGACATAAAATAATTCCTGAGAATTTACTGAAGAAAGATGATTTCTAAATAGAGCAAGCCGATAAGAAATTACATAAAAAATACAAGTCAAAAATAATTATTAAAAAAAACTTACGTATATTAAGTTGTAATAACATTGTCATAAAGCCAGCCATTTGTCTGCGTCATATAATAATGTGTCGGCTTTGCCAACAATAAGTTGCACACTTCCATTACAGCTTGTGATGCGAACACGTTCCACATTGGTGAAAAGAAATACAATAACGATCTTGTAGCTGTAAAATAACGCAAATATAAAAATAAACATCTTTGTAAATAGACTTTATTGCTATATCACGTAGCTGCATTAATGTAATCACTGAAACAAGCTATTATTTAACTTTTAATCAATTTTATTACGGCATAATTATTTTATATTGTTAAAATTACACTTAACCTATTCTTTAACATACCGATTTAAGCATTTTAATTGACAACTAAAGTTGTGTTAAATTAAGTTATAAAAAAAATAATAATAACCAAAAAATAATTGATCTTTGAAGTCAAATCAAGTGCATTTAAGATTCACTCTAACATATTGAAAAAAAAATGATAAAAAGCAAATATAAAACATATACAAACAAGGAAGTTATAAATACGTACAATACTTTCGTTTGTTATAAATCCGTATTTATGTTAAGAAAACCGCATTACAATCACATAAGCTCCAATTACCTACCGCGGCGTTCGCTCGTAAAAAAGCAATGTAGAGTATTGTTCTCGGCATATCTTTGCACAATAAATCTGATTTACTCCATTTTGTTGGCTTTGTACTAATTGTAAAGACTAGGAGGTATTTCAAATCAAAGTGTTGTAAGCAATTAAGCGTTTTATGTTCAAAATATAACAAAATCTTTCTTAGAATAAGTAAATTTTAATTACGTCTGCTGTAATAAAGTATCTTAAATTTTTATAAGTGTGTTTTGACAATAGATAGACTGAAAAAGACTAGTGAAAGTTAAATAACAATTAACTACAACTTAAGGGACGTTTGTCGTCTTAAATCAGCATTTAGAATTTATCATGTACTAGCTGTCACCCACGACTCCGTCCGCTCTGAATTAAAAAAAAACTTTGTTAGTTACATATGTGTTATTTCAGGCTATGTTCTACACCATACCAACTTTCAGCGATATTCATGCAGCCGTTCTGGAGATACTATCAAACAAACATCTATCTACCTATCCATCCATCCAAACGTTCGCATTTGTAATATTAGTAAAATAGTAAAAAGTAAGATTGATCAGAAGAATTCACCAGCCAATCTTATATCACAGGGTGACGATCAAGAATGTACTGCAATGTAAGACTATATTTAAGTCTAGTAATGCGTCTTATAAGAAGACATATAACTTGTACCTAAACAAACTTATGAGATATAATATAGACTGATCTAAAAATAGTTAAGTAATATCTTGCACATATCCAATAACATGCTTAATTTTAATACGATAAAGTGTGTTTTAAACCAGTGTACGAATTGTAGCAAATATCTAATTTGTAAAATAATTACTAAATTAAATTAGAACATTATTTGCGCGTGGTACACAGACGGTGAAATTGAAATTTCTTAACGTTATATTTATAATAAATAAATTCAATTAAATATATATAAAACTATGTAAAACTTGTGTTATATAATTCGCAATATATTAGTAGTTTCAGTTAAGTAATATTGATGCAGATATTTTGTAAAAAGGAAAACTAGAAAAAGATCGAGTAATCACTTAAAAGCTTTTGAAATGATTACTTAAAAAATCAATACCAATCTTCTAATGTTTAATGCAAAATGTTTTTAAGCAATCTGTCCCGATTGTTAGTTTTCAACGATGTTTGAAAGTAAAATTATTATACGTCAATTATATTTATTTTGTAGCGATGTGCTGTTCTTATAGTATAAAAGGGAAGAAGGCGAATCGAAGGACATCTCAGAGGTTCAAATCGGTTTAGTAGATTAGGGTCAAGGCAGTAAAAAAGAATTTAAAATTATTCAAACATTAGAAAACCATCATACATCTTGACAATGCTGTAAATAGAAAAAAAAACAATATATTACAACCATCACTTCACAAAGACCTCGTACGACAAAGCGGCCATCGGAACTCTATCGACTTCAATGTCTATTTTTAAATTCGTCGGATATGTGCCAAAACATGTGTCCACTTCCGAATTTATAAATATATCTAGTCCTATCTAGATCTTTTCTTTATAATGTGTTCAGTACATCAGATAAAGTTTTTTTTTATTATATTTCCAGAAAGTTCACCACACAATAGTCAAATTATTTCATAAATGAATTGCAAATAAGACATTTAAATCTTACAGAAGGGTTTAAAAATGAATTCAAAACTTTAGAAAAGGGGAAACTTGTTTCTCGAAGTATAAAATATTAAAAAAGAAGGTTCTCAACTCGTCTGTATGTTTTTATACATATATTTTATAGTAATAATATATAACAAGAGTTAGTGCAGTCGAAACACAATTAAAACTTACCCCATGCCTATACGTATTGTTAATCTTGATCATTATTTTTATGAAACGAGTGTCCCGCTAACGATTAAATATTTAAATTACTGCGAACAATTGCTTTAATTTTTTAAAGTTACAAGCCTCGTAACCTATATAACCAGCCGGCGTTAAACTAATTAAAGCAAAAACTCAAACTTTAGTGCTTTATTCCTTTGTGAAAATTTAATTAATCAAACATTTTTGATTACCAAATTAAAACTAAACTGTTTATAACGTAAAAGATGACGGTTTTAATAAAAGAATGGGTTTGTAGATCGATAAAATTAACCAAGCCGGCTTGCCAAGTTGGCCGGGGCGGCCGTGACCGCCGGCTCGACCCTGCACTGTACTCACGCTATTACATCTGACAAGGGCTTCTGCCTTTATAACTTTTCTAATTATTACTTATAACTATAATCCACCCACGACCGTGCCAAGCTGAACTACGAAAAACTACATTCGGTGAAGTTAAACATTTTCAGGGACTTTTAAAACATAAATTAAATAAATATATAAATATGTACACCAACAACATATCTAGTAGCCAATATAGCATTGAAAACTGTAATGGGATTACCAGATATTTAGACATTAAATTTTTTGAGAACATATATGTATACCTTGTATATTCCTGTTTGAATTAACTTAATTCTTCTTTCAAAATATTTATGCTAAAGAACCTTCTTTTATGCACGTCACAGGAAGTTAGATAACACTGACCACAATAAATTAACTCTTTGAGACTATAGTTAACTTTAGTAATTATACATTTTACTTTTAACTTTTTATTACTAGTCAAAACTGACAATAGATTTTATGTACCAGTTTTTTCTTTAAAGTCCTCTAGCAGTTGGACTGTATAAAGCTCTTAAAGTTGCAAACAAGAACTATAGCAGTAAGCCAAGTGTAGATGAGATTTTGATGCCAGAATTTTGTTTAGTTTGTTATAATTGATATAGGTCAAGTTGAGAAACTCGATTCAACATTCAATTTTAATTATTAAGTCAACCAACATGTTTTAAAATTAACGTGTTTAAAAATAATTATTTATGAGATATTATATAAATGATTAAAATACCGGGATATGATCGGACGTTACATAGAGTATAAATTGTAAGGAAACTAGATTTTAGAACTGCAATGTACAATCGGGGACTCTGGCGGTGTTGAACCTTTAAAGCTACAACCATTTCAAAGTCTTGTACACATTAAAACGAGACGGAAAAATAACCAATAGTAAGCATTTTTTAAATGTATTTGTTTGAAAAAAGTTTGCTCAGTTTTTGCACAGCTCACTGTTATCTAATTGGTTGTTTGTAACAAAAGGCGGAATTTGTCCAGAAGCGAGAAACAAGGTAATATTTTCTGTAACTGGACCACAGCGAATTTCCGCAACTGTATGTCGAGTTAGACATAAATAAAAATTGTGTCCTTGAATGTCCCCAACAAACGCACGCCTACAAAATGCCTGACATTTTAACTAGTTATTGAAAGGGCGTTTAATGCGAACGTTCAAAAGGTTATGATCGATCAAAGCAAGGATTCTTTGAATAGGAAAATAACATTCAATGTAACTACATACATTAATAACATTTTCTATTTACTTGTAAATTTGGTATTTCATCATCATCATCAGCTTACTATACGTCCCCACCGAGGGGCTCGGAGCCTACCCTAAGTTAAGGGTGATTAGGCCATAGTCAACCACGCTTGCCAAGTGCGGGTTGGTGGACTTGTTTTCTTCTCAGATATGTGCAGGATGCATCACGATGTTTTCCTTAACCATAAGAACGTCGGATAATTGTACATACATATGTTAATTGTAAAATATATTGGTACATGGCAGGATTCGAACCCAGGACCTGCAGATTGCAAATCAAGTGCTTGACCCCTGAGCCACCGACACTCTACTATATTATTCCATTCCTTAATTTGGTATTTGTATGGTATTAATTTAATAAGTAATAATTAGTAAATGTTTAAATACAAAAATGAATTAAGAGGTACCTTTAATATAATGGTATCTTAGTAATTAAAATGCTTAATCAATTATATAAATTATCTATTTATTTACTTTCAAAAAAAAAAATATTAAACACTTTCATGGTAATCCACTTGACCTTACCAAGAAAGAAACAGAATTTTATTACACAACTAAAGAACAAAGTGACTGCTTATAAACATGTAGAATAAAAATATTTTATTGTGAAAAATTAAAAAAGTGGTAAATACAAAGAGTTCTTTGTGTAAAAACATAAGTTCTTGTTTTCTGGGTTAATTTAAGGCCGTACAAAACGAGCTCGGGTCGACGATTTGTATTCATTTTATCGCCATACTGACCAACGAGTAAACATTTTGTTTCGTATGTGTTAAATGCTCGCAAAAAAGGTACCCCTTTTTATTCATTAAAAATGTTTTCATGACGAAATTTTATAGTCTTTTAATGCCATTGTGAAATGAGAACCCAAACAACACCTAAATATTGTCATATTTGCTTGTGTGCATGGAAAATTAAGTATAAAATGACTTCTGTTTACAGTTATGAAGATTCATTTGAAATTTACTATCTCTAATTTGACCTTCAATGAAACTATTTTCTGAATTTGGAATATGAGCGTTCTGTATGGTTATGGTATTTCACCGGTCAAGCCGACCAATTCGTGCGACAGCTGTTATTGCTTGATTGATTGGAGTATACAATTATGTACACTTTTGGATTGTCCCATCGCTGACTAAAAAAATCCAATTAATCCAAACACGAAACTCGTTAAAGTCATTCGCGAATATTGACACGGGGAATGTTTTTCATCTACGTGTTCCCTCTCCTGGGATTGTACCGGCTGAATTGAAAATCTCCTCATCAAGGTCGAAGGGCTGAAAACAAAGTATAGCCGACTGAATTATTCAGTATTTTACGAGGATTTCTGGAGAATAGATCTCTACTCGACTCTTAAAATATTCACAACTACTCTTCTTTAAGTTATTACATACTTGCATTTTATTACAACACACCTAATTCTCAAGACGAATTAAGTTAAAAACAACAACAACAGCATTTACAACATTGCCTAAAAACTCTCATAAAACTCTCTTTCGCTAAGATTTCTGTGATAGAAATCGATAAGATGTTGTATCCATATGTTTTAAAACTTTTTTAAACAGATTTTTTCAATTGTTTTACAATAATTTCACGCTACCTCATATCATTTTCTTTAAAATACATGCCAAATTTGTGCGATATTAGGTATAAATAAGGGATTTAATTTATAGTCTCCACATGCGAGAATATTAATTGTCACCATCTAAATGGCGCATATTAAAACAATAGCGGAGCACATGATCTCATCCATAACATCGACATATCACCAGACTAATCGATTTTCAGCGAGTATTTATCTGGCTATTAAGAGGGCGGCTCGTATTTAGGCAACCTTTACAAGGGGAAATGTTATTAATCTGTCTCTATAGAGTATAAAATTTACTCTGAATAACTGAAGTATATTCTATTTTAGATTTTTAACATTTCACTGCGTCATTTTTTAGTAATTTTAATATCATGAATAACTAATATCGGTGATTATTTTGACACTATTTTACACTATAGCTACACATACACTAAGGAGATCGTTAAAAGACTCTGGGTATAGCAACTAGATAGATAATTACGTAAAATAATAAATAAATTATGAATGAAACATATTCCGATGCTAATAAAATTATGTTAATAGGACTTTAAATATTTTTATCCAGTTAATATTATATCATAGAAAGTTGTCTTCAATTTAAAGGAAGTGGAGCACGATCTTACAATGTGTGATAATACTTAAAGCCCCCGCTTACCGCTCCTGCATCGATCCGTTCCGTATCTCAAGTAAAGCTCCAGTACGTCCGGGCTTATCACAATATCGCGCTAAAAGTAACCTTTGTAACGATACGATTAACCAGAATATGCTAAAAATATGCTGAAACAAAAATGTATTTTTAATTCGTAAAATAACTAAAATATTAATTTACATTTCATGTTATCATCGTTATGCGTTTCTCCCTACAGAGTATGTACTAAAATTCTACACATGTCTAACGTCATCTAACATCATTTTTTTCTTAAACATATTGTGCAAAGCTTATTATCAAGTATATTTCTGACAAATTATTTTCATTTTATAATTTCTGACTATAGAATCAAAATTATTTTTTCTTCATATCTTTTTCTCGCGCATATTTTATTAAGGCTTACAAGAATAAATGCGACACGGTGCAACATTGCGTAGCATAGATTAATTCGCGTCCGACAAGTTCAGACAGAGAGCCGGTGCTTTTTACTAATGGCGCTGTCCTTGGCACACATTAACTTTGATTTACAATATTTTTATAATGATATCTAGATAGCAACCTTTTGAAGTTACAGTGATATCAGGAATATTTGTGACAATGATCATCGTAACCTCATAGACAAATATTGTATTCTTTGTGCAGCATCCATTTCGGGCATAAATTACACTAGCAATCTCATACTAATTCGACATAAATGACGAATTCGATAGGAAAGCGATTGTCGCAAATATTCATGCTAGGCCCACTGCACTGTTACGATGTATCTTTTTTAGTTACTCGCATGCATCTTACATTTTTGACTGCTATTTTAATAACAAAACCGTCGGAACCACGCGTCATACACACGCAGAATATTATATCTTTTGGAGTAGAGAGAATAAAGCCCAACAAGGGTATTAAAGTTGTAAATATATAATACATAAAAAGATACTCGCGAATCTCAGCGGCAAATACTGGAGCACATTACTATGATACGTTAAAAACGGAAATGTGTTCAAGCACTTAGCGTTACTTGTCGATTTTTATACTTTATACATCGCTTCTTCTATACAGCATCTAATGGTCTTACAGCAATGCACAAAAGATCTTTGAAATCAATTCCTATCAGAAATACTTACATCTTTCAGTTATTTTTATAAATTGTTACGGCATATAACTGGTAGTGATGTTCATAAATTTTATTGTTTTCAATTTATTTCAAATTTTAAATAACAGTTAAAAATGGCACCTAACTGTTTGTCAATAGAAGAGACAGAATTTGTAACACCAAAGAACTTTGACTATGGTAAAACGTTTGTGTTTGACTTTGGTAGTATCAGCAGTAGCCGTTGAATATTTCATACGTGGAACGTTTTATTATGGAGTAGATTCAACCGAACCTCCAGTACTCATGAATGGTAGATGAGGATCTATGACATTGCAACATACGTTCAAAATACAGTCTTTGTTTATTTCTACCACTGTAGGTTTGCTAAATGAGTTTTTGACCAACAAATAATTAAATGCCGAATCACACTACCACTTTGACGTCCGTAATGTCCTTCACCGGCGTTCAAAGGGTTAAGGAATATAAATATAACAAAAAATAACATTTAGAATAGTAGGATAAACAAACTTAACACATCGCCTACATAAGTACACAAGACTGCCTCACTTAAAAGCCAACGAGCCCCTCGGTCGACCGCACAAAATAAATCACAAGCTTCATTTAACCCACTTTCAGCCGTTAAGTTATTGACTTTGCCTTATTACGTAACACATAAATAAACAACATTTATCACACATCATTCAAACAAATATACAGATTTAAATCATTAATTTATTTAGTTAAAATGAGTATCTTTTTTTTCTTTTAAACATTTCAGTTTTTGTTATTTTAAGCGACAAAAGTTAAAATATTTACTAACTTACACAAAAAAAAGAAATTCAGAACACGCATATCTTCAGGAAAGCAATACAAAATACCGTTTTTCATGAATCAAACTCATTAAAGAACTTTATAACTAAGTCTTGACAGTAAAAATTATTGCCCTCATTAAAACGAAACTAAAACGATTTCAACTTTATATCGAAGACAGTTTACTTTATACTAAGAAGTTATTCAGAATTTATAAAACATTTTTTTTTGTGGAAGATAATATTTTGTATGTAGTAACACGTAGCTCGTAGCACGTAGCACATACCTACGAAGTCAAACATTCCTATCATATTTTTACCAAACCGAAGGAAAAATATACACATAAAGAATTTCAACGTAACTTAGATTTTTTGTACATTTAAAACAATAAATTGAAGAAAACGTTCTTTCCTTTAAAGTAAACAGAGAAGTGCACGAATTTTATGTTTTATACAATGACTGAAAACAAATGTTTTTTGTAATTACTTAAACAAAAGTTATATTCCACTGACAATGGTCAAACAATGTTAAATTATTTTTAATGGCTGTAGTGGCCATTGTTAAGGAATAGTTTTATTTCTAAATATACTTTTTCCTTTTTTCTTGTACTAAGCATAACTGCTTCAATGTTTAATAACAAATAATAAAAGAATCCATATCTCACTGATGAAAAATAATATCATACTAAATAAAAGTAAAATAATTGTAAAGCATATTCCTCCATTCTCAAGTAAAAAAAAATATTACCGAATTTAAAATAAAAATCTAATTTTGTTTGTCTCGTAAATGAATGAAATTATTACAAAAGCTTTCACTTATATAATACATTGTGGAGTTGATATATAATAGTTATACGGGTTAACAGCCTTCTATTAAAATTGCCTGATACTAACCACAAACTTTTTGATGCAATCTGTCGCGGAGTTTGCTGCAAGCTGGCGGCAGATAAATAGACGGCCTGATATTACTAAGTTGTAGTTTACTTTAACTTTAAATTCCTATATTGTACACTTCTATTCATATCTTACTTCTTGCTAATATTATAAATGCAAATTTTTAGATGAATGGATGGATGGATGTTTGTTTGCAGGTATCTTCGGAACGACTCAACGGATCTCGCTGAAATTTGGTATAGTTCTAGAACATAGTCTGGAAGAACACTGAGGATATTTTTTTTTTTAATTCCGCGTAGACGGAGTCGTGGGCGACAGTTAGTAAATTAATATAATGTTTACTGGCGTTTTGGGGAAACTTTGAATACGGAAATGAATCTTTTCTTAAACCATTTTATTTCCTTGATCGCGTGTTCGAACGAAGAGGTTTTAAACATCGTTCCTTGTATGTACTGCAAAGAATTGGAACAAGTTGCCAGCGTAAGATTTTTTCTTAGTAAAAACATTTACTAAGCTAGCGCACACCATCATTGGAACGCATCGTCGCTTAAAAAAGCGGTAAAGCTCTAGCTTATTCATAAATGAAATGTTGCCACGCTATAATTAACAGTGGGATAAGTAGGTATTCGGTGGCCACTTGAATCTTTTTTCTCTTGCCTACGACTGTTTACTGACCTACTTTTATTCAATCATACCAATCATTTCGTGCCTAAACTTACTTCAGATAAATTAATCTAACATTTTATAAAAATTAAAACGCACGCAAACACACGAACTTCTTTCAATGAAAACGTCTTGTTACCAATGACATTGGTATGTAGGTTAACATAGGATAATCTAATGAAGCCATTGAATGCTCAAGAAAAGTCTATCTCGATATGATTAAGACGTTATGCACAAGTTTTATTTACACTCCCGCGCGTTCTATTTTTATTGGATTCAACCTTGAAAATAAGTTAATCCGCCCTTGTAGACATAGTGACAACTTAACTAGAAAAATATAAGAAGCATAAGAAACTTTAATTTGAATTATTATACGAAGTTACACACACTTCTTAAGTTATACAAGTAAGATTAACTTATTTAAACTTTCGTGGGAAATTATAATATTACTAATTACAAACAACTTTGCCGTCACCAGACAACTATACATGAGTTAAGGCTTTCTTGATTAGATTTATGTAAGAAAATATTTAACTCTAGACTCTATTTCTAGTTCTCTATTTGTCAGTATTTAAATTCAGAGCTACAATTGAATTTACTTTCTAATAAAAAATGCAACTTAATTTAAAAACGAAATTTCACAACAAAGCACTTTTAATAATCCATTTTAATATTATAAACAACAACTCACTAATTCTGAAACTAAGATATAAGTACGGTTTATTCCCTTGAGGATGCAAACATGAATATTCTGTGCTTTTGCAATGACGTCACGGAATAGAATATAGAAAGATATTTTAAAAGTACACTTTACTATGTGTGTAAACGTCATTTTACATTGTTTTTATTATTTAATTTAACCAAGGCAAGTTTAAATCGTATATTTATAGTAAATTCGAATTAAAACGCGTAGTATATAGTCTTGACTTAATTGAGTAAAACAATTAAATGTAAATTAAATCATTTCAAATTCTTTCATTGCATTTCAATCCAAAGATTTGTTAACACCGAACTCGTGTAAAATTAAATGAGCAAATGTTATCCTAAGCTTTGCGGAGTACGCAAACGTTTATTATATTTGCTGAAGCTTAAAGCTTTCGGATGTTGGTACGGAATAATTGCGGTCAGCTTTTTTCTACAAATAAAAATGTTTAACGAACCATTAATTTCGGAGAAATTGGCGTACGAAACGAAACGTGTTTAATGATAAATAATATTTAATTACCATGTTAATCCAATAAATGATCAAATTTAAATATTAAGGCAATGTAAAACCAAATAGAAACTAATCATATACAACCGTAACATACTTTGATACGTTTCTTGTAAACAATTTTGTAAGTAAAATATTAAGATAAATTTGAAGAAATAATACCATGAAAGAAAACATTAGCGGTGTATGTTTGTTAATAGCTGACCGACGCCCCATTTTCAGGGTTACTTAGATCGCGGAAACACTAAATGACCCAAAACATCAAGAACAAATGAAACTTAACACGCAACACAATATAAATATAAGCAATATCAAGTTTCTGACCAAAAGAAACATTGCTTAGGATTTAGCAAGTCACTATCTTAGGTATAATCTGTTTACTTCGTAGGTCGTACTATTTAATACTAAGAAACTATATAAGCCTTGAATTTATCTTAAACCTTAACTTAACCTGATTAAATACTACTTGTCGCTGGTGACTCCATTCGCGCGGAAATAAAGAAAAAAAAAGACAGTCGGACGTAGGGAAACAAAGTGATCCTATAAGGATTCCGTTTTTTCCTATGAGGTACGGAACCCTAAAAATAATCAATAACCTATGTGTTCTTCCAGACTATGTTATACATCTATGTTAACTTTCAGCGAGATTCATGCAGCCGTTATGGAAATATATTTTAATAAACATCCAAAAATTCGCTTTATATTATTAATAATTAGTAAGATTAGTAAGCTAGTATAGATCAATTTCCTTCGTTCCTTGTTTCAATATCTTCTCAAAAACAAAATCGTACTAGTATTATCATCCCAACAAACCGTATGAACATTTCATATCATGCAAATCAAGAAGAACGCATAGTTAGGTATTCCGGTCATGTTTGAATATAGGGACGGAGCATTTGAGTCGTTGCTTACATCGCCAAAATGGCGCCCGGGTTTCCCAATCGATTGGTTGTTCTGATTTCGTTCTAAGAAAGGTTTAATATTCCCTTAATAATTAAAATATAATATAATATATCGTAATGAAAGTGCGAGTATGTTTTGTACACTAATATAGAAAAAATATTAAATAATATGAATTATAATGATAAATCGTAAATAGCTAAGATATATTAAAAAGTGTAGGTTTGTACTGATTGCATATTTCATAGAAGAAATATATTTTTACATTCAACAGACGCATGGCAATTGGTTCAAATGCAAATAAATTTTCCAAATTTGAAAGCTCTTTAGAAACTAAATAGTCTATCCCGGATTGAATGAGACTAGTTTTATCTTTTTTACCGCAATATTTTATAACCGATGTTTTAAATTCCTTTTCATTAAGAAGGCAATGCAAACAACGGAACTTTTGAAAAAATATTTCATTATGCGGACCGCTTCGTGTCTTGAATGAAATGCTAATTTATTAATTAAATTTCAAACAGCCGAAGTAGTTTTATGATTCCCATTTTCTTTGAAATCTCTAATTTAAAATGTATTTTGCAAAATTAATGCCAATTCAATGGCTTTATATTTTGATAATGCTGTTGAAGGATGGCGTAACAGCTCGCTAGTTCAACTATTATACATGTGACATTGCGGTCTTATAAAAGTCAAGCACACAAAAGACGTTCATTAGCTATACAATTAAGGTAATTGATCCAATTAATTCTACACATAGTTATCGTTCTATTATACTAATATTATAAATGCGAATGTTTAGATGGATGTTTGTTTGAAGATACTAGACCGGCTGAACAAATCGTGATGAAATTTAGCATACATATAGAATATATTCTGGAAAAACACATAGGCTACTTATGAAGTTATTTTTATATTCCGCGCAGACAAAGTCGCGGGTGACAGCTAGTACTTCATATAAAACAAAGTTAATACTTTTGTATAATGTATAATGTCTATGAATTTTGCTTGATATTCGTTATAAAATAATTTTGATGTTGTGAAAACTGTCACGTCATAGAAGTTATTTGCCAAGCTTCAAAACTTGTTCCTTTTGGGCTTTACGACAGACGTAAAAACAAAGTTTGATGCGCCGCTGAGAGCGTGACAAGCAATGTTAACGTGACAGAAGACTCTAATGCCTATTAACTATGGACTTTAATTTACTTTCTGCCTCACTCAGATTCACGTAGTCCCTCAGTGTAAAATTTACAAACTAACTCTAAATACAAAAAAACTCTAAATGCCGCGTCTATTTGCCATTAAACTTCGCTTCTGTTTCAACACCAAGTAGTAGTTAAAAGCAAATCGTCTCACGCCATTAAAGTTAAAAAAATCAAAAGCTAGCTAACATTATCAAGTACGTAAATAGATACACGGCGTTATTATGAAAGTTTGCATGCGTTTTTATTTCTGTATTTCATTTAATGAACTAAAACATAACATTAACATTGTATCTAGGTACTTTATATCGTTTTTCGAACGTTCCGTTGTACGTAAGATTAACTCGCACGAGAGTTTACTCAAAGCAATATATTTTAACTGTTCACGCGAAAACACGGCTACAATTCAGCCTTTCTTGTTACAACAAGTTTTATGTTGCAGGAATATATCAAGGTAAAGGAAAATGTTGAGAAAAAATGTTTCCATTTACTTGTAAACATTTCTCGTACACGATCTAGACGTAGACGTAGATTCTATTTATATTGCAAATGAGTACTAAAGATTAGAGGTTACATACGCATTATAAAATATCTTTGAAAAAATAATAACCATAAACACGTGACTTTGTCTATTCAACCGATCTTAAATACGTAATTATAAAACACAATACATTTCGAAAAGTTATAATTGTTACAAAGTTTTCATTGTTTGAGAAGCTCAAGAGTATAATGGAAACAGACTCAATCACATTTCTAACCTCCTTTGTATAAATTATTGTTGTTAAAAATGAGAACAATTTCCCAAAGGTTTCAAACAAAACCGACATTAGCATAATCGTCTTAGGATGGCAGCGGACCGCCCTTTTATTTCCTCGCATAAACATTTTTGTTTAATAACAGAAGCGCCGGATATTTTATGAACTCAATCTCTCGCGTAGCAAAAAAGAAAAAACAAAATATTTTCATATTTTACATTGTGAAGTATTCTTGCTAAGTTAGCCATTAAAAGTTTGTGATTTACGTAGCTACATTTTGGAATAACATTTAATTTTTATTATATTTTAGTATGTTTGCGTGACTCATTTTAACTTAGGTCTAACTTAGGTGGTCATTCCAAATGTCTAAGTATATAGTTTAAGCGAGTTGCCAAGAATAAAAATTTAAACAGATTTTTTTTACTAATACATGATAATCAAGAACAAAATAAACGTACAATCGTTGTAATCGATTCAATAATTATTAGTCACTAGCAGTCGCCCGCGTTATAATGTGTTAACTTACCTTACAGAAGTTCGCTGCGACATGTGGCGGCGAATGCTGAGGTCGTGGACGAGTTAATCATCTCTCCACATGCCGACAACACTCTGCAGTCAGCAGAAAGGTAACGTACAAACACAATTTTAAATTATTCCAATTTATAATATTATATAGAACTTGAGATTGAATCAATAACAAAGTCTTATCTTGTTACATATTTAATCGTGTTGTGAAAGTTAATAAATATCTCTCAACTAACTTTAAACAAACTATTTTCAACGAGAATTATTATTTAATCTCTTATATATATTAAACTTGAATATAAAAAATACAAATAAGGCGTATGTTATTTTGCTGTTTCATAAAATTCAATTACCTAGACACGAGGCAAGTTTCCATTCAATTGTTAAAGTTGATAAAGTGGTTCGAACCGGCGAGGTCCCTAGGGGCGGCCGCATGCGAATTGACCCTTACCTACCCGTCAGTCTAACACAGGTTTATATATGAGATTATATCAACTCTAACGGAAATTGTATTCTAAAACTTACAAACTTGAAATATTATTTATCTTTACATAGAAATTTAACAGCCGCTAATAATAAAACAGATAAAAATAAAAAAGATACACATCTATTTACCATCTCTTAAGTATGTTCGATATCGAGAAGATAAAATCGCACAGCCCTAGTTTATTTATTGACGTCATAACAATTACATTGGTTAGAAAAAACTAGGACATGTTTTCAGTTGAACAGCAAAATGTATCATGTTCATAGCTGTCCTTGCCTCACGCCATACATTCGTGTATTACTCTGTTATACCACTAAAACAGAAGTTTTTTAAAAATTACCTATGCATTCTAACTCGACATTGACTATAACACGCTAAACTTGTGTTGTTATAAAATTGTTTATAATTCGTAATTTTAATTACAGTTTTTCTGCTAATAAGATTGTACAATTAAATGTTTTACTTACACAAACTATTTTATCTTTACTAATATATCGTTACACAGATTGTTCAAAACCAGCATTATGCACATTAACTTTAAAAAATTATGATATTTTGTTTATTTTATATTACGTCACCAGGTGAGGGTACGTGATTTTTCACAAGATTGAATCAGTCTCAATGTTGCCACTTCAATAAATTATAAATAAAATAAAGCGTGGGGGAAAATGTGCATTGCCGTTTAAAAAAATAGTATGTATACTTTATATTCGCAGGTCAACGTTCTAAATATAAATGTTTTTGAACTTGACGCAAAACAAAAGGCAATCACAACTTTTACGAAATACATTAATAACTGTCATTTCCCTTTATAAAGCTATGTCTCTAAGCAGAACCTTTTTCCCGGGATCTGAAGGGAATATTGGATATTTTCATAGTTGACCGGTTTGGGATATACCGTGGAATTTTCGATTTTGTTAGCGCTGTTGTACTTTTCGGATAAAATCTTATATAATATAGCTAGAATAAACGTCGCGAAGATATGCAATAATGACGTCTGCTCTTTGACATCTTAATTGTTATTTATGGGTAACTATTATACTAAAAAGTTGTTGAAATGGGATCGATAAATCATATAAATTAATGTGATATTTTCCTTAAAAAAAACAAACGACGCAATATTTAACGCAAAAAATGATAGGTTAAAAGCAATTTGGGTAGGTTAGTTTAGGTTGAACTTTTTGGAAATTTAATTAAGCAACACGGTTTATTTTACAGACTTGCCATCGTAAGGATTATAGTCTACTTAATTTTGTAATGTATGTAAGTTGAGTTGAGTTGAGAGAGTTCAGAGTCTCTTACCTTATGATTTTTCAGATGTCCTAATATGGGTTGGTCATGCGTGGTGGCACGCGCCGTGGCCTTTGTACTAATGCTGAGCGGCGCGTCGCAAGTCTCCGCGCTCACCTCCGACATGTAAGCATGTAGTCACAGCTTAAAATAAATTACAAGATAAGGTAGACAAGATTTATGGATTTAAGTGTAACACAATTATATATAACATAATTAACCATAGACAACGATTGTAGATTTTAAATATTTCGAATTAGGAACACAGGTTCTCGAATATACAGACATTTTTACATGCGATTACTATGTCGTACTAGCTTGACCATGCCTAACATTGAATCATTTTCTGTCGTTCTCAGAATATATTACTTAACTTTAAATCACAATCTGTATATGACATAAACATACCATCAATATTTATTTATACAGAGTGTTCTTAACTCTTGGTTAAAATAAAATAATTAAGGTGGAAGTATTTAAGAAGTGTTATCCAACAATAGCACTAGATTACACAGCAAGCGATGAATCAGGTGTGGGGTGCGCTAGTGCGACGAGGCGCACGTAACATGACTGTTACAACAGTCATGTTACGTGCGTTGTAAGCAGCTATGGGCTACGGGCTACAGCCCGTAGCCCATAGCTGCTTACAACCGCGCCTGCTCGACTATTAACCACCGTGCTTACTCGGTCATAATGTTAAAAAATAATCACAACGGCTATGACTTACTAGTCAATCTTACTACAATAACGCGTCAACGATTTTTGACTATTTGTCAATATACAATTTTTTTATTGTCTGTCAATTTACCTCGATTGTTGATGTCAAACGGTTTCACATAGTTTTGACTTTCCTTGATTAGCTAATTGATGTGATAACTAAAATAGCTAGCTATAATATATCTATGTAGTTATTAGAATTAATTAATTCATTCGAATTTCAGTATTTTCATATATCGTCTGAAACTAATATTAATAAGTATGTAAAGACTGTTATACAAATTGTACTACATTGTACGATTTATTGTGCGTATGTTTATTGTACATTAAACAAAGTTGCAAGATTCGTAACAACATGTGTTCTCATAATCCGTCGAATGATGTCATAAAATCTTTTATCGTATTTCGATATAGTCCAAACTTCAGCCAACATTAGTCTTGGCTCTGACATATAATTTTTACGTCCCTATATAATCTACACGGTTAGTAATTATATTATACGTTAAAAGAGTCGTATAATTAACTAGTATTATAGTTTATAAGGAGTAGAATATTCACTATATTCTAGCAGTATAAACGAATGATTGTTGGTAACACAAATTATTTAAAGGTTATTTAACACAGTATTCAGATTTCAATAGTCAAAGCGAATGAATTCAAGAGTCTCCATTTATTAATATATTGTTTAATAATAAAAATCCACAATGAAATTACTTTTTCAGCTTTGCAGCGGGCAAGTCGGACAAAGAGATACTGGACAATCTACTAAAAAACTCCCGCTATGACAAAAGACTGCTTCCACCAGTTGATGGTAAATATAATACCAATATCTCACTTATATCATATCGTGTAGAAAACACAACATAAAACATTAGTAAAGTGTGCAAGTTCTCTGTGAGTGCAGGAAAATATTCCGATGTATTTATGTGTGGGTATTAGAATTTGGGATATAACATTGCAGATCCAGATTTTTGTTGTGGTCTGACATCGCCCAATGACAGTCTGACGAATGATAAAGTCGGACTGTCGTCGCTCCGGCCGCGGTCGCACAATCGCGGTGTGTTGTGTTTTATGTTTTTGAAAAGAGAAATTCTTATAGAGTACACTGCAACTTCTACTGCACACAACTCGAATGATATTTTTAACGAATATTTTATAGCAACTGTAGATTCAGATATCTCGCTTTTGATAATACCTGCATAATCCACAATCACTTGTCTTTTTGTCAGCACTATTTTGATGTTGTATGTAGACGCAGCACAATTTTATTATTTTGTTTCTAATAGCGTTTGATATCTTAAAAAACAACAACGTAACGTATCTTTTCAATTTGCGAATGATAAAGTATTTTTTTAATAAAATGAATTTGTGTTTTTAAAATGCTTTATAAACATGTGATTTTCTCTTTTCATAAACAAAAAACGCAAATAAAAAAAATGTTTTGAATTTACAAATGTCAATTTCAATTATTTTCGTACCTTATCAATTCAACAAAAAATATTACTATATCTTGAAAGTGTTCGGAATTTGAACAATCTTTAACCTTCGCGCCATTTTATTTTTATTTCTTACTTTCAGTTTATAAAATCTTCTACAAAGCATGAATAAAAAAAAACATTTTCAACGCTATGTGTGACTATTTTAAGCAAACTATACTTTCAACATTGTGTTGCATTTAATTTAAATTATACCTTTCTAAATACCCTCTGTACATTAATAAAAGGTTGGTAATATAATGTTAAACATTATAAAGTCTTTACCATATTTCTATATTCATTTTCAGGTGTCCTCACCGTTAATGTTAGCGTGCTACTTCTTAGTTTAGCATCTCCAGACGAATCTAGCCTTGTAAGTTGATTTTCTTCCCCTGCAGTAACTATTGCTTTTTTAGCTTTTGATGTGGAAGTTTTTTATTCGTTTTTATTATTAATTTTTCTGACACTTTCAGAAATACGAAGTTGAGTTCCTTCTTCAACAGCAGTGGTATGATCCCCGACTGCGGTACTCAAATCAATCTCACTACGACTTTTTAAATGCCATCCATCACCATGAAGATATCTGGTTGCCGGACACTTATTTTATAATGCACGGTGACTTTAAGGTTAGACAACTCAGAAAAAATCTGTATGATGAATAGTTTATTAGATTATTTAACGTCATGAATGTGAACTAAAGTAGTTTAATACGTGCTTCTAAATCTATGATATTGTTTCGTTATGCATCAATGTTTGAACATATCATTTTAGTGTTTTATTATATTTCAGGATCCAATAATACCAATGCACTTCGCATTGAGAATTTACCGCAATGGTACAATCAACTATTTAATGCGACGGCATCTTATTTTGTCCTGTCAGGGGCGGCTCAACATATTTCCATTTGATGACCCATTGTGTTCATTTGCTTTAGAAAGTAGTGAGTAAACTTTCGTGATTATTATTAAGTACATTATATTCACATGAAATATCGAACTTAGGAGGTAGTTAGTAATAATTAACAACTAAAAAATAATGTTAACTATATGAATAAAAGACTGCAAATGCATTTAGATACAAAGCCTGGACTTAAATAAATGTCGTATAATTTAATAAAGAATGTTGTTAGCAATATCGCCATCACATTGCATTTAATAAAGATAGATTGTATTTAATATACGCATAGCCGTAGAATTAGGATTAGCAAGTTGAGAAGGTAAATATGGCAGCACAAATATTATGAAATGAATTTAGATTGAAATATTTCTAACTGAAGATCCAAGAATTTAAATCGTAAAATGATCTAAACATTACGCTTTGAACTCATTTTTATATATTTATTTTAATTCCAGTATCGTACGAGCAATCTGCCATTACTTACGTGTGGAAGAATGATGAAGATACTCTACGAAAGTCTCCGTCGCTGACAACTCTCAACGCATATCTCATACAAAACCAAACCATTCCCTGTCCCATTAAGGCGAGCTGGAGAGGTAAAGTCCCTTTTTTAAGCTTTAATAATAAAAACAGTTGCTTACACAACATCCTAAATTTTGTTTTTATTATTTTTATCTCCTAGTGACTTAGAATATTCATCCCATGACCTTTTTCTTTTGTTTAAAGCACACACTTATACTTTGCACAAGGAAGGAGAAAAAAGGATAATTTGTTAACTTAGACATTCTAATTAACTCTTTTCAGCTTGGTCTTGATTTGTGTCACAGGTTGATTTGTTAACTTCATTATTTGTTTGAGTAGTAACGTGAGAGCTAGTTATGTGTTAGGCGTTTGATTGTTTAACGGCTTTACCATAATGTTTATTGGGGAATCAGCTAAAATAATTGTTATTTCATCCGCATGGTAGCAAGTTATCATAGTAATTTTTATCAGTAACACTAGTCTAGTGTCTTGTTGCTATTTAATTGTTTCAAAATAAAAATGTAGAATAGATTGTAAGAATCTGTTAACGTCTTTGCAAGCAGCTGACGGTATTTCACTTTACGAGGACGATGAAGAGCTGACATGTAATCTTTGCCAGAGACGCTTTGAGGAGCAAGGTACTTGAACAGCATTGGACAAAACACATTCTGTCCGATGCGGAGATTTTAAAAAGTAATCTTTTCACCGCTTATGTGTGAGTAAATGCGCTGTTGTGTGATTTAAAATTAAATAGCGTAAAACTGAAACTGGCAAAAAGATTATACTTCAGTATGTACCAGTGCTGTTCCATTAATCACTCTCATGGACATTCCAACTTATTTTTAAACAATTATCATCTGTCTTAGTGATTCCTATGCACGATGTTGTGTCATTGCACGTGGTATAGTTTGTCTGTTTGTTTAATGAAAAGTAAAATTGACACTTAGGAGTATGCGCTCAAAAATACTGAAGAAACACAACACGCGTTACTCTTACATACGGAATGTTGATTATTTGATTTTAATATCTATTAGTTTTTGTGTAGTTTTTGTATATAGCAATAACTTTCCGTTGTACAAGGCCACTGAACGGAGTTATTTGGAATTAGTTTATTTTACTAAAATACATTTTTTTAAAAATACACCACTTATATTTCTAAATTAAGCAATTTTTGACAACTGTAGCCCGTTTTCCAACTTTACGTTAAATTATAACTTCACAGGTAACTACAGCTGTCTAAAGGTGGATCTAATTTTCACCAGAGACCGAGCGTTCTACTTTACCACAGTGTTTATTCCTGGAATAATTCTGGTGACCTCCTCTTTCATCACATTCTGGCTGGAATGGAACGCTGTGCCGGCCCGTTCCATGATAGGTAAAATGGCCGGCGATATCAATGTTCTCGGTCTTGCATATTGAATCTCTACTCTCTGTCTGTCGCTCTCTTTCTGTTTAGATGTGGCTGGGGCTGTAAACATGACACGCTAATACTTTCCTTTTGCAGGTTACCCTTGCCTTACTATTGACAGTATACGTCCACTGTCAACGGTCACTCGCAGCGTAGTTTTATTATATTTTCACGTTATATTTAGATTATGCTTAATATTTTTTAGGTAATTACAGCTGTCTGAAAGTGGATCTCATCTTCACGCGAGATAGATCATTTTACTTTACCACAGTTTTCATTCCGGGAATTATTTTGGTGACATCATCCTTTATTACTTTTTGGCTGGAATGGAATGCAGTACCCGCTAGAGTAATGATAGGTTGGTCTATCTTTTTGTTGCGCGTTTTTTTGTTTTACTCATCATAATAGTATCAAATTCCATCATTATCCTTTACATTTCTTCAACACAATTACGTCCGTAATAAATATTCCAAAGTGACAACATCATGGTCTACTTATAACTTTCTTTTAAGCTTCCTTGTTGTTAGTTTTATTATTCTTTAAAAATGCAATAATTTCAAATAACCTGCTTGCATGCATTTAAAGTGTCAGCACATTTTAACAAGTTTAATAGGTTTGTGTAATCGTTAATATATATAAAACATGCAAAACTTTGCGTCTAATAAAAGAAACTACATATACTTTAAAGTAAAAGTATTTTCTCGTAGATATTTAAAAAAAGTATTCATAACTTGCGAGTATTTAAAAATAAGTTTTCTTTATATTCTTCTTCTGTTCTTTATCTAGTTGAATATAATTATTAGATGTAAAGTTTGGCATTTGTTTTTCCAATCGCTTTAAAATGGTGTTATAACAATGTTTATCCGGAAAACAGGCGTCACCACAATGTTGAACTTTTTCACAACGTCCAACGGTTTCCGATCAACATTGCCCGTCGTATCAAATCTCACAGCGATGAATGTGTGGGATGGAGTGTGTATGTGCTTCATCTACGCATCGCTGCTAGAGTTTGTCTGCGTCAACTACGTAGGAAGGAAAAGGCCTCTACACAACGTCGTGTACCGACCCGGAGAGAATCCTGTCACCCAGGTAAAACCACTCGATGTCTTCTTATGTTTTGTTAAATGTCTTATGCCAATGCACTTTCTCAGCATTTGAAATTTAAAAAAAATCCTAAAAAGCTTAAATTAATCTGCAATCAATTAAACTAAATGTGCATATAATTTAACTGCTTTAAAAATGTTTTTAAAATGTTTTAAATCTTTGTAAATGTTCCTTTTTCTTTATTGTCCTGTACATTTAAATTGTAATCTAAAATATCAATGTTATATGTTTTTTAGTTACATATTTTTCAAGGATACGGCACTTTTAATGTTGCCCAAAAAAAACATTTATTACTTCTACTCTTTGCAATGTTTTCTCTTTATCACATATAAGCATGTTCATTTAATTTTCTTTTTCACTTATTTAAAAGCATGATGTCAATTATTTTTATATGTGCATGATATTTAATATTTATCTTCCTTATCACAATATATCAAGAATTTTTCATTATAACACGTCACTAAAAATCTCTGACTATTTGGTGTGGCCATTTTTATTTTAGCATTTTTTTTTGGTTTTAAAAAGAAAACATTGCAAAGATTTCGAGAACGAAAAAATGTTTATGGTTACATTTGTCGTATCTGGCCACAACAATATAGTCTGTGTTCACTGGAGTGCACCGGTATGATAGAACATTTGTCACGAGTGAACAAATCGTCTGTATAATGTGTTCACAGCGACTGCCCGCAGTTCTGAGCAGAATTGGCATTATACTGGCCAGCCCTTTGGTAAGAAACATTCGCCATTCTCATTGGCACATTCCAGACTTGACACTGTTATATTTCTTATCTGTTACTACATTTTATACCTTGTATATTTTTATTCTGTATAATCGAGCGAATGGATTTTTAAATAAATAACCTATCGCTAACAAAATATCAATTAATTATAAGTTAGAGACAATACTACTTTTGGTAGTGTACCTTTTAAATTTTCATTATTTTTTTATAAATATGGATATTACTTTCTATCTACCAGGTTTTCTTGACATTACATTTCAGAATTACCTACCTACTTTAATTAATTAGTCTAGAAAATATTTTGTAAATTGAAATCACGAAATTATTCTCTTTTTACTACGGTTGTGGATAACATCAAGTGTAATGAGAATTAAAAAATAAATTAATTAAATAAAAAATAGTAAAATATAGCAAAACTATCCATCGCTGTTATACAATAGGGTGTCCAAAATAACAATAAAGAAATATAACAGATTTCAGTACCACATTCTTTAAATAACAAGTATTGTATCGAGCATGCTGTAGTTTCGAAAACATGGAAAGTTTTATTAACGAATGCCTTCAATTGGTTGAAAGTTACAGTATATTGTGAAATAATAATCGAAGATTATACGATTTGCTTTAACCGCAAAAGACAAGAATAAGATTTGTTTTGAAACTAAATTTCAGTCGTATTTTTGTCTATGCGATTGTTTAATTTTGACGTTTTTTTTCTTAATTATTGTCAACGTAAGTATTTAAATAAATTAGAGATAAGTTGTAGTAAAATTGTTTATCACGAATATGTACTGTCCGGCTGAAAACATAAGTGGTAAGTTAAGGGTGCTAATTGTACAAATGAATACCTTAACCAATTATTTAAGTTATATTTAATTAACTTTCATGACCTTATGTTACAGTTGGGCAATACAAATTAAACTTAATTTAGATATTTTTGCCAATCACCACCTTATTCAAGTAAACTTTAAATTTTGTACAGTATTACCACATCTGTGTCTAACCTTGCGTAATCATTGTGTTAATTTTATTCCTGTAATCCTACATATATTTCATGTTTAATTCAATACATAACGTCAAATCTACATCATTAAATACGTCATTTGTTAAGACACAAAGAGTTCCAGAAATAAATACCAATGCATAACCTAAAAATATATTTAAAGAAGTTGGGAAATCTATACGTATAAGTTATGTAGTATTAACATTTGTTCATAGTGGCGCTACTGTACAAATCTATTATTGTAATAGTAGTATGTATTTTATTATAGATTTCTAGCTTTAGCTTTAACTACAGACTGTATAGAAAGACGGTATATTCCAAACATCTCAATACTTCTTGTATCATTTGTCATCGCCAAAAGAAATTATATCTTAAGTGATAAGAAGATAACTGTTACTTACTATGGATGTTGAAGAGCTTAAGCCGTAATTCAGCGAAGCTTCTGCAGATCACGATAACAAATTCATTATCAAAGTTGAGCTTCGCGTATATTATAGTATTATTTTCATTGATTAGGAGGCGATGGCATTCCTCCATTGGGCAAAGTCTGATCCGCCCGAGCCGGAGCCCGGCGGCGCTGTAAGTGACGTCACTGACTCTGACCACTCGCCCCGAACATTAGCCAACTGCATTCCATCTTTGTTCTGTATCACAATAAACTAACGCATCATTTTCATTTCAATGCCTCTTCGGATCGTCACAGCCTGTAAGTAGCACATGTTATCACTATCATTAGACTATAAATGAATTTATAAGAACAATTGTTATACAAAAATATCTAAATTTTAACATTACCATAGAAAAGTAGTCCTCATTCCTCCCATTATAGAATTCACTATTACTTAACATTGAACAAACAATAGAAAAACTAATTTTACTGTAGCCGTTATCTCAGGGTGACAAAAAGCGTGAGTCGACGGGTGCCGCCGACCTGGTGTCGTGCGCGACATGCGCGGGCCCGCCTGGCTCCTGCACGCACACCGCCAACAACGGCGGAGTAGCTGAGGTAAGACATGCATTCAGTTATCACTGACACTAACACACACATAAAACCGCTTTAGTCACAAAAAACTTTTCATTTCCCGTTTCATCGGCTTCTTACAAAGAGATTCAGTTTAAAATTCGAATAATCGTAATTTCAGATTACACAACTCACACCAATAATACTTTTGTTATGTAGATTTGGTATTCGAATAGGATGTATTTTTTGTTTCGCGGCCATCATTCATTTGCAAATTAATCTCTTTCAGCCATGTTTCGTCCAGGTCCGCAAAAAAGAGCCACCGCATCCGATCCGCGTGGCGAAGACCATCGACGTGATAGCTCGTATCACCTTCCCAACTGCCTACGCGGTCTTTCTTATCTTCTTCTTCATTCACTACAAAGCCTTCTCTTAATGCCTCCTCTTCCGCTACCCGCTGCAACTTGCTTTTATAAAGTGGACAATTTATAGTATCTACATATTTTGTATTCCTTACTTTCGTCACGGCTACGTAAGTACGAAGAGAAGCTAAACCACACGCGATACCTAACCAGATATTTTTGATGAATTTCAATATTAAATAAGAAATTGTGATTGAACTCGTTTAAGATATAATATTTAAGTTAATAATATAGATTTAAGTGGAAATAATTTAGTGCAAAAGACTAAAGTTGCAGCTTGTGTTGATATGATGATGCCTGAGATTTTTCTACGAGTTTTGAAATAGGTTTTAAATGTTTTTATCGATGGAAGTTAAAGAAAACGATAACGCTATGGGAATATGATTTAAGATAGACTAAAGAGGGATCAAAGACAAATAGTAATGTATTCTCAATTACATTGTGATGAATTAGACAAGGATAGAACATTAAGGTCGGAACGCGATGAAACCGACATCGTAAATAACATTTAAAAATATATCTATTTCAAATCTTAAAACAGTCCAATTTTTATGAAAAATCTCTTATGCTCATAGATTATAGAATAAGGGTAGAAATATTACGTTATAAATTTTATATGCCATAGACAAATCACTTTAGATGTAGTTTTCATTCGATTTAAAATCACGTTCGTTGTGATCATTTCGTGTATTATTTAAAAGTTGTTTCATAGAAGTGAAGCTATATTACAGAATGTATTCAATTAGATGTAGTTTATAAAGCTCAAAATATATATGTATAAAATCAACATACATACAGACACACTGAGATGTTAAGAATGCCATCCACTTAATGTGTTGTTCCCGTTCTTTTATTTAAATCAGAAATATCTACAATCCATTGTTTGTAATAGTTCAAAAATAATTTTGACAATGTAATCCAAAGGTCATATCAAGCAAACTTCAATAACAATTTATAAGAGTTGAGTATTCAGAGAAAAATATCGTATATGGTACACTATTATATTAAAGTGTGGATGAGAAACCAATGTAACTGCCAACACATACCTAATGTCCTGATATATAATTTTAGGTATTGTAGATTGTAAGGGCCTTTCAAATATACATTTTTTTGGCTTAAATTATAATTCGGTAGTATTTCACTTAGTATTGCGAATAATAATTCTTTTGAAAGTAAGTAAAACCAATTTTTATTGATTAATTCATATGAAATAACGATGGGTCTGTTACGGTTTATGAAATTATAACTATAATATTATTATTTAATAAAAAAGAAACGAGAATTAATAATCAATGGAAATAATACAGATTGTTTTCTAGGGCTTATAACATATTATGACCAGCAAAGACGTGTATATTGTTATTAAAATCAGTTTTAATTTAGCTTTATATTATGACTAAACTTTAGTTATCCAGAATATCAAAAGGCTTTATCTTTTTTTGTCCCAAACTTTAAAAAAAAAAACTATCTCGGTTTTACCGTTCAAGTGTTAATTTTTTTTTGTGCATTGCAATGATTTTTATAAGATATCCCGTGACTTAAATTTATGAAAAAGGCATAATTTTATATGTATTATCAAATAAAATATAGTGTTCAAAGCATTTGGAATTGCCGCTAAGAGTATTTTACATGATACCAGTTTTAGAACATGTATCGTAATTTTTTTTGGGTTAACACCAATGAAAGTATTTAGCCTAAAAAGGCATTGTGATGAAATGTGTTAAGTGTTTGTTGTACCAAGGTAGTATCTCTATATGGTAATACAGTTCATATTGCCATTATCGTGATATAACTATATATCGAAATATGTATATCTTCATGTAATTATAATCCACAGAACACCATCGACTTATGCCTTTTGCTTATACGCGGACCAAAGTGTCAACTGTTTCGGAAAGTAAATTTTATATTTAATAATAATAAATGTATAATTAATAGTATTATAAGAATAAAACACGTCTTGGCTGTGCTTCTAACATAAAATACGTTATGTATCGTATATGTATGTACCAATGATTTTATTATGTACTTTTGTTAAGTGATTTATGTGTACGTATCTAATATACCGCTTTAAAATATAATGATAAGTAATATATATGCTTAGCTTTTTGTACGAAGAATGTCTGTAAAATTATAAAGTAAAAAAAAAAAACACATTTGCATAGAAAAAAAGAGAACTTTGACTATCAAATGTAACAGAAATTATATTCTAAAAGTGTAATAGTACAAAGAAACTGCATGTATTAATGCTAAGTACAATGGTAAAACAAATCATCACATAAAGTCATTGAATAATTTAAAACTAATATACAATTGTTTTTTTATTATTAAAATGTATTGTCTAGTCGAGCTAAGCTCCAGCGCAGCGCCAAACATTAAAAATTATTTATTACTTTATGTTTTAACGAGCTATGTTCAGAATCTATTTTAAAGTTTATCATGTTGTTACTTTTTAGAATAGAAATCATTCCCTTATGTTAAAAAAGTGATAATATACTTTAATCGATGTTGTTTTATATATTATCTATGTATTCGAGAGTAAGATTATAAACATATCATTCGCTTTATAAGAAATAAATAACAAAATTATTGCTAATATATGACTACGTTGAACTTTTCTTAAATATAATTAAGTTCTATATTAAATTGTTATTGTAGTTAAAATATACATAAATACATAATAAATACCTCCTTAACGACATAAATATAGCAAAATTTATATGTATATGTAATTGTGATAATAAGATTTTGAATGTTATCAACAGGTTATTTTGCTAATCTTTTAAAACCTTACGTCTAGTTTACAGTAAGCTAGTACAGTCAGCTGCATAAATATGTAGATAATCATTAAACTTTAGAAACTTTTATAGGTCTTTGGTAGAAAAAATACTTATGCATAAATTCGTCAATTACGTGTAATCATCGTCGAAAACATACGGACTGATGCGTGTATACATATTTTTGAAACCGAAGGCGTATACTAGATTTTGAAGTTCAATAAATGTAAACATATTTATGCAGCTGACTGTACAGTACGACAGCAGCGCTGGCCTGTCATGTTCTTTTTGAGTCACTAGCGTCAGTTAATGTTTATGTTATGCCAGTTAATTTTCAGAGTATTGTTGATTACTGTACTGGAATATTGTAAACCGGGCATTATGTTTATAATGTGTAATTCCGTTTTTGCAAATATCAAAGGCAACGATCATTGAATTGGTCACGTAAATAGACATGATATGGTCTAAATGTTATTCACTTGTGTTAAAAATATATAAATATTACTCACAATTCATAAGCTAATTTGAATAATTGTTTTAATCTTAAAAATTGCCTTAAAATTTTTATATAGTGTTCATATTATAAGAATGTAGGAATTTACGTAATTATTTTAACTCGCGTAATTAAAACGATAAGATAAAACTTTAAATTAACTTGATATTGTTACTTTTTGTTATTAGACAATTTAATTATTGTATAATTCAGAACACTTGAGAGATTATTTAGGCGAGGGACACAAAACGTAATTTTTGTATCAAATTTGTTTGGCTGTCCGTCCCTTAGTATGTAATATTTATAATTGAATTTTTCTTAAAGTTATAGTAGATTGTTTTAATTCCAGAGTAAGGCTTAAAAGTTTAATAAAAGCAGCAAACGAAAATAAAATCATAAAGCTTTAACGCCTCCAAAGACTTTAGTAAACGTCTTCGCGTATGTTTCAAATTAGTAGGTACAAGAGTAATTCTCTACCGATTCATAATTCAGATTGACTGCCTCACACAGACAAGTTAAGAGATCCCTAACAGAGTCCCGTAGGGTAGATTAAGTATCAAGGAGAAATCTACACTAAGCTACTACTTAACTGACTAAGTAATTGAGTGAGGCTGTTAAAAATACAAAAGTTATTTAAACTAGATCTCACTGAATTGTAAAAAATGGATTTGTTTAAGTCACGACAATTTTCCTTTACTTTTACCTATCTTAGAATTTAGATATAATGTTATGTCATAAGCCTTTATGTCATAAGCGGATACAATCACGCATGTTTCCTATGGTTTCAATGAATATAACGTTTTTCAATTGAGCGCTTGGTTATTTAGAAAAATACATTCAAAAAATCATACTAAACAAGATTTTATGTCGGTCATTGCAATTTTTTTGATTAATAACATTCCCTTCGGATCTGTATTTAAGTCCGATAAAACAGTATTATTTGAAATCTTAACCCTATAAATACGCATACTTCGAATTTTGACTCGGCAAAAATTTCGTTAACATAGCAAAAAAAAACTTAATTAAATTTTGTAAAAGTAAAAATGGCTTGAAACTATTTACAAGCTGTATATGACCACGCGTGGTTTATGACGCACTCGCCTATGCTCTCTTTTTTGGTACTACATCTCATGTTATTGTGCACGAGTAGTACAATTCTAGCGTGTTCTACAGAATGAAATGGTTCAGTGAGCGATACTATTATTTATAGCATAAGTAAACATAAGTACATTAAGCATTGTTTAGATAAAATTTGAAAAGACATTAGTGAGATAGTATACACGCAATAAAATCCTCAGAATCAATACATTTGTTTGCTTAAACTTTAAGATTTAATAATTGATTTTCTATCTTTTTTTGTAGCTAAATTATTTTATCGTCACATCACTAGGAATAGTCCAATGTACAATTTTTTTTCATTTATTGCAACAGATTATCGCTATTTCTATCAGCTTTTCATATAACATCAAAATCGAGTGTGGTTACCCTAGTATGTTGAAGACTAGTCTATATATTTTTTTATATAAATATTATAAAAGCAATGTATTATTATAAATGATAATTGAGCTAAGGAAATATGCGACAAGTAGAGCTTGCGATAGGTAAAGATACGTTATGTTTTGGTTATTACGTAAAACATAACATTGCATAAAATTTCAATATATTTAAGTATTGCGGAAAACAGTTTTGTTAAAATAAACCACATTAATATGCCTAAGCAATTTACTTTCGAGTGGCAAAAAGAAATTGGGTGCAATGTGAATATATTTAAAATTAGTATGTTCTGTTTTTATTTTTATTGGCACGCGTCGCGACTGTAAATAAAATTAATAGGTTATGCGATCCAACGTTTGTATTACGGCATTGTAAATATTTTTATTGTAAAATTTATTAATTACAATTTTCAAATAATACACAAATTTTAACCATATGATATGTGTCTATTATTAACCCTCAATTGGCAAATTATGTATTTGTAATGAAATGTTTAAAGGTACGGTAATTATTTTTCCAAAGCACTACGGCTGAGAAGCTTGCAATGCTTTACAGTTTATACGATTTGTAAAAAAATATTTTCGGCAGATATTTAGAGTTCTATGCAATAAATTATAAATATAAAAAATATGATTGTACAAAAATATATAATTACCCCCCTGCCCTCATTTGTCTTTTATACTATTTTTAACCGACTTCAAAAAGGAGGAAGTTCTCAATTCGTCCGTATGTTTTTTTATTACAAATTACGAATGATGCCACACAGTGTCCTCTAACAACAAAGGAAATATTGCTATTGTGGTCAAAACGCCAACACCGAATTTCTTTGGTATATCCCAGCGTTACCGAAAGAAGATAATGCTTTAAGGTAGGTATTTTATATATTCTTTAATTACTACAGTTTTGATATAATTGGATAAATCGGAGACCTTGTTTATTTTTTATCTTATCTCACGATATTGAAAAGCAGTATTTAGCCCAAGAACGTTTTAGTAAGACCGTATTTAGAAATATCCCTTGTATGTTCTGGAGTATGACCTACAGTCATGTATGTCTTATGATCATTTATGCCATTGTCATTTGGCTTAAAGGTTTTGTACCCATGCCTCCAAATTTTAAAAAATAATTTTGTCATTTTGACTAACTTGATTCCATAGCTTGACGTTGGTTTGACATTTGATTTATCCAATATATTTCAAATTGCATTTTTCAAAAGAATTAGATTCTTTTTGGTTTATTATTATTTGCAACGGATTTTTCCTTTATTATTGACAAAGGCATGTTATATAGTGGCTATAGAAATGATATTTTTAAATCTGTGGTCTATATTAGAATGGTACCTGAGACCTTTCATCAAATGGTTTTTTCGTAAAACAACGCGTTTGTGTGAATTACAAAGAATTTGTTATGGAGATAAATCTGGAGCTGCAAGAACGTGCAATATTGAAAAGTCTTTAATGCTATCAAGAACACAAAATGTGAAAGAAGTAGTTTCCTATTTGGATTCCACAGTTTTAGAGAAGACGTTCGTTCCAGCTAACTTTCGAGATATTTTAGACCCATCTATATCAATAATACTGAGAGTTAAAAAAATAAACCCAAAGCTTCATACATCCTTTGTTTACTCCTTTAGACGATGTTTAGAACAAATTTGGAGTTACAGAAGTCTACTAAATGATGTGGAGGATCTTCGAACATTGCAGTTTGATAGTAACAATGAATTGCATGAAGAAAAGCTGTTGAATTTGTGGTCTCGTTTAGTGCCTGATACACCACTAGAAAGTAGAGTAACTAAGCAATGGCAGCACATAGGATTTCAGGTAACTACATTTATTTATGTTATAACTGTGGTATACTCTACAGCAGGTAATGACCATGTTTGTCTTTTTTAGGGTGATGATCCCAAGACTGATTTTCGTGGTATGGGAATGTTAGGACTTGAAAATCTTCTATTTTTTGCTACAGAGTATCCTGAAATATCAAGTCATGTGCTAAGTCATTCACTCCACCCTACATATGGTTACACTTTTGCAATTGTTGGTATTAATATAACATCAATGGCTTACTATCTCTTAAAAGATGGATCTGCCAAGACTTACATGTTTAATGCTAAGCGATGTTTACCTAACATAGATTTATTTCACAGGTTTTATTGCTATTTATTTTATGAGTTTGATAAAATGTGGATCGAATCTAAACCAGAAAATATTATGGAGTTTTCAATGATTTTTAGAAAATTTGAAAATGCAGTTCGCAGTGAACTAGCTGATCCTGCCTCAGTTTTTAGAATAAAAGTAGAAGTTGACACTATATAATTATTTTTCTAGTCTTATTTATTATTTGCATGTTAAATTTTAGTGAAATTTACATTTGACACTAAGTACAAGGTAAAATTATCCTTACACATGTCTGGACAAGCACTTTTTTGAGTGATATGTGCTAAAACATGCTACTTTTTTCTTTGTATTAGGGAATACATACAACACTGTAAAACTAAAAGTACTTATATAAAATGTCTATGTGTGAAGCTTATATGTCTTGAACATTTCATAGCTTTATTTTTTTTTAGAAAGGATTTTTACTATTATAAAATAAATAAGTTCCCACTTCAATTTAAATTTGTTTCAGTTGTTTTATATTAACTTTATGTGATCTGAGCAATAACTGAGTATATTGTAGATATATTTTTAGCACAATATAATAAATATTTGCAATAATTTACTGCTTATGAGAATGCACAATGTTTTTTGAAATATACACTTTAAACAATATAATTTTTATTTTACATCAAGAAAAAACAACATCCCTGCAACATAACCCAAAATGTTCCTTCCTAAATTGATTCAAATTCTAACTAATACGCATCTTAACAGGTCAAGCTATGTGAGAAATACTAAGAATGATTAAAAAATTGTTAGAACATTGTCCAGTGATTTTGTGCTTTTCAATATCAGATATTGTATTAGAAGTATTAACTCATAATCTTAGACCCACACTGTAGCAGTAAACACTTATTAAAATTAATAAAAATTTCAAAAGCAGCAAAACAAGAAAATATCATACATATTTTATTTTAAAAATATATTATATATAAAATTACAAAATACATATCCTCAAATGAAAGCACCAGTGACAAAAAATAATTAAAAAGCTAGGACGGATCTCAGATACAAATTATAAGGAATGTTTGCTAATTATTGTTTCCTATTGTTTAAAAAAATAAAAGAGATCAATAGGAATCATGCAGCAAAAAATTGCATAGAGCATTTATTTACTCTTTTTGTCTTTTTTAACACCTTTTGTTTTTGGTTTTCTGGCCTTTACAAGGGCTATCAATGCCGTAATAGCAACCAAGCCAAATCCTGCTAATCCAATTTGCCAAATCCATGGATATTTTATTAATATATCCAATCCATAAGCAATGCTGAATTTCAACATATCAACTGACCAGTCCACAACTTCATCACTGAAACAAAGATTATTATTATAGATATCTCTTACTTATATCACAAAAAAATGCAGAAAACTGTGAATTTTGAAGTAAATCATGATTAAAAATTTAATTTCTATACTTACAAAGGTGATGCAAGAAGGGGCACAACTTCAGCTTTAGCATTTTTGTACCAATCTTGTGCAAATGATACAAATGATTTAACATCATTCTTTGGTAAATCATATCTGTAGACTTTTCCTAATCGGAATCTGGATTAAGAATAATCAAACATTACTTAAAAAAGAAATGTCTTCCAATTGGTTGGGTTTTAAACATTAATTAACATCAATATTTACTTTATAATACAAAAATAATTTCTCAAAGTTTCAAGTGATTGTAATGCAAATAAATGCAAAATAAGATATGCATGTGAAAAAAAAAATGAACAATAACAATTTAAACAACTATTGCAAATTATATGGAGTCATGTACATTCAAAATGAAACTTACAATAAGAATGATGGCAACTTAGAGATTTTAAACCGTTTTGCAGTATTAACACCAGGAAAGCTAGCATCTATGCGAGCTACATTTATGCGGTTGCGTAAAGTAGCACCCACACTCTCCCATACAGCATGCAACCTCTGACATTCCACACATGAAGCACCATAGCTGAAACAAAGATGTAAAGAGAATAGATTTTAGTGAACCTTACTGTTATATGGACACCATAGGAACTATAAAAACCCAAGTCGGGGTGGGAACGGTAATAGGGTTTACAAATTGAAGTAGAAATGTAGCAGCAGGTTCACTGAAAATAATAAAATTTTATTACAAAAGGAGCTTATTTTAAGGAGTTTTTTTTTTGGAATATCTGTATTAGTTATATGGTGTTGTAGATGTTTATCAATAAGGACAATAATTTCAAAAAATAAAAGTTAAATATGACTTACAACATGACAAACCAATCTCCAGTAGTTGCTCCAGTAGCTGCCTGAGTCATGTGCTCAAATATTTTATCAGTAAGCTCTTTGACAGCGGGAGACTGATTCTTATCAAAGAACCCATATATTTCATTTTCATCTGGTTCTCCTGTAATTATATATTATATAAGAAACAGCAGAACATTTAAATATTTCCTACATAAATAACTTTAATTTTCATATATATATATGTTTCAAAGTTATTTTCATTTAAAATAAGCAACTACATACCACTGTATAACAAAGGAACACCATGTCTAAAGAATACCACAGCGGGTTCTTTACTAGGACTATACAAACGAACCAAGTGACTATTTTCTGTTTTCACTGTCAAAGCATCAAGGTGTTTTTTAAAGTCTACATTTAAACTATCTAACTGTTGATCAAACTTATCACATAGAGGACAATTTGTTTTTGCTGAAACAAAAAAAGTAGGAATGTAGATTAAGACATGTATGTTCGAGTTGATTTTATTTTTAAGTTTTAAGTCGTAAAAGATTAACCTAACCTCACCTCAGTGGTTCTTTGTTAATATTTTTGTTAAAATTGATAGAAAATAAAGTTTTAGGTACTTACAAAATAAAACAATGAGCTTCTCTTTTTCTTTAATTAAAGACAATAACTCTTCATCGCTTACATTCTGTAAATCGGCGTTAACAGACCAAGTACACATAAGTAGAACGATTAAAAATGTTAATCCCATATTGTATTCCTACGTATTGTACTCAAAGCTCTTAAAACCAAATACTTTAAAACTTAGTACTAAATCTAAACATGATAAAGGTAAAGAAATAAAGTGTGAATATAAATGTATAACTGTAAACCAAATTATCTCGTAAGGTGATGATGACAGATTGACATTGACAGATAACATTTAGTTTACATCACTACTGTAGTGTCAAAGTCTTGATTTTATGATTGGTCCTAGATTTGAACTAATAAAATAGAATAGGTGCCGAAGTAACGGTCAATAACATTAACAGCAGGCGCTTTTAAGTTGGAACGAAGCAAAAAGCAAAATTTTTAAGTAGCGACCTGTCCATATCTCTAGAGGTCAGTGATTCTATTATATACTCTTTGGATTCTACTAAGATTTTTAAAAATAAAGTAATAAGTACTGTCTATGGCCAGCATATGCAATGCAATGGTTTTGATTTGATTATGGTTTTTAGTTAGTGGCAAGTTGATGTTGGATTTATTTATGAAAGTTGTTTACCTTTTCGTGTTACCTTGTTATATTTTTTTATCTTACCTACATCTATATTGGTAAGTCCATAAAAAATGAATGTTTAAAATAATAATACTTAAAGGCTTTTATGTATAATTAATAATCTCTGTCCAAGTCTCACACACATTATAGTACAAATTTTTATTAATACTTTTATCTACTCTCCAAAATACTAAATATGACTGTAGATATAAATGAAATAACGGTGTTGTACGTGTATATTTATAAAGCTTTTAATCCAAAGTTGGCAAAAAAAAGCAAGGGCAATCTGTGACTCATTCTATTCAAACAGGAATTAGTGACTGATAAATGACGTGATTGTTTTATTTAATACAGTGACTTGTAATTAAAATATAAAAATGGAAAACTTAGAAGAAAAAGTGATTATGACACCGAAATGTAAAACACCCACATCAACCACAATAGTTGTGGAAAGAAAGGTGGTTGATGCTGCACCTAGTGACAAAATACATGTCGCGGGGGGAGACCATACTGGTATCATAATAAACAAGGAAAAAGTATATGGTAAGTTTAACCCTAACACGTTATTTAATAAACCGCTAGCTAAATAATTTAGTAATCTGTTGATTTTTTAAAATGTATTCAACCGTTTTTGCTTATATATTAGAAATGTTCATATTCCTTCATAAGGACGCATATTAGCTGAATATGTAACAATTCTTATCAATTCTATTATTTAAAAAACTGACTGAACCTTTACTGGAAGATAACCAATGTGTTTAAGGAGTAACTTAGGTTATTTCTTTATTTTCAATCACTTGCTGACAAACTTGCAAGTGAACGCTAGTTTAATAAAAATATAATTTCAGAGAATGGAGTAACAGAGCCATGCCATGCACAATTAGAATTCTGTGTCTACTTGGTGTCAGCTGCCACTGGTTCACACACACGGGAGGCGAGAGCACTAAGGTTCTGGTTCAAACCTGAAGTACCAAGAGATGAATGTCCCCATGAGGCACAGGGCTTTTTTCGTGAACTTGTTAGTCCACAGGACTTTCCTAAAGGTAATTCAATTTTTATTGTTCAAACTGGGTAATTTGATTATAATTTGGATAATGTAATAATGAATTATAAGAAGGGTAATTTACTTTTAATGCATGGGTTTAATTGTTTTTGATTTTTAAATTTATACTATTGTACCACTTATTAATGCATGTGATAAAATTTATTTGAAACTTTTATAATTTCTTACAACAAAGATTGTAAGATTTGTAAGGTTTAAAGAAATATTAATAAGAAAACCCTAATTCTGGTAAGTATCCTGCTTCCTATAAACTATATGTTATTGTCACATATTTTGTCAAAGTTCAAAATTTAAAGTGTTCTTATATAATTTATATGTTGTGTTTATATGTAGATTTGTTTCAGATTATGTTGGTTTCATAAAAAAAATCATGAAACTAATGCAGAATAAATATCATCAACTTAAAATATTGGAAGTTGAACTCAGACAAGAGGTTTGCGGACCCCCACCACAAGGTACATACAATTTATTACATAACAGTTTATTGTTAATCCAAAGGTGAAATGATTCAAAACAATTTTTTTCCTCACTGATTGTCATTAGATTCTTATTTTGTTTTTACGAGATTTGTCAGGCATTTAAATATCTACTTAAAAAACCTAAGTATGTCATTGAAAGTTACAAAAAAAATTGAAGTATCTCTTTGTCACTAACATCGTATTATTTTTATATACATATTTGTATTTATTATGGTATACATGTATTATTACAATAATTTTACTCTTCAATTTGATGACAGAATCAAATGGAGTTATGTCCAGTAAAGGCCTTATATACAAGTATTCTAATGGATGTATGTATGGTAACAGCTACATAGAGCATGTAGTTTGTTTGTTGTTTTTATTTATTTTATATCCTTCACTAATATGTTGTGAGTTTGTGTTATAATTTCATTTGCACATGTTAACTGTATGTAATATCCCAATCACTTGTATATGTCTATTTCATGTTTTTACTAATAAATAAATATGTATTTTATTATATATATCCTTAAAAAGTATAGAAGTTTTTAAAAGCATGTTAAAGACATGAATTTAGGAGTATATTTTATCTTTAATTTAAAAATGTATCTTCAAATTAAAATATCAATTTGTACCAATGTTTATGTATGTTATGTGCTTGTATAAAAGCTTATTTACAAATTTAAATGACTGTATTTCACAACATAGTAAAGAAGTACATTTTTGAACATAAAAATGTTAATAAAATTAGTCCCTAAAATATAATAACCATAACTAATGTTAGGAATGGCCTGCCATGTGAGGATTATGTTGCTAATTAAATTAATAGGCACTGCATTTTGATATTATATATACAATGTTTAAGTTTATTATGTATATATAATAACAATAAACTTAAAAAACTGTATATTATGTACATTTTGCCCACCACACATTTAGTGACCATCAAAATTATGTATATATGAATATGCTCTTTGTAATTATGTATCATAAATTGTAATGTTATCATGAAAACATGTTAGATGTATTAATTAAGATTTTATGCCACAACTTTATTCTTGTATGAAAATGAATGAGCATTATTTAAATACAGATAGATAGAGATAATATTGTCATTCACTAGTTAATATTTAGCTAGATTTCATTTCATCTAGATTATAGATAGTGAATAGCATAAATTATAAATTAGTACACCGTTTATTGCCAGAAAAAAACATATGTAGGTGCATGTTTCATATTGAATTATATTATTTGACAGACAATTAAAATAAGTTTATGTTTCAGCTTTCATTGAAGATAGTGTTTTAAATCAAACACAATTTATATCGGAGCAAAGAGTGTTGGATATGATTGAGAATGCATATCCCAATCCATTGACTGTAGAAGATTTTGTCACGTAAGTTACAATATTTAAATCTATATTTTAATTACATTTAGTTGACCCGATAATCAATTCTCAACCATTTATACTTATGTTAGGAATTTTTAATTGAAATTAATATCAACTAATTCAGATTAAAATGATCTGGAGAGCAAAAAATAGTCTTTATTATTCATTTTATGTACTTGTTCCCATGCTAAGTAATTAATTTAATCACCATTTCTAGCCAATTTATCCAAAAATGTATATTCAAAAATTGTTATTGTTACAGTGTTGGAAAATGGTCAAAAGCAGAGGTCAAAGATGCATTAGAAGCTTTGGAAGAAAAAGGTCTGACAAGAGCTATGTCGGAGGGTTTATATATACGACAACATAGCATTGACACACAGGTAAACAATTGTTAAGTATGTTCAAAATGTGTGTATCATCTTCTCAATGTGTAATTATATGAAAAGAAAGAAGCCTGCTTAATTTACAAGTTCGTCTTCCTTATATGAGACCCTTGATCTTGTTTGATTAATTTCGGACTCGTTAATTTAATAATCCAAAGTCCTTCACATTGGAATAGACGTCATAAAGGAATTAGTAGTTCTAGTTGTCTGTTCACTAAATCTCTTAACACATTTATCTAACATCTTATAATCCTATTAGTATTCACATAAGAAATTCCTTTTTCATTCAAATTTGTTTGTAAATATAGTAATTTGCCTGCCCACATTTTTTCGTAAATTTTTACAATTTGTACTATTATTTTTGCATATATTAAGGTAGTGTAGAAGTGTTATATTGTGATTGTTGTATGCAGGTAGTGAAACAAATGCCCACACTTTGCTCGTCACGGCAACCAAGCATCGCCATCATCACAGCGTTGTACTGTGAGAAGCAAGCCGTTGACGCCATGATGGATAACCAAGAGACATATGTCCGTTATACCACTGTTGGTGAGTCATGTTTAACTATTAACTAGCCATAGTTTTTTCTTATATCCATTCCGTCTTATGTTATCAAATTTTGCTATCCCAGTCTGCTATGGATGATATTTTCATTAAATGAATAACTTCAAAGTGCAAAATTATTGGAAAAACTCGACTTAACCATTGCTTCCTTGTAACAGTGAGAAAATTTACATATGCATTCATGCTGAGGGATAATTCCTAGGGCTGAAACCCAAATCATTTACTTTATTTTGATGTAATACATCCATATTGTTATACCGTCCAATAGATTTATACAGCTGTATGTTCCAACTATAAAATATACAATATTAATTTAATGTACCTATATTTATATTGTAATAAGATGTGAAGGTGGAAGGCGCTATCTATATGGGCTATAATATTTCATAACAGAAATGGTATTAAAATATTGCTGGATCTCAAGATTATCAAAGTAGTCACATGTTATTAATGACTACTTATATTAGTTATCGCAAAATTGTAAATATAATAAGTTTATAGTTAATAAAATTTTGTTTAAAATTTTAATTAGCTACCAACTAAAATTGCCTATTGGTTTATTTTTAAGTTTTTATCTTCTGCTAGTCTTCAACATTATCTATCTTACTTCTTACTAATGTTATAAAAGCAAGACTTTGGATGTGTGGATGTTTGTTAGAAGATATTGCAAGAATAACTCCGTTGATCTGGCTGAAATTTGTTATAGATGTATACCTGAAAGAACATACAGGCTACTTAAAAAGTTAATTTTAATTTCGCCCTGGACTAACTCGCGAGCATATAAGCGATTTAATGATAAAATCCATTTGAAAATATCCGTTTATTAAATATAAAATAAATAATTAGTCACAATAACTTATAATGTGATGTATACATAACGCAATACCTTAAATGTTACACACAAAATACTCATCAAGAGAAAACAAAAATAGCTGCACAATAGTTCCTCTTAATAATACTGAAAATACAATAAGCTCAGTAAGATCTACTTGACATCGGAATAAAGATTCTTAAATGCGTAAATAAAAAGATATATATTTCTCGATGGTGGGATAAACGAAACTTAACACTATCTGTCTTATCGAAATACATAACATGTCAAAGATAATTATTAAAGGCAATACAACAATGTGGTATATTAAAATAAATGCATAATCCTATGCCCTATACATAGTCACGAAATAAAGGTTAAATGTTTTATGGCCAGCATTAAAACTAAATCAATTAATAAAAAAAAAATACTATCAGAATTTAAATATTGTGTAGTGATAGAAAGTATCAATATTAACATTTCATTAGACCAATTTTTAATTTCAAACATTTATAAAGACGGTAGTAACTACAAATGTTTTGCATTGACACAAATCGTCTTGAGTTAATTCCATCTTTTTGGTATTAATACTTTCTATAACTTATACATTATTGATAATCGTAAGTTTAATATGTTGTGTACTTTGAGTACTTATGAAGTAGAATATATTCACTATGTCCAATTTTCATGCAAACTTAAATTCTAATCCTTCAACTTTAGCAATGTCACCGCTCAATGACAAGAATCTTATCTCATCTATATTATGTTTTAATGTAATTTGTTCGAAATATGATTCGCCAACATAAATTTCCAATGTGTGCCCACTTTGATAATTTCCATTTACTCTTATTGAGAAACCAAATTTGAAGCTCAAATCTGAAATAAAAAAAAGTAAGTTTAATAATCATAGTACACAGAATATGATTAAATTTTTTGAATCATTTACATAGAAATTCTAAAGTTTCCGAAGAAAATAATTAGTTGAGTTCTATACCATAAAAAAAATGTTACTGCCATAAAACATTTAAAAATATGTAATACTAGCTGTCGCCCAAGACTCCATACACAGAGAATTAAAAAAAAACTTAATAATTAGCATATGTGTTTTTCCAGACTGTTCTACATCTGTACCAAATTTCATAAAGATCCCTTTAGTTGTTCTGGAGATATTTTCAAACAAACATCCATTTATCCATTTAAAAGATTAGTAAGAAGTAAGATTCAAGAATGTAAGATTGTTATCATTCAAATAGACTAACAAAAATGAAATATTGACATACCTGTGAATAATTCTGTAGCCAAAAATGATTGATAGTCTCCAGGGATTGTTTCATTATTTCCATTTTGAATAACTTTCAATAGCAAACGGTTTGGATTTGTTGGATTGGCCGGGAATGATGCTTCTAGTTGGCAGGCAATATTTTGATAGTCAGGTGACATACTGCCTGTTAGTAGACTCACTGTCAATCTATAATAAAAAATATTTCATCTTATAAACAACATATTTGTTGATTACATTAAAAGATAATTTACCAGTTTTGAAATTTAATTGCTTGATTTCTCTCCATTTTAATAACATTTTAGAACTGACATCATATGCCAATAAAACTAAAATTGAATGCTGTAACCAGTAAGCTACATAATAGCCAATTAAGCCATATTTTTAATTCACAGAAAATGACTATACATTCATTGTGGGTTATCATGTTATGACTATACATGAAATGTTAACAGGTGTAGATTATTTATGGGTTGATTGTTTAACTAAGGATAAGTTTGAAAAAAAAAAATAGGTACTCACATTTGTGGGTTATCGATCATGTTGCCAGCAACAGTGATCTGGTCACCTGCACTCAATTGCTTTGGTAAGACGAACATGATTTCGTTTTTTAACTGGGTTACTGGCCAAGGTGGAGCTCTCTGACTGCTACCATTTATGCGTCTACTAAAATCCACTTCTTCATTTTCAACGCGAGATCTATAAAAGTCAATGAGTTAAAACAGTTTAAGAAATTACGTTACGTATTTTTTATTTGCTACTATAAAGCATTATTTAAACCGTGAAAATAAATACGTGAATCCGTGTCTTCTATTTGTAATCCTAACCTAAAATAATAGTGCGTACCTGAAACATCCTTTTTAATGTTATATTAGGAAATTTAATTTTACACTTTGCCTGAATTGCTGTATATTGTTATTAATGTCTTTTAATAAAATAAAAAATTATGCGCTAGACATTATTTTCAATAAATAGTAATAGTAAACAATAATACGTCACTGTGTTATATACGGAGTACGCTTGACATTGACATTTAAATTGACGTCTAGGAATTTTGTAAGTACAGCAAAAAAAAAACCTGTTACGACATATTTTAAATTGAAAGTTATTTTGTTAATTTTTCGAAACAAATTATTATTTCATACCCCGCGATGCATTCCAAACATGCTTTCAGCATCTTCGACTATTTCTGGATATGGATACGATTCCACAAAAACTACGCGTCTTTTCAATCGAATGCCGTGATTTAAATGACCAAATCAAAGGTGCATCTTAGATTTACGGTGACGTAACATAGAAAACAAACACCGTGTCACTACACAAACCTCCGGTTTAACGGCTAGCACGTCACTGCGCGTGTGGTTAGCTGCGAGACTTCAGTTTGAATTGCGGAGCAGATTGTTCATTCATACATACACTACTGTTATGTGGCTGTCGTTGCACTGCCACTGAGAAAACTTGTTCTTACATATTATCGCTAGTTCCGTATCAAGTAATATTGATACTATGTATAAAAGAGGCGCTTGCGCCGGCGCGGCGCTCTTACAGTCTTATGATACGCGCGATTATAGCTTAAGAAAATTTTTATAATGCTGTTGTTTACTTACTTCAACAAACAATGTAGGTAATAAATAACTGTTGAATACGAGATAACACGGTTTCTTTAACAAAGATACAATTTCTTTATAAGTTACACCAGAATTTTGAAAACGATCTATCGGCAGACACAGTTGATTGAATTTTAGTTTAGAGCGCTTATAAACAGTTATTAAATCTATAGATTATTAGGGTACCGCTCAGATTATCTGGAACCATCTACTTTAAAAGTTTGTTTGTCGGAAACATAAAGGGAAAACAGCATTTCATCCTATCGCCTACCATAAATGAGGCGTCTATTATAATGTCAATGTTTATTACTGTTAACTGGTGAAACTTTACTGTGAACCATGCCTCGTGTTTTTGTTTCTTCTTTCGTTCGGAATGATTTAACAAGTACGACGAAGCGTGACTTGAAAACAAAGTAGCCTTGTGACAGAGGTTATACGCGATGTATACGCAGGAATGGCTTGTTAAATCAATCGTGAAATAATAAAATTAGCATATTTGTGATACTTTATAATAATACATAAACTATGGTTATATGAAATAAATTTACAAATACTTAAAAATCGCGTAAAACTCAAGCCACTTATTTGCGATAGATAATCAGCTCATAATCATTTTTCCGGGACTTTAAAATCTCGAATAGGGTTCAAATATCTTTATTTAGTCGTATCATGTTTTCTATGAAAACAGTGGCGCTTTTTCAATAATAAATTATTTAAGAAATAAGAAAATAAAGAACAGTCAGTATGCGGAACCCATGACACGCAGCGATATATTCACTTCTGTTAAACAACCAAATTCTTCTAACCCGTTTTACTAACCTAAAAAGATACGAAGACCTCCATGGGTGCGTGGAATAACCAGTATTTAGATTTAAGATAACAATGTCAGGGTCATAAACATACAAATGTGTCCCTATGTCATATTTTTAGGCGCCAATCTTAATTGCGCATACAAATATAATGCGTGAGTAACTTGTGAGTTCTTTTTTTATTATAAAGTATTATGTGAGTCATTTTCTGTTATTAATAATAGTCAGTTTTTACTTCTAAGCTATTTCTATAGAAGTAATGAAATTTTCGTTTAGATATATTACAAAATGCTGCTATTAATGAAAATTACTTCTAAATCCTAATAAGAAATGTGTCTATACTAAAAAGGTCAGTCAGTGGTATACTACTAATTGTATTATTTTGTAAGAAAGGACGTGAGTGGCTCGTTGCAAGAACCATGGCAACTTTTCAGTAAGTAGAACACCGCGAAAGGCTCTGACTGTACAGTACACTTGATAAGTGAAAATCGCGAAATGCAAATCATATAAAATTATATACTGTTAAATTAAAATTATAAAACATTACGCAGTGGAAATGTTTTGTTTCTATGTCCTATAATTGTAACGCATAAACTGATTTCATTATTTCTTTCACAGTTTTAGGGTCTTATTTTATACCGTTTACTATTGTAGATTTTGAAATTTACTCCAAGCACTTTACTAATCTATTTTTGCAAATTTCAATATTAAAGATTCATTTTTAGAAAACGGCTAGGCACAATATTTATAATATATTATCTATGTAATAGTTATCAATGTCATATCGAAACTAAAAAGTTGTTTGCTTACCGCTGTTACATAATTAAATCAAAAACACTCTTTAGCTTTTTAAACACCACAATATTGTTGATGTGACACGTTCTGCACCAATTGTTACACTGACACATTGTTACTCTGTGTTAAACAATGAAGAATTTCAAATTAAAGGATATACTATTGTACAATTAGTCATATTTAACTTAAAAGACCCATTGACGTCATGATCACCTACCTTAATAATTAAAATACGTACATGGAATAAATAATTTTAGATATAAAATGAAACGTGATTCAGTTAGTAACACATTGCAATTCGTTTAGTAATCGACTAGAGTCGAATAAATAATCGATTTTCATATGGTTTATAGATGACAAAAAACAAATAAAGTAACTCAGTACATTTCAGCTAACATAAAAGGTGTTATTTTATCTATAATTATAACTACGAAATTAATATCGTTCCTACCTTTGAATAACGAGATACTTATCCATTTTACGTTCTTGGTACAGTTAATATAACCTTTAATAACACATAATTATAACAATAAAACATATTAAATATTTCTTATTCTACTTTAAATAGCAGAACATAGTTATTTGAAACCACGGTATTTATACTCAAAATCTTTGTTTAAACATCCACACTAGATTAGCAAAAAGGGAAAAAGGCAAAAGATAAGATAACGCAAGCTTAAATCATTTATTTGCTAATTTTATCTATGTGAGCCCTTTAAATAAATAAACTCCCTATTTACGTCGTAGATTCTAAGCAGTAGGTCAAGGTCGGGTTATTGTAAATATTAAAAAAATATTTACTGCACTATAAATAGTTAAACCTTCGAAAGTTTTGTATTAGAGAAGTACAGTTACAGAATAAGTCTAAATACCTATAAATAAATTAACTAGAAAATTACAATGAAATTTACATAAAAAAAAACTAGCTAAAATATAAGATATGTGTGGTGAAGAATTCTTCACTAATCAGCTGCTAATTTAACAGTTCAAATACCCAGTGCAAATATGCGGAGGAACGTAAACAGAATGTACTAAGTTCATACTTACAATGTTTTTTAGTACAATCATACTTAGCTTAATATAAAAAGATTTTCTGTTATTTCGGAAATGAATTGTCGTGATTCGATGGCAACTATTTCTAATACCTGTTGCAGTTGAGGAAGTTAAATTTGTCACTTAAAAATACCGATGCCAATGATATTTTTTATCTAACTATTAATATTTTATGATGATCATAAAAAGCTCAATAAATCTGCATACATATTAAGAAAAGGGAATAGGTATAGGCCACGCCGTAGATGCAAATATTATGGATTGCATAGTGGGCTTAGCTTAAACCATTTTTGGTATGTCTGGTCAACGCATATGTTACAGTGACATAAGACTAAATTTCCATTCTATTTTAAAATACGCTTGAATCCGTAAGTAAGCTTAAATCAGGCTAATTGGTCTGTTTAATAAATATTGTTTGTTTCAGGTGAGTCCAACGTGTATACCCTGGGTACGATCGGCATGCATCGCGTGGTTACCACAAAGCTGCCGTCAGTGGGCCGAACCAGGGAGGCAATGACCGCAGCTGGCAACACCACAACAAGACTGCTCGGAATATTCCAGAAGGTGTGTATAGTCAAAGAATTTAATTCGCTTCCCATTCGGCATCGTACAACAATCGCCATTACTTTTAACACATTTCAATGAAATGGGTAGGAAATAAACGTCCTCGGCGGTATTTTGTGAATACGCTTTACTGTGTGGTGGGCTGAAGAAACGATCTTTATACCCATCTTTAACTTTTTGATTTCGTAATAAAGTTATTTATATTTTAGTGGCTATAATACACCGGTATGTTAGCGTCAAACGCACATTCGTAAGATTTAACTATAGTTATAGGATTGGATTGAATATACGACGAAGAAAATCGGGACTATAAAAATCTGTAGTTGCTATCAGATTTTTTTATTTTTTTGTTAATTACCAATACTTTAAAGTTCTTACAAAGGTTGGCAGTATGTTGTTTAATTAAGTGTAAATTTATGATATAACGGATTAAATATATGTACAACGTAAACTCCATGTCGATATATGATGTCATACATTTAAAATTCTAGTTGAGGGTTATCACGATGTTATCCGTGCTATTTATATAGATTTCCTGTACTGGCCACTGATATCATATATACTCTTATAAATTTCCCACTCGTGACCAAATTAGTCAGGATATGCAAGTCTTAATGGAAAACCGATGATTAGTTTATAAAATAAAAGAGATTTACAAGATAGGGAATAGATGATAAAAGCTAAATGTCCAAACGAATAATAGGCGGCAAGTAAAAGAAAGAAATAGTAAGCTGGGCTTATTATTTTATTAGTTTTGTAACAATCTGATGAATTGTTTTGTAACACAAAGGACAAATAAATATTTGACTATTCTATTAATCTATACAAATATTAAAAAGCGGAAGAGTTTGCTTGTTTGTTTGTTTAAACGCGCTAATCTCAGGAACTACTGGTCCGATTTGAAAAAAAAATTGGCATACATATAGAACATAGTCTGGAAGAACACATAGGCTTCTTATTATGTTTATGCTGCGCGAACGAGTCGCTGGCGACAGCTAGTATTAAAATATAGGGTTACGATGGTCATTATTAAAAATTTACGTTGATTAAAATAGTTTAATTTAAAACGAAACCTTTTTTATGATGATTTACTAAGATATTGAGGAATAGTACTTACATTTTATTACTTTATTTGCACATCTGTTGAATAATAGACAGTATAAGAAGGTCGTTGTTTAAGTGAAACTCTTGGGATTAAGGTGAGCGTGCGACCAAACTTAACAATGCAATGCGGTTATTGTAACTGAATATTCATTCATGTATTATGTATTTTCAGACTGAATGACTATTACTCCCGCGTATGCGTGTCTGGAATTTTTTGACGTCATTAAATGCTGTAATCTCTACTTCAATAATGTATTGGATGAAATTTTTTGATGGTTATAGTCTCCACGATAACTTTATCTGAATAATTAATTGTAAATGTTAGCTTTTACACTGAGTAAACCAAGGAGGTAACTTTTTGTGGTCTTTCCAAATTTGGACCTCAAAGATCCAGCAACCTACAATTGCTGTTTAAACTGAGAGCTGGTTTCAACTAATATAAGTTGCAAATGTACTTCGTCATTGGGATACAAAGGCCCTTTCTCCTATTTAATCGTTTAAGATTTTATCATACCATGGTTATTTTTGTGCTATGTATATGTGATATAAATATATTTATGTTATTTGTAAATTTCCCAATCGTTATGTTAGGAAAACTGGTATTCATTATGCATTACCTGTGTTAATTTTGCCTAACACTAGTCAGTAGTAGTAGTCTAGTAGGTAGATTAGTAATTACATTGTTGCGGTCTGGCGGATGATGTTCGCAGAATTACGTCATGTAAGCTTTTGAAAATGTTCAGCGAATGCTTAATTTGATGGTATAATTATTAATATACAGAAGACATAGTTTGGAGATACTGCATACTTTCAATTTTATTGGTCATCTTGGAATGGCTGTCGCCCGCGACTCCGTCCGCGCGGTATTAAAAAAAAACTTAATCAGTAGTATAAGTGTTCTTCTAGACTGTTCTATATCTATGCCAATTATCATTATTATCAATTTGAAGATACCTTGAAATAAATATCTATCCATCCATCCAAACATTTGCATTTATAATATAATAGGTATTATAAAATCACATTCCCTGACTGTTAATTCGGGGCACATATATAAATATTGATGTATGTACTTTTGTCTATTAAAAGAAGTTGCGCATATGCGACTAACACTTGTGTCCAATTTATCTACATAGTTTCGCTTCAACACAACTAAGATGTATTACAAGTGCCTGGAACATGGCATTAAAATATAAAGCAATGTAAATCAAACGTAATTAATACATTGGAACAAACCAAAACATTTTGTATTTTTACGACTCAGTTTCGATACATAAATCAGTCAGAAATAAGTATGGCAACATAAAGTGCCTCAGACGATTTGGTCCACAGCAATGAAGACACGCTCTTGACCTCGTTTTATTTCATCCGCACAGCGCCACTATGGTGACTTTATTTTATTACATTATTAGGCTTTAAACACAGCAGCTTCTATTTTATTGTAACTAATTACAAAATATACTATATATTTTACATAACTTTAGAGCAGTAGAAAAGAATACACATTGAGGAAGAAAGAGAGCGAAAAGGCATTAAGTTAGTAAATTACTTTTATCCTCTATAAACTCGAATGATATATGCTTAAAACAAATACAGTATAGGCCGTGATCAATCGTTTACACTTTACATATTAACCCTGCCACTCGAAATATGCTAATTCTATATGAGCCGGGTTAAAATAGCCATGCGTTGAATTCCAAAGATACGCTCGCTCTCTGCATAATTTAAATGGAATGTATTGCAAATGGAAATTTATATTTACGAAAGAATTATTGGAATACATTTATACAAGAATGATTTATGATCTCGTTTTGCCGATCGTATACTATGCCAAAAATGTTACACGATGTAACCGCAAATTAGACAATTATGAAGCAGTTAACGACTTGGAACAATTTCAGCTGATTTTACAGTTAATAACAGTGATATGGTTAATTGATAGTTATAGCTGGACAATTTTTAACAGATTTATGTCCATTGTTTTCCTTCGGATGTCCAAGACGCGATACGCGAATGATCACTTTTGTTTTTGATATAATATTACGGAATGTGGCGGTATGACACTTAAAAGCGACAGTCGTTCGAAGACTTTGTATGCAACGTGGAAACAATAACGGTAGGACGTAGTATGTAAATAATCGGTTAGTGGTACACGATTAATTGCTTCTTACTATAGTTAATAGCTATTAAGCCATCGTTTGCACAAATCACTAATTGGTTTATCTCGTTTTAAGCAAGGAGACAAATATTCTGTAAATGGAACACCGAGAAGGGCCCTGATTGTACTATTCATATAGGATTCCTTGTCTCGTAGACCTCTTTTAAATTTACAATGGTTTCGGTGAACATGCATCACATTTTCAACTTATGAAGCCGACATTTTATTTTCCGCCGTTGTCTATTCCTGCAGGGTCTTATATGGACCTCGTGGGTCCAATTACAACTTTAGGACTTGCTGCCCCAGACATGTATGTACCTTTGATTTTTATTTTGCTAATAGTATTTTCTATAATTTCAGGTGGAGTACGTGTTTTTAGTGGGCGTGGGCGGCGGCGTGCCCCACTACACAGATTACTCGCGACACGTGCGACTCGGTGACGTAGTTGTCTCGACGCCGGCGACAGATTTGAATGACAAGTTAGTATGACAATTTATAAAACCTGGGTTTTACACGGGACAACTATCCTATACTATATAGTTAACTCTGTTAATACTTAAATAAAATGACATTTAATCCTTTCAATATCACAACACAATAAGCAAAAACAGCACAAAAATAATTATAAAGAAATAACACATAAAACATAAAATTAATAAGAAACAGGAAATATTTACAAAGAGTGTTGCAATGCCGACCGGATAAGGTTTCACTCAGCTTTGTATGCTGGGTGTTCCTCTCTGGACTACTCAGCGCTGATCTTACGTGAAACCCCATAACGTTACCGCACGCCAGTTACAGCGGTGGAAATTACTTCATACTTAACCTACACTAAGAGACATCCTTAGTGTAGTTTACTAGTTTCAAACGTGTATATTTTCTCAATGTAGACTTGTCATTGAAAAAATTAAAATAAGCTAACAGCTCTTTATATGTTCTTGTTGTAAGATATTTAGCATTAAATTTGAAATGTGTTATTTGAGTTTGTAACATATGTTCTGATATTAACCAGCTGTAATAATAATTACAATCAGCACTATGTAGATATGCAATAATGTACTTAGAAATATACAAGTATTATGATAAGTTGCCATTGTTCATACTCTCAGAATAGCTATACACAAGTGTATCGGATTTGCGGCCTTGTAGTTCCCTTTTTGTATTCGCCAACGTATTAACCATTTTGTAATTTTGCTTTTATTATTTCAAGACTCATTGAGAAAGCTATCTTTTTAATTTATTTTTAATTCGACAATTTTCAAATCTTTAATAAGATCTGGGATGGCAAATTTATATTTTAAATACGTCAAGTAAGTGATGTTCTCGTATTTTTTAACAATCTGACCTTATAACCGAAGACTATTTGTTCGATGAGCTAAATTGACAATAATTAGTTTGAACCTACACGACTCTGCAGTAATCAAATTTAGTGACACCGTGCCTTTAGTATTAGAACTTAAATTTTATCAAAATTAATCTTTAAATATGTGAATAATATCACTATTTAAATATAAAGATGATGCAATCATCAATTTATGATAATATTTTTCCTTAATACAAACGTTAATGTAATCATTTTAAGACATTTGGGAACAGATATAGTTAAATGAGAGCGTCCGTTGCTCAGGGGTCAAACACTTGATTTGCAATCTGTAGGTCCTGGGTTCGAATCCCATCATGTACCAATGTGTTTTTCGATTATCGATTTACATATGTACATTTATCCGAAGTACTTACGGTGAAGCAAAACATCGTGATGCAACCTGCACATATCTGAAAAGAAATTCAAAGATATGTGTGAAATCAACCAACCAGCACTTGGCCAGCGTGATTTAGAGTAGGCTCGAAGCCCCTCGGTGGGGACGTATAGTGAAGCTGATGATGAATGAATAAATGAATGAAGTAGTAAAATTATTTTGTTAACTTTTAGCGGATCTAGCTAAAGTCCAGTTAGATCTGGGCTGATGACAATACTGGAATTCTAAAACAACCATGTGATTGGATGTCTGTATCGTTAACCATTGGACTATTTAAATATGACAATCGACAATTTGAACAATCAAATATTCTTAGTAATATTATAAATATGATTAAGATGCATGGACGGATCTTAATCAAATTGGGCACAGATATAGAACATAGTCTAAAAGAACACTGCTTATTTGTTTTATTTTTTTAATTCCGCGCGAACGGTGTCGAGGGCAACAGCTAGTTACAATATTTGAATGTTTTTACAGGTATGTTTACATTTTCTGTGAGAAAGCAGAACGTAATGACAAAGGTGGATGGGATTATGAAGTGAAACCGTATAAACCGGCCAATTTCCTGCTTCAAGACATCGCGCTACGTCTAATGAAGACTGAAGCATCTTTCAGCTTGTATGTTAACGAAGGTAAACAATCATTAAAAACTGACACTTTTATTAACAAGGAATTTTAAATTTGGGTTAATCTATCGTAATATTATAAAGAGGAAAGATGTGTTTGTTTGGCTCCGAAACTACTATACTGTTTTGAAAATCCTTCGCTGTTGAGAAGCTTCAGTAACCAGGATGACATAGGTTATGTTACGAGAAATTAGTTAGTCGGAAAAATAATACAAAAATTGTGTCTCAACATGTTACAGAATATCAAGGTATTTAAAACATCATAGAAAAGACAATTTTAATTGTTGAAATCAGTTTTTAAAATGTTTCTTTAACACATTACTAAAGCACTTGAGGTATGATTTTTTTCTTTAATTTTGTAGTAAAAAAGGTGTTTTATATTTTTGGTAACAGGTCTGCAGCGGCTGCGCGGAGTGCCGGGTCGCTGGGAGGCTCCGGAGGACGCCACTGACCGGCTCAGTGTTGACGTCGGTGATGGCGTCTTCATTGAGGTGTCGCATCCCGCGCCACAGGGACACCACAGGTAACACATCTATGCTATCTTAGTACTTCAACGTTAATTCTTATTATTACTTTAAGAAAATTTTATTTATAACGAATAAAATAGTGCTTAACCACAAACCCACCTGATAGTAATATTATTAAATGAAATATAGAGTATCATGAAATCTTGTTATATTTTAATGTAATACATATTTAAAATTTATTTTTTAGTTTTTATTATTATTTTATTTGAATTTTTATGCACTATATTATCCCGAATTTGGATAAACATTTAGAAAATGGTGACACATTTAAGCGTGAAACGTAAGATAGTATAAGTAATATGTACGTGCGTGTGCAGCCGCAGCCGCGTGCACTGCGCGCCGGTGTGCGGGGGGCGCGCGGTGGCGGGCGGGGGCGAGGCGCGCGCCGCGTTCGCCGCACACGCCCGCGCCCGCGCATACGACTGCGAGCTCGACGCCGTGCTCGACAGCGTCGTAGGCAACTGCAAGGACTGCTTCATATCCATCAGAGGTATACAACTATTCATATATCACATCTCTCAACAAACACTACTTTATCTATAATAGCTTTCATCATACCTCTCTGCTCCACATTCTAATCGGAGAATTTCACTGGTTTAACAATATTGTGAAAAACGTTCTTTTGCTTACTATAGATGTAGAAAAAAAAGATGTCTCAAATTTATTTTTGCAAATTTCAGTCAAAATACGCAAAAATCTATTTTATAATTACGTAAAACAGTTTACAAATAACAAACCACATACAGGCAGGCCATAAGCTGTGATATTTTGTGCCTATTGGATTTTAACCAAAATTATGAAAACCTTACTGGCAGATACTCAGTCATAACATTCTTTTATAGAAAATATTTCGAAGTGAATTGATGAATGTAATTTTTGTGTCTGCATCAAATTTCTACTGACGCGACCCTTGCTTTAGATGGCTGAGAGCAGTCATTCGTCCACCAAGTGGAAAAATATATTTATAGTTTTGTCACGTGATATCTCCAGGTATATCAGACTACCGCGACGGTACACGCGGCAAGGAGTGGCAGGCGCACGCCGCGCTCGCAGCCGCAGCCGTGATGAAGGCCATCATTGTCGCCATGGACCCTCCAACAGACTAAAATCCCACGCAACAAGCATATCATTAGCACCCCCTAGATTAAACACGAACGGCACTACACCTTGTTTCCTTCATTTACAACTTAGTTGTAGGTATTTATATTTAAAAACAACGATTTTTTAATATATCGGTTGCATAGAAAATTTCAAAGTAAAAACTTGCAAAGAACTCTATTGGCTATGAGTTCAGTGTTGACATTAAAAAACAACTGTTAAAGTCTTTAACTTATACAATATTTTATTATATACATATTTATATATTTCCCATATACATGTATATCCTAATTTGTTACTTTATACATTGTTGTAATATTTAAAATATATAATAACCTGAAAAAGATGTTGGAAGCGAAAGTCAGTTCTAGATTCGTAAAGCAAGATGACGTTTTAAAACAAGATTATTTGTCAAACCTATTTTTAGGAAAAAAAAATATCGCTTGAATGTGTTCTGGATACTGTTTTGTTCCATTTTTCAATGTGTAATAACATAAGTACAATCGTTATTTTTCCTTATATAAATGGAACGTCTTAAAACCCTTTATCCACTGGCGCGACCAGACGCACTGCTAGTCGCTTAATATTGTACTTTGTTGTTACAATTATCAAAATTTACAGATTTTCTCAGTTGGTTAAAAAGGGAAAATATTTGAATATTAATTTTAACATAAATAAATTGAAGGCTGCAAACTTATTTACCAGTTTTTTGTACCAACAATTTAGTTTAAACAAGGGCCCAATATCGTTGAAAAATGTTATTTATCTCCACATGTTAGTAACTTATTGAATTTAATGATATACAGTGCACTCTATATAACGTCAAGGGACCGTACATTTTGCGACGTTATAACGAGTGGGCGTTATACAGAGTTACATTGTAATTAGAATGTTATAAATACGACTTCACTTGCCTTATAGACGGCTGTTACAGCGTATTGTTATAGGAAATGTTCATTATTAATAAGATTTATTTACACCATTTAGATTGTAGTCGAATTTAAACGTAGTGAGATGACATTCGTTATGACATTTAATGCTTTTTTAATTATATTTATTTAATGTTGCTGTTATTTTACACTTTTTTTAAGTACATTTTGGTATGAATTTCTACAAACATTTGTGTATGTGAATTACATGGTCTATTTGTATGTAATATTTTGACAGGTTTTATGTTGCGGCTTGAAAGGTAAGGCATCTTTTCAAAAACATGTCATAAAGTTTTAGGTTTTTTTTTTGCGACCAAAAATATTGATGATATATTATCGGTGTAATGCATAGAAAAACTTTTTCAAGGTAAACCACAATGTTAGTCATAGTCATATGGGCTCAAATCAGTCTTCCTATAAATAATTTTCAGATAACGTTCACTTATAATTTTTTTTAAACTAGGTTGTGATATTACATCCATTTTAAGTTTGCCTTCCGACCAATAGTTGAGAATCCTACTTTTTTAATGCTAACAGGTTTTTCTAAGATTTTGATGATTTTTCATTGTTGAAACGAAATATATTGTCTCTGGTTTATACAAAGATAATAAGAGATTAAACTATGTTTTAAACGGTAACTTAGCATTTGGTAAACCGTTTGTGCCTTTGACCTTTTAATGTGTTCCAGTCTGCCTTTCGATTTATTGAGTACATTTCGATTTTTTTAATAAATCCAATAAATTAAATTTTACCTTACAAATGTTACAAATGATAAAATAACTATTATTCCAGGAATTGACTAATTTAAGCATAATTATATTTTATTATTAACCTCCACTATAAAGTTTAAATTGTTTGCGTATAACCTAAGTATGTTGTTATTTGACCGATATTTATGAAAAATTATCAACTTTTGATAAAAATCAATTATCATGTAAGTTGATTTGATATTTTAATCTGTGGTAATTAATGCCATAATTTGATGATATTAGATTTCGTAAAAAAAAGTTACCAAATATTATTGCATAAGATGTGGCAACTCCAAAAATGTTGCCATATCAATTGATCAGTGATCCTTTACAAGATTGAGTTGTTGAGGGTATTTATTATAACAATTTATTCGCTTTAGAAGCATTTTATTATAGTAATTATTTATAGTAAAATATTATTCACTGCCATTGACGGCCTATTTTATAGATCACTCTAGTATTTTAAACCAAAGTTAAAAATTCCGTAAAAAATTTAAACAGGCCTAGTCGCCTTAGATTAACAGTTTGTAATAACCATACTTAAATAAGCTGGCATAAAATGAAAAATTATAACTTTAAAAACCAAAAACCCCGCTGACTTTTTGCCACTCAGAAAACGTTTGCTAACCGAATGATTTCTCAGTCTTCAAAATAGGTCCCAACTTACAAACCGTTATACTCAAAAACCAGCCCTCTTGACTTACTCGGGTCAAAAAGACACACTCCAGAGTAGGTATTTTGTCTCGCGAGAACTTATAATAAACAGAAGCAAAAGAAATCAATGATTGGCCTGTGCCAATATACTATACCTGCCAGGTTCCTGTTAACCTGAAAAGCTCGGTCGTTTTATCAGCTTCCGCTTTATGTCTAGTAGAAGCATTTTTTAAAATAATTACCAAGGGGTATATAATACATAAAATTATAATTTTACACGCTATTTTCATTTTTTCCGGGACTTCCCCGTATGTTAATGAAAGCAGTTTCCCATCTAATGACTAATTTTGAGGTTTCATAAACCTCGAGTAAGTGAGTGTTTGAGACCTAATGAATCTAAGATTCTTGAATCTGGTGAATGAATTATAAAGTGTTTATAATGAAAGCATTTCAAGATATACAAATCTCACGCGAGAGGTTAATATGCGTAAAATAGGTCTTGTAAAAATATAAAAATGTTCATTTTGCCGACGTTCTTGATATTGCCAGTTTATTTTAGTATGTGTCTTAAAATAGTGTTTTTGATTCATTGTAGTTTCCTTGGATTACTAGAAAACGAATTAGAAACAATAAATGTCTGACATTTTAAAATTCATTTTAACTATTTCTTAGTAATTATTGCAGATTATTTAATAATATATTTAAATATAGTTGTTTTACATGTCATGTATTTGTAGTTTATATCGTATTTATACTAAAAGGGGAAACCCTATGGAACGAATCATAATTCATATGTTCTTTCCTTAATTGCTTTTATTACTTTGAGCTTTGTTTTGTAATAGCACATGTGTATTATGTATATCTATTTAATTGCGAGTTCAAATAAATTATTATACTCATTAAAACTTTTATTTATAACTACCCCATGACAATCTAAAACAAAATTGTGATTTTATTAACCGTTAATTTCCACTATCGTGAAATTTGTGTTTGATTCTATTTTAAACGACTTTCATCGTGTACGTATTTAAAGCCGGCTACACACCTTCAGTTTTAGCTGGACAGACGGATTGTATCATTAAAACTTATGAATAAGGCAAAAAATAGTTTAACTGAAAGTGTTTAGCTGGCTTAACTTGGTAACGTATGACTTTAATTCGTAGACCTACGGAGTCCCTTTCTATCCAGCACCCTAGGCCTTCGCGTAACTGCGCCCTACTGCCGGTTCTGTGTGTCAGTACAAATTTCATTGTGGAATATTACAGTTGCCATGACAATGACTGTCCAACTTCCATTTTTTATTCAGAAATTATGATTAATTGAACGGATTCCTGTGGTTGTGACAAATTTATGTTCAATCCCAGTTTTTATCGTGTGCCACCTAGTTTTCTTATCTACTTATATCAATAACACTGTCATGAAATACGTCAATGATTGACGTTGATCCGTTGAATGCGTTGTAAGTTTTCATCTTAAATTTTAATGATTCAGATTCAAGTTTTTATTGTTGTTACCTTTTCTAATTACATTGAACATAAATTACAAATTATTTTATTATGCACATATTATATTTTTACATTCAATAAAATATCGGAAAAATATAATATCCATCTTTTTTATTATGGGTTTATATTAAATTAAAAAAAAAAGAAATTGCAATAACATTTTATTATAGCATTATTTGAATCATAAATAATTTACTTAAATTACTAATATAAATAACGGACCAGCCGCAAATAGAAGCTTAAATGTTACTTGACTAGAATACAACTGTGTGTTTTCACTGCCTGTACAAAATATCATTTTCATCTCTCGCCATTTAGTGCAAACAACCCCGCTTTAGTTATTCGCCTTCAGAAAATAACATATCTTTGTTCAGGCGTTTAAGCAATGAAAACACACGGTACTTTCATGTACATGTCAACAAAACAAGTTTTTAATTTTGTCGCACATGTAGTATTAACCACTAAATTACGATAAATTTATTGTCATAATTATTAAATTATATCACTAATGACTAGTACTTAAAAGGCGTACGTGAGTATTGCGAGAGAAACTTGAAAGACGTATAAGATTCTACATTTTTTATGGTTTCAGTCGTCGAGTACTATTATGACTCAAATGGCAATAATAGATCGGAAAATTCACCCTACACGATTTTTATAGCAAAGATAAGTTTTCAACGTTTTATATAGATTGCAATGAATGTACACCAGGCACTTAATAAACAAAATTTTAAGATAAGTTTCTAATCGTCGCGCACATGAATTTAGAACTGGTATTCTTACAAGTTTTTGATAAAACTTTTAGCATTTAAATCTTAATTAAAACATAATTGTTGATAAGTAAACGATACAAACAATTATTAAATTGTTTTTTGTTATCGTCTGTTGGAAATATAAAAAAGGTATATATGCCCTTGATTTACTTGGTATTCTTGACCGATGTGCCGACGTCAATCTTTGAGTTTTCTGTCGTTATAATGAGTTCCTTTTCAATATTCGTATTGGAAGAGAAGGCTGCTTATGCTATTCGCGCCTTTCACTATAATTTTATGAACAGTTTCGAAGTTTCCCGACAAACATTGTAAAGGTAGTGGACCGGAATTATCAACGTTTAATTCGAAGTTTATCGAATACTCATCCGCGTAAAGCTTCGGTTCTATATGCAGTACAAATTTTACGGGCCCTGAAATATAAAAAAGGTTTTAGTTATTTCTTTATTAATAAAAAGTTTAACACTAGTATTATTTTTTTTATATTGGAATACTTTTTGAATAAAGTTTCGCTGCCAAACTTTTTTTACAGCAGTATGAGTAACGTGCTAGTGGGTAAACATAGTTGCCATTAAGGGAGATTGGAAAAGAGAAGAAATGAAGAGAGTAAATTAGTGTTCTCGCTTCTCCTCGGACGCACAAGTCGAGTACACCATCATTTAAGTGCATGAAATAAAATATGATAAATTAGCTGTTACCGGAGACTCCGTCCGCGCGGAATTAAAAAAAAAACAAACTTAATGAGTATGTGTTCTTTTAGACTTGTTCTACATTTGTGCTAAGTTTCATCAAGATCGTTCCGGAGATACCTTTAAACAAACATCCATCCATCTAAACATTATCATTTATAATAAGAGTAAGAAGTATGATTACTATTACTTACTTATAGATTCTGAAACTTCATAAGTCTCGGTTATTACTTTCTGGTCCTTTGAAATCATAGAAATTATTTTTGCAGATGTATTGTAGTTTAACACACATATGCGATTCCCTCCTTTGTCTGACAACGTCACAGTTAAACTAAAATACAAAATAACAGAAAATGTATTAAAATACAATATGAAATTACATATTTATTATTTTATTGCATCTGTCTTTGATAATTTTATATTGACCGCATGTTAATTTTGGTCCAAAAACACAGAAATGTACGAAAAAGTACATTGCTCCTTAAGAAGTTACTTCATTTGTTTTTATTTATCTGGCCTGTGAATTTCAAACTTTTGACAGGCTTTTATTTAACGTTAGTTTTTCACGTGAAAGAAAAATATAGCTGCGGTTAGTTGCCATGGTTACCATATGTAGTGTTTTAAGATATCGTTTGACATTTTAATTATTGTCTTAACGGAAAAGACGACATTTTGCCATTTAAACATTTTGACAAATTATCTGGTAAATAAATATATATATAAAAGTTTAATATAGTGTTAGATAATATTGTATACCAACGTGCTTGTCGTTAAAGACGTGACTATTGTTCAATTATTTTTAAAATATTTACAAACAAATATTTTTTACTATTTGTTTTAAACAGAACATTTTACAATATGTATTTACATTAATTTCTATAAGAATCGTCACTCAGTGTCTTTTTCAGAGATCCAAACCTATTCATTTCTGTGTTGATCTGGGAAATATATAGATTAACCATTCCCTATTAGTATGTTGGGCACGTGCTCATTAAGACAAATTATAAGAGTTGTTTATTAAAACAAAAATTGAACAAAATTACTGTGGTTTAATAAAGTAAAATCAGTAAATTTACTTACAAATTATTCTGTGTTGTTACAGTTCCATTAATCGTTATCGCCGTGTCACTTGAAAGAGGTTTTGGGAGCTTAAATCCTGTACTACCCTTTATAGGTAGCGTAACACTGTCACGATGGAAACTAAATAGCACTACAAAAAATATTAAATACGAAAACTTCATTTTGTCACGAAAAAATAAATTTTAAAAATACCAATCACAACACAAAAACACGCGACAAATTCAAATGATCGTTTGATTTAAACGATCGTCTTGCGCTACCTAACAGTAGCGAACTAAACACACTTATGATTGAATTCATGCTTGTAAATCCTTTTTAATCAATAAACTGAGTCATTATAATGACATAAATTGTTACAAAATCACACGTCACAACACTTTACAAGGATTCTATATGGCTTGCGCACATAAATTTCCTTGTCTTGATAGGTCTGAGGTCGTTATAGTCCTTTGAGTTTCTTTCATTTTATAAAACACAGATATCACAATATGAACTTTAAACTGACTTGCTAAGATACATCTCACAAAAATAATAGCAATATTTGAGAAACTTCAAATCATTACTTTCATTGCTATTTGGGTTCCCGGTAAATCAAAACTTTAAAAAATATAGGGTGAATAGGATAGTACTACTACTACTATACTATTTATCCCTATTTAAATACATTTTTAGCATTTGATTAACAAAATAAAAGTAAAGTACCGTATAGAAATAATGAGTTTGTTACATATTTACACATGTAAATGATTTCATTAACGTACCTGTCCGACCATATTCTCCACTACATTTATAATCCACTCGCGAAGCTTGTTATCTTCACATAATATAATTGATAAATTGCTATATTTATTTTTCTAATAACTTCGAAATAACTATTATAACCCGCACTTGGCCAGCGTGGTTGACTATGGCCTATTCACCCTTAACTTAGGGTAGGCTCCGAGCCCCTCTGTGGGGACGTATAGTGAGCTGATGATGATGAACTATTATAAGCACCAGATTACACGTTTATTTAACGAACACTAAGAGACTATTGTTATTGCTACGATAAGGGTAGTTTAAATTTGAACCTGCCAATTATAATTTCAAAGATTGTACATTTACGATGATAATGAATAAAAAAATAACCTATTGACTCTATTCGAGTTAATGAGTTATCACAATATAAAATGCATGAGCCATCCCAAGTCTGAATATAAATCGTAAAAAAACAAAAGCTCGTAAATAGAGTTGTAGAAACAATAGGAAAAATATATCTTTCAGACAACTAGGCAAACAGAGAGTTAAGAATAGAAATATTTTTAATTCAATTCTTTTATACACCCGATGAACAAGCAAGGATATAACAATTATTATCGATATATCATTTGAGCGTAATTACTGATAAGTTAAAAGACGTTTGTGGTCACATTTAATACTTAAACTATTTAATGATACGTAAAAATAAATTTTATAACAAATAGACGCAAAAACGGTGTTCCACAAAATATATCTTACTAATATTATAAATGCGATTGTTTGAATGGATAGATGCATGTTTGTTTGAAGGTATTTTCAGAAAGACTGAGTATCTCGCGAACAGAGTCACGGGCGACAGCTAGTTTATAATATTTCCAAAAAGACATTGCATGATTACGTATTACGAAATTTACACGATTTTATAATACATTTTATGCCTTTCTAAGGTAATTTAGTATTTAAAATAAATGAATCGCTTTAAATGTAGATTTTTAATTTAAAAACTTTTACAAAGATCTACAGCACCATAAATCCACGTGCGGTTAGACACGTCACTTGGCGCTTAAGGACCTTATACGGAAAATATCTAGTTTTATATATGTTTACTTCTCATAAAATACCATGTGCATATAATTTATCAAAAGGTTCATTCAATGAATTCGAGTTATAAATAAAGCATTTAACACGTAACACGTCTAAAAACAATACGTTTATCCTTGTTCATCTGAAATTTGTTAGCATTTATAAGAAATGTTTGTAGCACATTTAATTTACGCATTAACTAAAAATATTTCATTAAGGATTATAAAATATATTAATTAGGTATAATGATATGCTATATGAGGTAGTTATCAATGAAGATTTCATCAACAAGATATTTAAACTAAAGATCATTAAGTTTAAGCATTTTTCTACGTTAAAGTATATTGCCATACTATAATTTTGTTGTAATTTCAAATTCACTAACATTTTGCGTACGGAAATATTATACCCATAATAATATTACATAACGTATTCATTCGCCTTTGTATCCATTATGGTTTACACTATGCCAGTACAGTAGGAGAGTAGCGCTGCCTTGGCTTACTGGCGCCTGTAGGTGTATACATTATACCAGTTTTGTGCCAACTGTGTAAAAAAGGCCAGTAGGAACTGTACTGGCATAATTTAAACCAGGCATTAAAGTTTGAAAACCCAGAACTTTACCATAGATAGTGCTGAATGTGATATTTGATATGATTTTTTTTATTATAGTATTTTACAATTAGTGAAATAAGAAATTTGTCAAATTATTAAATAAATTCTGAGTCATGAGAAATTCCAACTTCGACTATTATACATAGCTCACCATACTATACGTGTGGTTATTACTAACACCCGGGGGCAAAGGACAAAATTGCATTTAGAAAAAGAAAAACCCCGTTAACGAACCTGTGTGGTGCTATTCACCTTTATTGGTCATAATTCTACAGGTAAAGTGTAATAAGTTTAGTCCCCTTAAGGATAGAAATAAATTAAATGTATTTATGCAACCGATACGTAATTAGTGATTAATACTTCCACCTAATACTACACAAAATAATATAACTTTTTTCATATTTTTTTATATGGTTAAATAGAAGAAAACAACCGCTCGACATTGTGTTGATCACACATACTAAAATGTTTTAAAAATTATATCATTTATCAAAAAACATTACCAAAAACAATAATAAAACAAGCAATAGTAAATTCACGATAGTATATATTTAAACAGGAATGTTTTCAAAACTTTTGTTTCCTTTACGATACATAGACGATAGTCTATGCAACTTCTGATGAAGCATTGCAGTAGTCCAACTTACTAAAATTCTCCACACTAAAGTAATAACAAAAATTTTAGTAAATAAAACTAAGAAGTAAGAATCTCAAGCAATCATTAAAAACAATTAATTATTAATCTCACAAACTTATTATATTAGCTCAGAAGCGATTAGCGCATCTAAAATATGTTTTTCATATATATTTGAAAATCTTGATACTTACATGTTTAAAAATGTTCATTCTGAAAAAACAAGATATAAAAATTAAATGGTACTTCTAACATAAAATAATAAAAACAAAATAGGTCTTAGTTTAGTTCACCCCCATAAATGTATAAAATGTGTGTTAGTAATCTACAAAATCATCGCTTTACAAGATTAAGAAATTATTTTAAATAAACTTCTATGGGTTTGAAATTCTTCTTGAAATAAAACTAATATTTATCATAAACATTTCTTTATTTCTAACTAGTGTATGAATTTTCCTAGTATTAATTAATAAATGGTCCTATAGTTGAATAATTTGTATTGTTACTACACATTAGAACTTTCAATAAATAAACATGACTAACATATGTTTTATCATATTAATCACACACATGTATTTTCGAAGATTATTCCAAATATTTGTGAAGGTTAGCAAATGTGCACATCTAGCAATAACCGTATTTAAGTGCGCTATTGATGTAGCAAATATTTTTATAAACCTATGATGTTAACCCTTTTATTGAATTTAACTTGAACATAAAAATGTTGGTATTACTGGAGAGTGAACACTTCAAATTGCTGTATATAAAACCTGCCAGGTTAGACAAAGTGCATTCCCTACGAAGCAATTTCATAACAAACTTCAAAAATTTATATAACGGACCATATCTTTCGATAAGTTTCATGATTGTCGCTTGTCAGTTCCATACAGTTTTGAAGTTTGTTAAGAAATTGATTCATAGCGAATGCACTTTGTCTAACCACACAGATCTTTTATTATGTTCAAGTTAAAAAGATTACATAATTCTGCAATTAATATTTCCTCAAAATGCCTTTAACAATTTGTGCATAAACTTATAAGACATTTTAAAATTCAATATTGTTACAATATTTGTTACATCAAAATTTTTAATTATCACAACACTCATTGGTTAGTAAGACAAATTGTTGATAGAAAAGCACAATCATAATTAGTACAAGATACAAACACAAAAGCTAATGTTTAAAATTGTTACTTGCATCAGTCTTAGGCGAGTTGGATGCTTGGCCACATATGCTATTGTTGGTCTTCTACAAGTTTATAAAAAAATATTGTCACAAATATCAGCAATTACAAATTTAACCAAGCCAATGAAAAAAGTTATGAAATCTTTTAAGACATATAATCTTTTTCATCAGATGGGTTTTTGTTTACTTTTTGTTATTAGCTAATAAAGTTTTGCATCTATTTTTTATTACATTTTTGAGATTTATGAGCAAATCAGATCACATTTTACATGCTTAGAGTTTAAAAAAAATATTTTATTTTATTAATTTAACAAATTTAATCATAATGATAAAATTAGGACATTATTACTCACCAACATATTTAACTTCATCAAAGGCCTTTCTAGCTTTCTTCAACTCTTCATTCATAGTAAGCAAGTCTTTGACCCTAGCATATTTCCTAGGGTCTTTGCGGACTAAGAATATTATATCTTCTACTTGCACTCTGCCTGGTCTACCCACCTCCATTGCTCTGAAAATTTAGTTCATTTACATGTTACTTTTTTAATCTTTCAAGACACAGAAAATGGAACCAAAAGAATTCTACAGCTTTTGTCCCATGGTGTTTCAGTGGTTAATACAAAAAAGTTAAGATGAAATAATAATGTTCCCTCTTCTAAAACTTCAAAGTAAATGGTGTAGGATAGTTATAGGTTTAAATAACTAATGAAGAAAAAATATTGAATAAAAATACTCAAGTTTTATAAATTTATTGTTGTTTTTCACATATCCATTGTATTACGATTTGCGATAACTTTCTTTGCTTAGTTGTTAACCATGCAGGTAATGTTAAATTTTTGTTTACATTATGGAATCTGGTAGGTATAATAATAATGATAAACACTTATAATGCAATGCTTACTTATGTGTGGTTTCCGTAATGAATTCAATTACAAGATCTTCTAAGAAATCTACACTCTCCGTATAAGGATTCTGGTCGTCTCCAAATCCATACATCATACAACGGAGTTCTTTACTAAACAACCTTTTCCTGCCCGACGCAGTTGCCCCGAGCTGCTGTTCATTCTCCTCGTCTTCGAACTGTAAAATAATGCATAACATGACTTTCTTTCGTACTTACGGTTAACACCATGAGTAGATTGTTTCGATCTCAATACGATATTACCTGATCAAACTGATCAGGAGTGTCCGGTGTCGGAGTGACCATTATTTTATTCTACTGTACTTTCTCTTCACAAATAAATGAGGGGCACTTATTTATTCTGGAATTTTCATAATCACAATCACAATGCTAAATAAACAAAAACAAACGTAATTTATCTACGTGACAATTGATGAATAATGTTGCAATATGAAAATTGAAAATAAAGCAAATGAACTTACACAGATAATACCTACCTACATTTGAAAGTTTTATTTGCTTTCGCTATTTACTCTTTGAAATTTGTGACATTGACAGAAAAATGTCAAGCAGGTCAACAACAACAATAATTGTTAATTGCCAAATATTGTGATATGGTTTGGTATTTAGTTATATATTTATACTAGTCACGTTCGTACACTAAAACTCCGGTTTGAAGAAGTATAATATGCAGGATTTTATGAAGTTTTGATTCCAAAGAACTTAAAAAAAAATAGGTTGAGTGTGCATCACCATGAATCCCATGACGTAGGTTTATTTAACAGCTACTATAATTTAACTTTATTTTTACCGCTCATTTAATTTTATCCTAAACTTTATTTATTTATACCAACATGAAACTTATTCTTGAAAACGTCACTTGTGCGGTTAATTATTTATTACTAGGTATAAAAATTATGTTAACATTTTGTTTATTATTTCAGAAATGTTAAGAATGTGTTGAAATTGAGTGAGAGGGAACTGACTGGTAACTCTAAGACATCATGGCATGACCAGTACAAGGACAGCGCTTGGATATTTATCGGTGGTATGCCTTATGATTTAACAGAGGGTGATGTCATTTGTGTATTTTCTCAGTAAGTGTAATCAATTTTTTTTATTCCATTTTCAAACAAATCCTATATATTTTACTGTATTATCTTTTAAAAACTTATTTTTGCTATTAATGTTATAAAACTATATTACAGGTACGGTGAAATTGTTAATATCAATTTAGTAAGGGATAAGGCTACTGGTAGATCAAGAGGATTTGCTTTTCTTTGTTATGAAGATCAGCGGTCAACCATATTAGCTGTAGATAATCTCAATGGAATTAAGGTATGGTAAATACCTAAACTGATGCTAAGAGATATTGGATGCAACAAGCATCCAAGTAGTTATTTTTTTGTTTTAATTTAGTAACTACATGATACTTTATATTAAAATTTTATTGCAGATTCTTAATAGAACAATTCGTGTTGACCATTGTGAGCAATATCGGGCTCCTAATGCTGACATGTCAAAAGTTGATGAATTGACAGCTGCAGTGAGGGCTGAAGGATGTGCTCCAGTTGCACCTAAGTTAGAAGTGGATACTAAAATTGTTAAGCAGGTAAAACTTTATATCTGTATAATATTTGTAGCATATTCATGCCCAATATTCTCTGATCTCTAATGTGTTATTGAGAAGTTTTTAAAACAACATTAAGTATAATTGTTTAGAAACATTAGATTAAAATGTTATATGTTTTAGGAAAAAGAACATAAGGAGAAGAAAAGGAAGCACAAAGAGAAAAAGAGCAAAAAGAAAAAGAAGAAGAAAAGTAAGAAATCTGAAAGTGATAGTGATTCAAGTGACTAAATCAATTATTAATAATTTCTATGAATAATAAAATATCGACATATGTTTTTTTTATTTTCATTAGAATCAATAATGACTAGCAAATCTGAAATACAAATATGACATGTAAGATATATAGTTTAATTCTAAATTATTACACAGATAAACTTTTAGAATTATATGTTGATTAATTAATAATATAATTAAATTGTAGACAAGAGATCAAGATATCAGGTACACAATGACAATAAATAACAGGATATGAAGATATTAACTTCATAATATCAAACAAATAACTATAAAAAAGTCTAAATTAATAATATGATCATTTAAAATGCAAAGCAATTATAGAACAATCAATGCAGAATATATTATAATATAAACAAAGTAACAAAGACTAATCTTATGGGTTTTTATGGTAATCATGGTAATAAATAAGGATATTTTGTGTGCAAAAAAGTAATATTTAGTGCATTTCCCATTGTTTAAATTAAACATTTACTTTAATAACTTTTTTTAACTTAGAGTATTTAGTATCTTTTGAAGAGTATCATTATCAGCATAAGCAATAATGCCTTCGGAGTTGCAATATTCTTTTGGCTCAAGACCACTACCATCATTGTATATTATTGGTTTATGGGTGGTATAACTTATTAGTCCTCCACCTCTTGCATTTAATATTGCATGTGGTCCGCATGTGTCCCAGCGGAAAGTTGTCCCTTTTGAAACTATATAACCTGCTGCTTCACCTGGAAAAAATAAAACCTAAACTTTTATTGAAGTGGTTAAAAACATTAGCTATTGCCTTTAACTGATGCTCAGTGAAATTGCTCTAAAAAACTTTAAATAGTTGTGGTTATTGTTGAAGTAACTCAACTTTAACTTTCTCCAGGGTTTTTGTTAGCTTTTTTAAATTAAAAGCAAGTTCTACATACCTAATGCTACCTTTAGTAGTTTGTGACCTGCACCTGGAACTGAAATCACTTCAAACCCAGAATTTTTAATTTTTTCCACAATATCTGGCTTCTCAGCTCCACTTATAAGTATTGTGTTATGTCCAAAGTCAACTTCTCTGTCACCAACATAACATTTCTTGACACCTTCATAGTTAACTCCCCATATTATTCTACCTTTTCCACTGAAACATAAGAAGTACGTGTGTTTACACAATATTTTTCACTCACTTAGTATAATCTAAAAAATGTAATAATATTAAAGTAAAATACATAAGAGAGAGAAAAATTACACTTACCCATTATAAAATGGCTGATTGATAACACCAACTACTGGTTCACCTGATGATCTTAAATAAGCTCCGATTAAAACTGTGACACAAGGAAGACCATGGCTAGCATTTGCCTCTCCTCGCACACCAGCTATGAACTCAGCTGTAGCATCTAGTAAAAAATCAATTATGTGAATTTCATTTGTAATTAGACTTGGCAGTATTACGTATAAGATTACCTATTGGGTCAATCCATACTCCTAAATTGTCTGTATCCAATGTAAGCATTTCAGGTAAATCAAGGCATATAGTGTTTATTTCACCATGAACAGATTTAGCCATCCGGTTTGCCGTAGACATTGGTATTAAGGAACTGAGTAACTTAGCCGTCTCTTCTTGGGATTTCTGAATAGCAATGGTCACTCCATTAATCTCATTACATTCTTCACCTCTTACATATTCTGCAAGTTCAGGTAAATATGAGGCGATTTCCACTTTAGCACATTCCTGAGCTAAAACGTCGGCAATTGTTTTAAAATCTCGTTCGAATCGAATGTTTGCATCGGTTTCGCATTTTTCAGCAACCAGCAATGTATCCCCAGAGGATTCAGTACAGGATCGGGCAATGCAAGCAGCTCTCTCCGACGCATTTATAAGTGCTTTTAAAATCTTCGACATTTCTATTCTTATTTTTTTATTTAAAAATATAAATAATTACTTTTAAAAAAATAATATGGATATGTTGTACAAATATATGGATTAGAGATATGATATTAGTAGAGCAAAACTGCCCTAGTAAAACAACGGATAATCTAATTTAACAATAATTACATGCACTGTTTACTTTGAAACTTCAGTTTCAGGTTTATCTGCATTTTTGACATTGATTTGTTTTAATTTTATGACCAGGTAACATAGACCTTTCGGTCATATCTTATTTGGTTTGACATATTGACAAGGTAATGCTTTGGCAAGTAACATGGCTATATTTTTTCCCTGTTCTACAAGGTAATTTAATTTTAATAAGATATGTTAACTCAAACATCATTCTCCCTTCATTTATACAATTTCAAACATTTGATATTTTCAGTTGTTTTTGTATGCTCTGGCAACTCTGATCTGCCAAAATTGGCGCAAAAATTCGAACGAGGTCATGATTGCCTACTTTTTATTGTCTACTTGCTGGTCACTAGCGACAATAATGTTATACATTACTTTGTATAATATAGGGTATTGATTTTTTACGAAATGTATTATAAAAACTGGACGTGCTATTTATAAAGAAGCTAAGAAGTAACTTCCTACAAAATCTTGGTATTAAAAATTCAAGCAGAAGATGAAATATCTTGTGCTGTTCATTTCATGATTTCTTGTAATATTTAGTTGCGAAAACTGTTGATTTTCATACTATTATGTATTATTTGTTTTTAAAACATTATTATTGCAGCAAACAGTTAGTCAAGACAGTCGTCCCAGCTTTTTAAAATAAAACGATGTTGGAATTATTATACCTAGTAATAAAAACATAAATAATTGTTAATAAAATAATTTATGACTATGAGGTATTCAGGTTTTATATTAACCGTCACATGAATCATGGTGTCATCGGTATTGTGGCTTTAAACAATAAAGAAGTAAAATCTCTAATAGTATAGCGCAGACGGTGTTTTTCAAAACGCTTCACGGAATCATTAATTTCGACCCTCACCCATAGGCCCAACTACCGATTTAATTTAAATATTTATTTTATGGTCTTTAGCACTGCAATAAACGCAGCAGCATGCAGGTCCCATCTAGGTCCCTAATTCCTTTTTTTAACTATACTGTTGCTTGCTCATCGACCCTGTTCATATACACGTATTTTAATTTGGATAGTAATATTACTATTTATATTTTTACGTAAGTGGTTTGGCGAGTAAGTTGTATGTAACCTTGTTGTCATACATAAAAATCAAATAAATTAAAAAATATAAACGTATCTTGTAAATTACCTAACCCAAATTAAACCTACAACCCGTTGTCAGATATTGAAGTTTGGACAAATATTTCCTCTTGAACACAATGCAGTTTTGCTAAATAGGAGCTGATTTAAAAAATACTTTTTTAATATTATTTATTAGTCAAACTTAGATCTTACTGTGTCTTTAAACCGATATAATAGATTTTCATTCCAACAATACATGTAATGCAATTTTTCGAGATTTACATGATTTGTAAGTGCCTTTACAAGAGTAATTTAGGTTGCAATTCGTAAACCTCTTGTGACAAAAAGTATCAATAGGTTACGGAAATCTCGACGAAGGAGAATGCAAGCGGCGGACGTAATCTTTTGTTGTTAAGCCTTGCACAATCCGCTGTTACGGAACTGAGCGATACGTGATGTGATTGCGAGTCCCACGTTTTTATCTCGACTTGCTTGACTCGTACCTCAATTATTTTTCTTATTAAGCTGTATTTACAAAATGCAAAAATGGTAATTAAAAACATTTATAACTAAAATATTTGTCCTGTTTGAGCTAGAGGGGAGAAATTTCACGAGAATGCATGTAGGATTGTAACCCAATTAGGTCACAAATTAAAAAGTATTTTGTCATAAACATTATTATAAGGTATATTGGTATTATATCTAAAATATTAGGCAACCGAGTCAATTGGCGAATGTGCGGAAGTGAATTGACATAAAGTTATACAGACCTTTTGTGGTTTTTTGTGCCTATTAAAGCTATTATTGTATATGCCAATGAGAATGGTTTAGCTATACATTAATTGTTTTAATAATAAAAAAAACAATTATACTGAAAAATGATAACTAGAGAATGTCGATATTACACCGTCTGTAGTGGGATCAATATATTGTTTTTACTTTTTAGCGTCTTTTTTCGTCTGTTTTTTTATTTATTGACATATAACCACCAGCATATGTTTTAAAGGTCCAGAAATGTTAACATTACAAAACATGTGTTGGCGCCGTTTCCGCTACTCCACAACAGTATCTATATTATAATTATCTTGTTTTTAACATTTACAGCTTTAATAAAGTAAACGGATAAAAAGACGTCCTTCATAATATATCGTTAATTAAATACAATCAAATATTATTTGTGTTTACTTGTTTTATTTACGAATAAAATATAAATAAGGTAAAACAGGACATACCGTAATCAGAAAAGATATTAAATTAAATGGATTTAGCGTTACGCGTTCTTTATTTTATAACTTCTATAGATTTCCTGTCCTTATCTTAACTCCTTTTATATTACTATATGCGTGGCATCAGCTCTACAATTTGCTTTTCCCACTTTCTTGGCATCCCAATATAGATCATTTACCCCACGGAACTTGGTCTATCTCGAATTCGATGGCCAGGGTTCTTATTATAGTTATTAATAGAAAACGATGGATGCAGCGTTATTAACTGAATAAAAAATAAAAAGAATAGGTCGTATTTTTCATTTTAAAAACATTCACAATCGGCGTAATCCGTCGCACGGCAATGAGTGAAATAGTTTAGAAATTGACTCAATGGTAACATAACTCTTATTCTTAACCTTAAACTCAAGGACACGGTGATATCTCTAAAGTAGTATAACCATACAGCCGATTTTTCTCGGATTGCTTTAAAATGTTAATGTATTGTTTTATCTTATCCATTTTATAACATCTGAACAGATATGGAGTATATTTGTTTAAAAACTCATTGATATAGAAATAAAATATTGCCATAATACAAATTGATAAAATTTCGAAAATACATAGTGATTTATTTATTTGAGAAACTCCATTCTACCACTGTTATAGACTCAAAACATCTCTACGTCGTAATCTCAATAGACTAGCACACTGTGCAGCACTTATGAAAGAATAAGCATCGAACACATTCCTTACTCGTCAAGATCAAGTTCGTTTGAGCAATAACGACCTGCACACAAACGTACCATCGACAATTAAGAATCCGTCCTATATTTTCATAAACTTATGTTGTCTATGAGATATTTGTCGTGCGATACGCGCGTTCGGCCTCGTTATAGCGTGCTAAATCTTATTTTATGATACGGTAAAGTGTTTTAGGTAATAGTTCCATTACAGTGATACCTTTCCCATTAGAATTTCATAATCAGTAACAGCTTCACATTTAGAAATCAAAAGTCAATTAGAGCAGCGGGAACTACGGTTATGGTTGCCGAGTAATTTTTTTAAATTGCCCCAGATATTGACGCAGTCCTTTGTAAAAGTAATAAGTATTATAAAATTGAATTATTTTTTTTAGAATCAAAAATTATTACTTCACTGTCGTTCGCAAAAAATGATTCATACGAATGAGCGAACTTGAATGTTTTGTCAAACGTTTGGTTAAAAGAGGAAGAAAAGTTCTTCTAATAAAACCACAATTTTTTACTTCGGTCATGTATTTTTTTTTATATCATAAGGTGGCAAACGAGTGAGCGAAATGAAAAAGTGCTGAAATAGCGAAGTGACCGTTGCCCATAGACATACGCAATTGCATATGCGTTGCCTACCTTTAATCGACGGAGGAGAGGATGCACAGAAAGAAAACATTTCCATGCATCCTCTCATCCGGAAAGTCCACTTCCACTTCCCATCCTTATAAGAAAAAGTGTAGGAAGGGAAAAAGGACTAAATTAGGCCTTCTGGACGCACACTCATCAGACGAAACGCGGAATTGCTTCCACTTCACGCCTGTCTTCTGTGTGGTCGTGGTATTTCACCGGGCGAGCCGGGCCAATTCGTGCGAAGATGTTAAAGCGGGCTCTACCACTGTTAATTATTGTCTAATGTTGTATAGAAAGGAAATTGCAGAAAAGTAGAGTTTGGTAATGTATTTTGTGTATAACAAAATGTAGGTCAGCATTAGCATGCCTCTAATTAAGATTTTAACACTACGGCTTTAGACAAGGTCTTCTATTGTTGTCTTTAACTATAAAGATAACTCATATATACTTAGCTGTATTCGAATAAAAAATACTAATTAAAGACAAATTAACCTGTGTCATATATTTACTATTTTAGTAGCTGACGCCCGCGACTCCGTCCGCAAAGAAATGAAAAAAGATTAATTAGTAGCCTATGTGTACTTCCATACATCCATGCCGAATTTCATCAAGATCCGTTGAGCGGTACTTGAGATACTTTATAACAAACATCCATATAGATATCTAAGTTTTGCATTTATATAATTAGCAAGAAATACAAGTATTATTAGCGTACTTTGAGTTATAAGTGCTGTAAACTAGAACTGTGTAAGTATTCTGAGCATTTTTCAATTTGTCTGGTCCGACGTTACTGCTTCCGAGAATCAAATGCATATCATCTGTCCCTCTCGTCCGCTTACGAATTCGTACCGTACAAAGCGAGTTAGTTCTATGTAAACCTACGGTAAAAATTGTTAAAAAGTGATAAAAAGGACAAAGTTGATCGTTGAGTATGAAATTGTTAATTTCTTTATCTATAATTGTGAGTCACGTGGTTGGGTGTAACTTTTTTTCATCAATTAAGGCATGTTAATCATTCCGGTTCCGTTGATACTTCGTCAGAAATATAAAACAACTCACATTTTGCCTCAGGGACACATGACCTTGACAACAATATTTCTTAAGCGGCGTTACAATTTTGCTGGCTGTTATCAACCGTTTTGTAAACCATTAAATAACGATGTCAAGAATTAAAAGTAATTAGGTAAAACTGGATCTATGGATGCAATAGATAACTGTGCATCTTTAATGCATAGATTTAATAAAATAATTTAAATATTTTTCATATTACAAATCTTTATTATCAACTTTTAAAATATAGACCTACTTATAATTTAACATTTTTTTCTAAGAAATAATCTAAATCTTTCAGAACTTTATTTATAGGCCAATAGAATGTTATCACTTAGAGCTATTCCGAAACCTATCGTTTTATCATTATTTATGCAATGATCATAAAATGCTTGATCACCACTATTAGTTGTCTATGATATAAGATTAAACTCGACTAATAATATTATTCTTAAAATGTTTATAGCAATTAAAATTTCACCTTTAATATAAATTTTGTTGTAGACAAATGAACAAATGACAATCCTATATGATAAATGTTTCATGTAACATTTAAAACAAGATCACTTTTCAGTGTATTTTATACATCGTTTTGAACATCATAAACTGTGCATTAAGTACTTGGGCCTACTATTTTTCTTTTTTTCGTACACACTTTATATTCTTTAGATGTAATTATAAAATTTCAAGACGAAAATATACATTTCATTGAAATAATATTTTCCTGCGTCAAATGTCATGATCGTTCGATAGATATCTGAATAACGATATTAGTTATGTTCTTGTAGTAGTAGTAACAGTAGGAGCTATAGCTATAGTAGTATTTTACTTCATGTTACGGTAGTATTTTTCTTGTAAATATTTATTATATTTCCCATCATAATATTTTTTTTTCACGTCATTATGCACAAAGTATTAAATTATTTAAAAACTGTACTAATATTAATTTATGAATATACGTATTTCATTGTTCGATTTACACTTATGTCAACAATAATGTAATTAATGGTTCTTAAGTTTCTAAAATTTCTGAATATTTCGTTTTTTGTATGTGAAAATTCTATTGTTCGATTGTTAAACAGAAATCAAATGATGTTTGAATTGGCGATAGTTGTATTGTATTCCTTTTATCTGGAAGTATGCATAAGTAAAGTTTTTGGCATGTTTACACTAAAAAATAAACTGTCATCTATAAATTTGAAAGTATAATAAAATACAAAAACATTTGTATTTTTGCACGTTTGTAACGAATAAATTGAAAAAGTACTGCTCCGACTTCGTTAATTCTTTCACATTTATAATGTTTCATTATCTCTGATTAACTAGGACTAAATTTATTATTGTCACAAATAAAAAAAAATCGTTTATACATACGACTCCAAGACTGGTCTTACTAGTCTTACTAATATTATAAGTGCGAATATTTGGATGGATGGATAGAGGTTTGTTATAGAGTATCTCCTGAACAGCGGCATGGATCGCGTTGGCATAGGCTAGGAGTCGGGTATTTAATAATTTTGCAGGTTAGAGAAGAATCGAAAAAGGATATAAATAAAAATAAGTTAAAAAATTAGTAAAAATCAAAGTGCACAATTAGGACATTAATCATACCTCTCACACGGAAGGAAAGAACGAAAAGCGTTAATGGACAAGGTCATTGTGACTTAGTAGATCATTACCTTAAAAAGACCTTTGAATGTGTCACAATCAATTTTCGGTTCAACTTATTTCTAAGGCGTGACTTGAGGATCAATTGTTTAAGTGGAAATAGTTTGCTTAAGATTTTTCGTACTTCAAAAATTTGGATGTCATGTCTTTTCTAGTAGTATCTACTGTGTATCTATACTAAATTAAAGAACATGAATATAATAATATATAATAATAATGAGTATAAATTTCTGCTATGTACTTGTTTGTAATGGAAATCCATTACTGGTAAAATACAATAAATGGAATTAAGAGATATTTGTGAGCGAATAAAATATTCTTTTAACAGAGATTAATGATTTTAATTAGTAATCACATGAATAAATATTACATGTGTTGAGACCGACGTATCTTCAATTAATTATATAGGATGTTATTGAATAATAAAATTAGAAAATTGGCAATTATCATAAACATTTTCTCAAGTTCATTCCATCCTTTTCCTTTGTAGATACCCCCGAAATAGTTGTCGATATTAATACGTGAAATATTAACCAATAGCTAGCACAACCTTTTTGGGCTATTGGCGTTTTGTGTTAATTCAGCGCTCGGGTAGGACGGTGCTGCTTTTAGATGTAATAAAGTTTCGCTTATTTTTTTTTTAAATAATATATTAAAATTAAAAAAATAATTAAAATAATACTATGGGTGTCATATACTGTGCGTGAGAATACAGTGTTTATTTAATATCAATAAATTTGGACTTAAGTTATTATCATGTTCGCGAATCTTATTTTTAATTGGTGAGTTTTTGCACGAATAAAAAAAAATAATCGTTGAGAAAAATGCTACCTTTAAAATTCAACAGTTTAAATGCTTTGGATTTCTTGTCAAAATATAGTAATTGTAGCATAGCCATGCATATTATTTTACATGCATATTTATCTAGTTACGGGTTCAGTTCGCAGTCGATTTTTTTTTTACAAACAAAATTATTAAAAGGCTTTTTCTTTCAATTAGAGCAGCTATTTTACGTAAGAGGATTCGAGCCCAGCCAATAAAAAAAATTTTAAGCGTTTTTCATACGCAAGTTTACGTCGCCTGTAAAATTTAGGATAAGGGGTACTTGCATCTGCTGCATGCGGATTGAAGACGACTGGAGTTATTTATAATAGTATACTAAGGAGTTTTGAATGTGAATGTGTGTGTACTTTTTGTATGCAGATATTGAACAGACAGATTGAAAACATTTTATAATATATAATATTAAAAAAGTATGGTGTCTTAATTTTATTATAATTTCTAACAAAAGTTTTTTTTTATTATCATTTGTAACCTATGTTTAGTGTATGTATTTTAAGATTACACTGATAAGCACCATTAGCCATTCGATCCATGGACTACTAGGTTCTAGGTAGTATACGTAAGTACTCAGCTATCGTGGCTTTCATTGGCCATGACATGGCATGAGCAAAAAATATTATCATAGACAATTAAACAGAAAAACCTCTCGACCGCAAATCCCCTAATCGTGAGGTCAGCGTTACGACTACGATTCACAAAAATAAATATAACATTTCATATTTAGTCAATATTTTGCAAGATATGCAGTACTTTTAGACTGCGTGTAACCCATTCTAACTTTACTCAAATAAATGAAAATATAATTAAAGAATGTAGACCCCCAAATTACTCGTTGACAGTATATATATTATTGTCATAGTAAAAAATTTTTTTAGAACTTTTGCGTTGAATCGTATATTTTTCAAATTGCTTTTTTCTCTTCGTTATAAGTGTACTATATATGTATGTATTAGGTACTTGTAGACATATAAAAAATACTATGTGGTATTTGTAAAATGTAGTTTTCTTATAAACTATTGTTTTGTTTAAATTTTAAGCATTGACACAGGGCATTTTCATTTCAGTTCAGTTTAATTCTAGTCATAATGTGAGAGTTGACATAATTCTTATTTGAATATTACGGCAGTGGACACCGACGGTTAACAAGCCACATTGGTTTATAGATCTCTGTCCTTAGCGTGTCTTCCAAATTATTAATTTTTTGCTAAATTTTTTTTCAAAGTCATGGCCAAAAAGTTACAAGCACAAAATAAATAAAAGAACTAGGGAGGACGGAGATATTGAGAGTTGTAAACAAACTTAAGATTCACGCCTAGAAGCCGACCCTGACACGATACAATTCTGCCACGCGGCATGCAAATAATATTGGCATAAAATTTACTATTCCACCAATTTACCTCTTTAATACTTTTAAAGAGTTTTTTTCAATCCTTTTGATATTTCGATCCAATTATATACGTCCTTGGCATTTGGGAACTGTTGGCATTCTAAGTACGTTACAAGCTGTTATGCGAACCTGTATTTTCCTCGATTAATTCAGTATTATTTAATTAATGAATGTACAAGAGTTTATCTAATAGATTAATTAAAAATAAACTTAAGTTACGAATAATTCATTCATGCTTTTGTTTTACGTTACTTGAGAATCTCAACATACGCTTGTAATCCAGAGGTGTAGGCAAGAATTAGGTAGTTTCATTTGATGCGGTCCTAGTACATTTCTTTCGCCTCTTCCACATTCACCTACACTTGCATGATTGGCGTTTTTTTAAGATTTTATGAACTATTAAAAATTTAGTTTTCTGTGATAGGAAATGAAATAAGGATGAACATACGTCATTGCCAAAACTCCATTTCCCATTTCGTCTGATGACTGATCGGTCTAATTTTAGTACTCTTTCCCTTGCTATGGATGTCTATGGAAAACTGTAACTGCGCTATTTCGACATGTTTTGGTCGTTGCTTAATCGTTTGCCATCTTATAAATGAACAAAAACCCTCTTTTGGAAGATCTGCAATATATGATAAAAATATGTTGATATATTCGTGATATTTAAAATGAAATAAAAATACACAAAATTGCATGGAAATGTTGTTTTCACGGTTGGTTGGGTTTGGAACGAATTAAAATTTATCATATCACGACGTCAAAAAAACATAGATATGATAGATGTATAAGTTAATGTTTTTTACTCATACTACTTTTTTTACTTTACATCTTTGCAATGAATTATTTTCTATGAATCATCTTGAGTCATTTTACACAAATTTGATTGTCTTTATTCTAGTTTTGATAACCTTCCTCTGTAATTGATTCTCTTCAGTTCTTCTGTCAAAGCTTTTTAGTAGAGACAAAAAAGTATTTTATATTTGATACCAATCTAAGATTTTTTTTGGTATTTTTTTACTCATATATGTATGCGCCTAGACAAATAAAATTATGTACGAAGTAGTTTGAACAAAACTTTCTAAAACGTAACATGCAACAAGTAACAAATGGATTACCTTTGTCAACTCGAACTGACCTAGGCCTCAATACGAAGTGTTGTCAGTTGTCATACTGACATGCTCATTTATATTTCATGTTTACATCTTAAACAATAAAAGTCGCATTACAGTCTTCTATTTGGGTATAAGATATGGCATTCTCTGTGTTGGTTTTGAGAATCACATATCGTCATCCTACTCATTATTTTTGACAAAACAGAGATAGCTATAGATATATTTGAAACGGTGATTTTGGTCTCAGAAATCAAGGATTAGTCCGTTATTTGGTAGTGGTTTATATGATCCGAATCAAAACTTGATGTTGATGTTACATTCTTAAAAATTGCACTTCTAGAAAGTTAAAAAAAAATTCTTAATACCTTTCAAATGATAAAAGAATTAAAATGATGTTAGGGTTTAAAATAAATAACCTCTTGAGAGCTACAGATATGTCATAAAACACAAGAAATCTATTGTTTTTTACGTGATATTTTGGAAGTATTTATATGTTTACCAAGTCGCACTTGGCCAGCGTGGTTGACTATGGCAAAATCATCCTTAACTTTAAGGTAGGCTCCGAGCCCCTCGGTGGGGACGTATAGTGAGCTGATGATGATGACGATATTGTTTTAAATGGCACTTAAATATACCGGATACAAAGCTGTAATTAGAATTTAAGTAACTGACGTGAAATTAAAATTATCTATCACTTAAATAATTTCAACAAATCCGGTATCACAAGCTTTTTGTCGGGTTTTTTGCTTAAAATTTGAGGAAAATAATGACAGGTTATTACACAGAACAAGGATGTAAAATTTAAAATATAGATATAAGTTTTAATTTGACTTGATTTGATGCTATTTTAACGTTCTTTTTTACTTTTTAATAACTATTTAAATAAAATAATATATGAGTACATTGACCTTAAAACTATTTTAAATGGTTTTATGAATTTCTTTTTAATTTTTATTTTACTAAATTTATGAATTTAAAATAAGTATTGACTAATTGCGACATTAGCACAGTTAATAAATAGCAAGGTTATTTAATTAGAATGACAGAATTAATAAAGGTCAATGACATTATAAAATGTAGCAAATTACCTCTTTATCAATGTACTCGTTACACAGGGTTTTGAATAGTATTATAATTGATTGATAGATGCGCAAAAATATTCAATTAAAGATAACATTTTTGCATTTTAAAATTTACTTATCTTACTATAATTATTTTTACCTTAAGCACTTAATAATACAAAGACATTTTATTTATATTAATTATTTATCAAGTTCTACAATTTTGTATTTAACGCTAAAGCTTATCCAAATTGCCTAAGTATTTAATTATTCTGTTTCAAAATTAAAATTCTTGAATCAAATATTTTTTTATGTTAATCTTCATTTGTAACATGGTATCGATTATGGTTAAGTATAATGCCCAATTATAAAGTGTGTTCCTACTTCCAATTGCTACGTGTGCTACATCATTAAATTGGTATTTTGGTGCAGAATAAAATTTACTATGATCTTACTCCATTCAGAGATAGTAGCCAAAAATATTGTTTTTTTCCAAATACATTTCAGTATTAAAATAATACCATAGATATAACCCAACTACTCTTATCATCAAAGTCGTAAGGATTTTTTGTTAACGAATAAAATAGTTTTAGATCAGGATTTTGCTTCATCCTATATTTCAAACCCGATTACGTTTATTGTTAACTAGCTTATATTTCGACTGCTTGGTTTCTTAGTATAGTTTATATTTAATTATTTTTTTGCTTAGTGAACTTTTTGTTCTACGCGCGGTCGTGGTCATCGTTACATCGGCAACACTGATGTACGCTACGGATTTTTTTTAGATATTTTTTCCTTATAAAAGAATCGAGTATCGTTTTAATCCTTAATTATCTTTTTATTGGCGTTATATGTTTGTATTTAAGGGAGTTATCGTGGATTTCTAAGACCCAAATCTCCGTTTAAAACATATTGTTATTGCTGTTTTGTCATAGATAATGACAGGGCTGACCATATGTTTTATGCAAATAATTTAGTCTCAAAAACCCACGCTTATAGTAATGGAGTTAGCGTGATAATAAGAAAGGGTGGAAGAGCAGCCGAACCAAACAAACATGCATACGTAGATGTATGAACGTTAAAGAAGTTAGAAAGATATGTTCCAAATACAAAATTTGTAATCTCTGCCTACGCCTTAGGCTTATTGGCGTTGTCGTTGTTTGTGATCTAATGTCTTATTATTTCATTTTAGGCGATGCTGGTGCTTGATAGTATGTTCAATATCGTTATCGGCAGCATATCGCAATCCGTATTTCCGTCGATCACCTAATATCCTTTTCTTTATGGTCGACGATATGGTATGTTATTATTTTTTATTTTAAGTATATATTTGTTAGTTTAAGTTAATTTTCCACTAAAAGCAGTCCTCGAAAAAAATTCTATATTGACTCTTATTATCCTGCTTATTGTCCTTAGATAGAGGAAGCCCACATTAATTGGTTGCAAATATTTTCAGGGATGGCGGGACTTATCGTTGCACGGCTCGAATCAGATACTGACTCCGAACCTCGACCGTATGGCATACCAGAGCGTAGTACTGCAGAGTTACTACAGCGAAGCCATATGCACGCCCGCACGCACCGCCCTACTCACTGGCGTCTACCCTAGTAAACTTGGTAAGTAAAGAAAGGAATATTTTAAAAACATCAACACTCTGTCTTAGAATCTAAAAAGTCTTAGAATACTACAAAATAATGTACCTATATTGAATTCTGTATACACATGTTTGTTAAAGGAATGCACGGCATGCCGTTGTATAACTCAGAAGATAGAGGCATTCCTCTGACGGAGAGGCTTTTGCCCTCCTACTTGAAGGAGCTAGGCTATGCGACGCATTTGGTTGGAAAATGGCATGTGGGTATGTCGAAAAAAGAATATCTACCCACGTCAAGAGGATACGATTCTCACTACGGAATGAGAGGTGGATTCATCGATTATTACACTTATAATAAAGTAGAAACTGTAAGTACCAGTTTTATGATTTTCTTTCTTAAATTATAATTATGTACAAAAATCGACTACAATTCATTTATTTAGTTAGCTAGTACAATGGCAGTCTTGTTTTTCAATTGGGCATTGCAAAAAAAGGCAGAATTTTAATGAGTCCAATAAGAAAACAAAACTTGTTTTTTTTTGTTTTTAAATCGAAACGGTCGGTAAATTATTTGTGGGCTTATTGAAAGTACTGACAAGTTTTTGAACACTCTTTAAGGGAAACTTGTTACTTGAGTATATTGAGTTTTATGAAAGTTTTCTGACCAAATCAGTACAAGGTCATGGCCACTTGTTATATGAGCAAATTTCCAGTTGCGTGTTTGTCGCACAATTAAAATATACGTTATACACAATAATATTACGACTTAAAATTATCTAATAATCAAAAGACAAATCAGATAATAAATTACATTTATATGAATAAAAAGCATTGCTATGTTTGTCCCCTATGAATTTTTAAATCACTCATCCGAATGCGTTGCAACTTTAATGGAACTAGCAAAAAGTTTTTACATTGTATTTATTTCAGGAGCCATTTCAGAAAAAAAACGCATGTCTGATATATCGATTGGCTAAAAATAATAGATTCTTAATTATAACAAGTTCTGAAAAAACGATTTCTTTTAAAAAAAATATTATTATTTTGTTTCACTACTAATTTTATAACATAATTTGTAAACTACTAGATATATCGCAATGCAACAGTACGTGTTTAGTTGGTTGTTAGATTTGATAACGAGATAAACAACGCACTGTTATTGCAGGGAATGGAATAACTGTTTGCTAGTACTCTCTCCATCGCATCAAATACTATGTTGCAGTAATACCTACGGTATTCCATGATACAGTCCGCATCGTGATGCATTATTATGTTAACTTTCGTTACTGTAACTTCTTTGTTATTTTTGATTTCAGTGGCCTAACGGACGTTTATTGTTCGGCTTAGATCTTTTTAACAACGACAAACCTCAGGAAGAAGAGCAACGTTATATCGTAGATGCACTCACAGACAGGGCAGTTAATGGTAATTTTAGTGACTGAACACATTTGATAACATTATTTGCTAACAAAGTAATTAATAAACATACTATATTGTGATTTAGATTATTTAAATTGTGACACAATGCCATCTATTAACTAATGGTAAAAGTTTTTTTTTTATAAATGATATTTTATATGTTTTAATAATACTTGCAGTGATCAGACAACACAACTCTTCAAGTCCATTATTCCTTCACATCACACACAACGCGCCACACGCTGGCAATGGAGGCGGCGCTCTCCAGCCCCCCTTGTATTCCTCAATCAAACATCAACACATTGCTAACTCTGATCGGCGACTATATGCAGGTACCAGTATACAAAGAATTTGTGAATTGGATAGATACTTTATTACGTCATAAATTATAAGTTTTATGTTACATGAAGTAATTCGTTTTCAGAAATAGTGTCGCACATCGATCAAAGCTTTGGAGAAGTAGTCAGGGCTCTTTCAGAAAACGGTATGCTAGAGGATACCATAATTATATTCGCATCAGATAATGGCGCCCCAACTACAGGAGAATTTTCCAATTGGGGAATTAATTTACCTTTTAGAGGAAAGAAAAATACTCCTTGGGAAGGAGCGGTGAGAGTGCCAGCTTTTGTTTGGCATTCGTCGTTCACACCTACAGTATGGAAAGGTCTAATGCATATAACAGATTGGCTCCCAACTTTACTGGCTGCAGCTGGAGGAAAGGTTGATAAAAAGATCGACGGCGTCAACCAATGGGAATCGATTATTCGGAATTCAAATTCTCAAAGAAATGAGGTTTTAATAGCTGTTGAAGACAGTAGCAGAAATATCTACGGTGCATACAGATCAGGGGATTACAAAATTGTCATTGGTAACGTAACTGGCGTAAGTAACGACTACTACGGAGAAGAATTTTTAGCTATTAAAGGAAAAGAGCCAGAATATTTACCGAGTTTAAGATCTTGCGTAGTATCAAGAATATTTGATAGGATGGGAATATATAGACAAAACGAAGACATATTGGCAATGAGAAGAGCTACTACAATAAATGCACAGGGTCCATTTACGAACGTAACTTTGTGCATACCGACGCTGAGTGAGTAAATTTATTGACAACGTTCATATACTTTTATGGGAAACACTTTAAACTAATAATTTATGTTTTTTTATTAGCTCGAGGATGCCTTTACAATGTTCGAGAAGATCCAGGTGAAAGAAATGATTTATGGCAGAGAGAAAACAGTATCGCCACGAGACTAATCAATAGGCTAAGAGAACTTTGGGCGATGCAGCTGAGACGGGGCCCGCCTGCTTTGAGTGCAGCCTCGGATCCTGCTAACTTTAATTATATTTGGATGCCGTGGATTAAAAGTAACTGTACAACTGTAGCAACAACACCAGATAATTCTAATAAAAACACTATTTCGTATATAAATTTAGATGACGGGAAAAGAACTGAAGTTAAAAATTTAACACTTTCAGCAGTAGTCAATTGCGAGGGTACAACTATACTTAAAAACTTTTTCTGTATCTTAAGAAGTGTTTTCTAGTACAATTATTTTAAGTTTTTGTTGATTAGTACAATATGTAAAGTAACATAAATAGAAATGTATTCTTACAGTTTTCTTTAAAATCCATCAGGATTTTGACTTTGTTAAGTAAGGAATTAATATTATAGGAATATTACATTTATTTGTGAGATTGACACACAATTTATACAAAACCTCCTTAATAGTTTCTTGCCGATTCGGAAACGTCTTTTCCTATTGTTTGGTACTACTGCACCGAGGGCGGGGCAGCAGTGCGGGGGACAACCTTACAGACCCCACTCGCCGCCCCTTCATCTTTGCATCTACCAGTTGCGCCACGCCATTCCGCCCGACGACATCCAAATCAAATCATATTTGCTTTCATAGTCATTTGGCATTACAATCATCCGCCAGAACCAGTATTTCATTACATCATCATACTGTCCACTCGCTCAACATATGGTCCTTCAACCGGCAAAGAAAGAAGAAAATACACCAAGAGTCTTCGTGACATACTGTCCACTCGCTCAACACCTATTCTAGAAAAATTTATGTGTAATTGTGAATAATAGTGTATTCATCTTTTCTCCTAGTGATTTAAATACTATCATTGTAAGAGAGGCTAGCCCTCCCTACAGTATCCTAATTTATAAAAAATATTCTTTTAAATTAAACAATAGAAAGCAAGGTTCGATAATAAAAATATGTAAATACAATTATTTCTACTTTCCATTTATTCCTCAACTTGTTTCTGTACTTTTATGACATATGTAAATTAAAGAATACAAGTACAAAAAAAAGGTTTGATATTTCCATGTTTGTGTGACATTTAAATATTTATTGCATAAGAGAAAACTATTATTTACAAAAGTTTGTTACAATTCTTAAAAAAAATTAAGACATAATCACCGATTTTCATTTTCATATTTTTACTTTAAAATCTGATTAATTGATTTTAGTGTTAAGTAATTGAACTGCTTAGTTTTGAGTAATTTTGCTTTGACAAATTGACGTAACGATATTATTCAACACAAGGAGAGCAACAAAAGAGGATAATAGAGTCGAAGTCTGTTCTTCCTATTGTTTCAAAAGCGCCTGTCATTAAAATGATGGCAAAGAAAACATAAGCGTTTTATTAGCAAAACTAAAACGCATTCAGTTAGTTTTATTCGAGGAAATCTATTGAATGAATAATTGCTATTAACAGAGTTAACGAATTTAAAAGTCGTATTGAGGTAAAGTTTTTATTTCTTAAATTTAAATTAATCGTGCGTAAAATTTGCAGAACAACTCCAAGTTGAGATTGATTCATCCAGTAATTTCGTTTTCTACTTAACTATTCTCTTTGAATAACTAATTCTAAGGCTTGTCATATTCTGTGTGCAAATGTAAATAAATAAATAAACTAAATCTGACTGTGATGGTTCCGTACGCAATTAATAATGCGTTTTGTTTATAAAATATAGATGAGTAGAGTTGCATTCTAATCTGGTGTGAAATGGCGATGAGATGATGCTTAATAGACTAATCATAACAATGCAGTTTTACATGATATATTAGAGGAGAACAATGTGACCTCGACACTACGCAAGGCTACAGTGGTCAAGACATCTCGTCTGCGCACAAGAACAACAAAAATCGCCCCTTCTGTGTATTGTATATTTGATAATTAATCATTTAAATTAAGTCGACTATAAGATAACGTAAGTAATTTTGTTTTACAGTTTTAACAGTAACGTCTTACTTCTCATTAATATTAGTACCTGGATGACCGAGCTTTGCTCGGTATTTTTTTTAAATTGTGTTTTTTGGAAATTATATTTAAGTACGAATTACTCATAAAATGATGAAATATGAATAATATTTTTCGATCTTACCGATAGAAAAAGTTAAGTTTATATTTAAGTTGATTATCGATAAAACACGAATAAAATGATATTTTCTAAAAATGATTCCTAGCTAGATCGATTTATCGCCCCCGAAACCCTCTACATACTAACTTTTATGAATATCGTTGGAGCCGATTCCGAGATTGCAATTATATATATAATTGGAATCTCAGAATATATATCGGATAAATAAATAAATAAATATATATATATATATATAATCAGAAATTGCTCATTTAAAGATATAAGATAAATGCAAATATTTGGATCGATAGATGGATGTTTGTTTGAAGGTATCTCGAGAACGGATGTATGGATTTTGCTGAAATTTGGCATAGATGTAGAACATAGTCTGGAAGAACACATAAGCTATTTATTTAGTAGTTTTTTTTTATTTTTTTTAATACGGAGTCGTGGCCAACAGCTAGTTTTAGAATTATTCCTCTATAACCCTAGCGTTCCTCTGCAATGTGTGTAATAGACAAAATGGAAACGATAAAAATAATATTTTTTAATTTAATTTACAAAATAAATAATTTATTGCGAGATAAAACGAGATGAAAAATTTCTATGTATACATATTTAATCTTGATTTCAATCATAACGGTCCTATCTTAGTTTATGTACGTCAAAGATAGCGTTGTGTATATGTTTTCTAAAGTCAGATTGTATCAACCGGTTAGACAGCTCGTGCGATGTGCTGTTAGTAATAAATAAGAATTTAGATTTATAATCAATATTGGAAATTTTAAAATAGAAAAAGAGGTAAGTTAAATATCTTTTGCTTATTCTCTGATTATTTATAATAATATGGTAAGGGATTATTTTAAATAATCTTAATTTATTAACGACTTTCGTTGTACTATTTTTAGGGGTTACGGAAAAATAGTTTTTAAATGAGTTTTTTGTGTTTATTTTAAATAAAATAAATTTCGTTTGAATTTAGGATCAATTAAACCTTCGATATACTTAGGTTAAAATACATTTTTAATTTTAAATGTTTTTTTTTAAATCTATCGTTTTATCTCTACACAAAACAATGAGAGTTTAAATTTAATAAACCTATTATTAACTCTGTCTTACCATTTTAATTGCTTTGTTGTTTAGATAGATCTATTTTAGTTGTGTCTCAAGTTGTATGGGTCAAACAATCAAAGTTACATGATTTAAAATGTTAGAACGCTATATCAATAGATGATTAAATTCAAGGATTTGTAAGTGTTTACGTAAATAAAGGGCATTCATTACTACGTTCTCAATTCAAATAGTAAATTATTTTTAAATTTTTTTTTACTTTTAACATGTAGAGGATAAAAATTTGCATTTAATTCTACAAACATCAAGTCATGAAGCAAATATTTCACGATATTAAGGAAAAAGGACAGATTACTTTGTTTCAACTATGTATTAATCTTATTTTTTTAAAGTAATACTTTGATATGAGATATCCATAAATATTTAAAAAAAACATTGGATTAAATAAAATAAAAAAAACTTTCTTTGAAACCGACTGGAATTTATTAACACTTAGTGATAACAACACGGAATTGAAGAGTTGCACTTATTATTAAACTTTTATGTTCGTTTTGCAACAGCTATCACAGTAACTACTACAATAATGTCTGCATAATTAATGTCTTTTGCGTATCGTTTCATAATTCTTAATAAAAATATTCCTATCATTACGGGTCAGGTCATTAACCCGTATGTGTAATAATCACTGATAATAATATAATAATTTCTAATGTTACAATTATACATCACCATTCTAATGTTTTGTCTTTTTCGGATGAAATTCACTTGAATTTTACAAACGCGTGTAAAACTGTTTTTAGTCAAAGAAGGATATCTCAGCCGGTGAAAAAGAGTCGCAAGAGTTAGTTCCATCAGAAAATAAAATATTTTTAAATCTTACCACAGAAAACATCATAAAAGAAAAAGTATGTTATGGTAACTGCAGTACGAAAAGGACCTTGTGACACTTTTAAAAAAATTGAAAAGAGGGCGCTAGTGAGCTATCCTAATTTAGTTTGACTTATGCCCGCTTGGTCAGATATTCTTGTCAGTCTATAGATTGTTTTATACCTTGCATTTCGATCCCTTACATTCTCTTCGAAACTGAGATCAGCCAAATCTCTTAATTCGCGGTTTCACAACACACGGGAAAAAATTGTAGGCAAACAACCCAAAATGTTTGGATGCTGTTTCTGTTTCTACGGCACATTACGAAACCTAAAACCTTCTGGAATGTGAAGATCGGACTGTAGTTGTATGTAGTAAAACATTCGGCAGTGGACACTTACAATTGAAATAATGTGATGTCTAATGGTCATTTCGAGGAGTTCTTCATAAGAATTGCAAAATACTAATAACCATTGTAAAAAATAATAACAAAATACAAAATAATACCTCCTTTTGCCGGTGTTTTGTAACATCTTCGTTCTTGTTTAATTGTATTAAAACCATTAACGCAACGTCTTCAACTGGTCCTTACTGTATTTTCTTTTATTTTAGAATGCGGTTAGGAGACTTGTATGTTATACTCTTAGTTATGATATTAATGTCAGATGTACAAAAAGTTGAAGGAGAATGGAAGAGACCAAATATTGTCTTCATTATTGCCGATGACATGGTAAGTACACATTACTTACTTCGAGCATTCAAATTCACCTCATTAAGGACACGAATTTATGTAACGACTCCATACATCGAAATAGACTGAGCTGTGTACACTCGTTTTTCTCTACATCTTCATTTATGGGTTAATGTTTTGTAACTCCAATTTTTGATCTCATAAATGCTACCTATTCCACTTAAACTTCAGGGTTACGATGATGTCAGCTTCCACGGCTCGGATCAGATCATGACGCCGAACATCGACCTGCTGGCATACACGGGCGTTGCTTTGGAGAGATACTACAGTCATGCAGCATGTACTCCATCGCGTTCTGCTCTACTCACTGGCAAATATGCTCACGTTACAGGTTCGTAATACTTATGATAACTCAACAAATTTAGAACACGGACTATAATATACATCTATGGGGGAAAAGAATAGGTACGAGATACAACCACAATACCAACACACCGATAAACGTATTCTAATTTTGTATTAAACATTATGTGATGTTGTAGGTATGCAAGGATATCCTCTAACAAACAGCGAAGATAGAGGTCTGCCAGTTACTGAGAAAATTATGCCGCAATATTTCAAAGAGCTCGGTTACGCGACGCACTTGGTCGGCAAATGGCATGTAGGCCAATCCCGCACTGAATTCTTGCCAACGATGCGAGGATTTGATACTCATTTTGGTCACAGAGGAGGTTTTATAGATTATTATGAATATACACTCCAGGAAGAGGTACTTTATGTAAATTCTTTGATGTGTAGACAATGCCACTGTTTGGTATAAAATAAGCAAATAGTTGTCTTATCATTTTAAAACTTTGTTAACAGAATGGAGTTGAGGAAGTGACTGGATTTGGACTATTCAGAAATTTAAGTGCGGCTTGGAATGATGAGGGTTATATCACAGATCTTTACACGAAGGAGGCGAAATCAAGTAATATTTATAACATAAGAAAATATAAATTGTTCGATCCTCTCCGATATTTCTTTTAAATATATGAAAGTTTGGTAGTCTGAATTGGTTTAAGCTCTTAACCATGAGGTTCTTGGCACATAAACTTATCCTTAACCTATCGTTGATGATGATGAAAACCTGATGTAAAAGAAATATTTTTTATTTCAGTAATTATGGGACACAATGATTCCCAGCCGTTGTTCCTAGTTGTGGCGCACAACGCACCACATTCTGCTAATGCGGCGGCCGTATTGCAGGCACCTCCTGAGGCAGTTAGGTCCATGCGACACATTGAGTCACCACAAAGAAGAATTTACGCAGGTAATGGAGAGTACGCAGCTTGATCAGAGCGTAAAGATTTAGGTCTACCAAAAAATCACTCAAATAATTAATTATAACCTCGCTATAAACCTTTTTCAGGAATGGTCAAAAGACTGGATGAAAGCGTTGGTGAAATAGTTAAAGCACTATTAGAAAAGAAAATAATTGATAACACTATCATCGTATTTGTGTCTGACAATGGCGGCATGACATCGGGCGATTCAATGAATTATGCGTCAAATTGGCCTTTGCGAGGTCTTAAAATGTCTCCCTTTGAAGGTGGTATAAGAGTGAACGGATTAATATGGTCTCAAAATTTGACTGAGGATAGTCACTCTTGGAAGGGATACTTTCATGTATCTGATTGGTTACCGACTTTGATGAGAGCTGCTGGTGAAGACCCACCATTAGGAATTGATGGCTTTGATCTATGGGATAACATTATTAAAAATAAACCCTCGAAAAGAACTGAAATATATGAGTTTGACGATATGGGAGGGCACTATACAATTTTCTTTAACGAATACAAACTAGTGACAGGACATGTACCAACCGAATTCGGAGATTATCAAGGCGGTGAAGAACTTAAATCTATTATAGGAAATGGTCCTGACTACAACGATACTCTACAAAACAGCGTCATGCATGATGTCCTTTGCAGTATAGGCAAACAATTCGATTTTGAAAAAGCTAAGCTGCGAGACAAATTGAAATTAACTTGCCACGAAGATGTCAAGAAAAATCCTCACCTTTGCTTTCCACAAAACAGTAAGTTGTGATTATAACAAATTTATGCTTCTACAAAAAATCTTAAGTTAATTTATCATTTCTAGAAGTATTTGATTTTATATTTCCTCCACTATTATAAAGCTACGCTATCCCGAATTAACGGAAGCTTGATATTTTTTATTGAAATATTAATGAAAAAAAAGATTGAATTTTAATCATATCACAACGTATATAATTATTTTTTAGCTTTATGGTGCTTGTACAATGTAATAGAAGACCCATGTGAAACGGAAAACCTGAGCAAAAACAACTACAGATTTATTCGCAGTATGCTGAATAGACTACAAAAGGAAATAGCCAGAAGCATACCAAGACAGAAAGTAAAAAGGGACCCTAGATCCTCGCCACGGCTACATAACTACACTTGGGACGTCTGGGCTGATGACAATAACCCAAGTTTACTTAGAAGTTAGGACAATAACTATGACACGATTAAATATTATTACCCAGTTTATTGTTGAATTAAGAAATGTGAAAAATTAGTGTAATAAAATATACTTATATATGTATTTCAAAAGAATTGTTAATAATACATTAAAGGCAGTACAAATGTATATAACTTTAGAAAGTTATTCGTAATGGGGCGATTAAATTTAGTAATATTAAAAGCTCCTTTGTTTTCAAAAACAAAGGTTCTTCAATAAGTATTTGTTAAGTTGTACACATTAATATTTCAAGGAGTCGTCAATATATACTTAAAAAAATTATTGGCTGTAAGATATGATTACGTTGTATTTTAAAATATTTAAAATTAAAGGTTTTTTACCTTAAAATTAAATTAAAGGCTGCAACTATTCCTAAATAATAAATTAAATAATTAGACTTGTTAAGGAACCTCACTTAAGATGCTGTTGGTTTTTTCCTGAACGTATAACTTTTAAACACTTTAATGAAAATGTTTTATATTTTTTAAGTCTTTAATAATCATGTAACTTTTTATTATTTTCAATAATTATTTTAAAGGCATTGCTAGATCTGCTCGTGTCTGTATTTTATTGTACATATTTCCTTTTTTCTAAACTATGCTTAGCCTGTTGGATATATATAGCAAGAACAGTACTTCGCCTTAAAAGTTATTTTGTAACAAAGCTTTTAAGCCCACTACAATCCCCCTTTTTACTGTACAGTCGGAGTGTTCAGTGAAATCTTACACGTGTAGACATAATTTGAGGTGTCAGTTAAACTGTAGTTATGAGTTTTGTCTACACACCTTTAGTTTGAGTCTTACAGTTAAATCTGTGTAGTTGAATCGGAAGGTTTGTAGTGAAGTAGTGAAGAAGTTGTGATCTTTAGAAATATTTTAAAATTTTTACCACACTTTTACTTTCAACTTGAAAAGGTGTTTGCATTTATGGGAACATAATGGAAATTGATTTTAATAAAATGTTTAATATAATGATATTTGCAATGCGGGTGAATAGATCGCATCCGGATATAGCGAGAGATAGGAAATGGGCTCTGCAATTTATTTGTGTTCACGGAATATTTTTTATAATGTTCTGCGCTTTGGTTTACAGCATTATCTTTTATGATATAAAAAGCAAAGACTTCACTCAGGCATGTTCGAATGGCGCTATATGCATTGTATTCATTGTAGTCACGTTTAAATATTGCGTTATGTTGTACTATCAAAATTTATTCAAAGATATGATACAAATAATGAAAAATGATTACAAATTATCAACCGAATTACCATTAGAAGAGCAACAAATCGTATTACATTTTGCTTTAAAAGGCAAAGGAGTTATGAAACTATGGCTTATAATATCCATTTGTACAGCTTGTCTTTTTCCAGTAAAAGCTATAGTTTTAATGATTTATTACAAGATGATAGGCGATTTCAAATTCGTTCTACTTTATGATTTGACGTATCCAGCAGGATTAGAAGAGCACAAAAATGAATTGGGAACATTCGCTTTTCTATACATAGCATTCTTTTTTTATGATTTCTATTCAATGCTAATGTACATAGCATTTGCACCTTTGGGACCTATATTTATGCTTCATGTATGTGGTCAGTTAGAACTTGTAAAGAACAGAGTATTAATGATCTATCATAATAATTCATTTGATAATGAGAAAGTTTTGAATAATTTGAAAGATGTTATAGTACATTTGCAGAAAATTTATAGGTAAGTTAAAGTAATTAAATGATTTTATTATTTTATTATAATTTTTATTTATATGTTTTTTGTTGTTTACAGTTTCGTAGACGGTTTAAAGTCAAGCTTAAAAGTATTGTACGAAATGACATTGAAAGCTACAATTTTAATACTTCCTATAACATTTTTTTTGGTAATACAGGTACGTATTACGTTTATTAATAAAATATTTATTCATTCCATTATATTTTTTTTAAGTTAATTTAAAACTTTTAATTTTTTAAAAGCATTAAAATATGTTACTAAAATAAATAGTGTGCAATTTAACATTAATTACTGTTACAGTCTTTTAAAAATGGTGAAGTTAGTTTGGAATTTATAACGATAATAATTGGGGCTATAACGTTAAGCGGCATTCCTTGCTACTATAGCGATTTATTAATGGAAACTGTAAGTATCTATCTAGTCCATCATGTACATTATCTCTTGTTTAGTTGTCTATTTTTCTACACAAATAATTATAAAAATTACATGTAAGGGAAGTCCTTTGCTCCTTACATACTGGTCTTTCTAGTTTTAGAATTTTTGTGTATAACAATAAAGATTTTTTCATTTCATTTCTCTAAACTAAACTAAAGATTCAGATATTATTTTCTTTTTTAACGCAATAATAAAATTAAAATCATAATTCTACCTATTTCCCTGATTGTTTTTTAAAGAACTTAATTAAAAAATTAGCGCCTCAGTCAACCTCAAAAAAAGATCACTAGATCCTCTTTGTATTATAGCTGTCACGTCATTTTTTATTTTATGTCATTTTATATGTATAAGTAGGTTTTATGTGTATTATGATTTAACATCAAAAGCTACGGATGTAGACTATCTCGTTGATTTGTGATTTTTCTAGGGCGAAAGTGTGCGTTTAGCTATCTACTCCTCTAAATGGGAAATGTACTGGGATAGACGAGTCCGTTCATTACTTCTCATAGCGCTAGTGAGGACAGAGAGACCCGTGGCCATTCGCTCTATGTTCAGACCATTGTGTCTTGATGCACTCACTGATGTGAGTTACATTTTACGTCTTACTAATATATACAAATGCGAATGTTTAGATGAATAGGTGTTTGAATGTATCTCCAAAGCGGCTGAACAGATGACATTCATAGAGAACATAGTCTGGAAGAACACATAGGCTACAAATTTTTTTTTTCATCAAGCGTGGGCGGAGTCGCGGACGACAGCTAGTTACTTTATATTACCTTGACGTACTTGTGGTAATTAAAATTAATTTTTATCTTTCATTTGCAGGTTTTTCATCAGTCATACGCGATATTTAACTTAATGAATGCTGCATGGAATTAAAAAAAATGCACTAGTAACGTAAATGTTATGTTGTACTTAATTTAATAAATAACATTATTTGCATTGCCCAGTAAAAAAAATAATACAATGAATTGTACTTTTATTAATAATGGAACGAAGGCAAATTTTTGCCTATATATTATATGTACACAATTATTATAATAAAATTGGAATGGAGTGTCTGAATGTAACATAATATTTCACGAATACGATGTATTTGTATGTTATGTCCTAGTACCTATGTTATGTCTAAAGCATCTCTTAACCTGTTTTCATGTCTGTTAATTGTTTAAAATTACATGTAAAAGAGAATACAAAGCTTCAGTACCTAATGAGGCGTTTGGTGTTCACTCGGCCGTTCTTTGATCATGGCGTAACAAAGGGGGAAATTTGGCGACAGTTGTTCATTCGGTTGACGTAGCATCACATTTAATTAACACTTAAATTTAATTTTAGCTTAAAATTATATAAACTTCGTAATAACTCTTCAAAATATTGTTGTTCCTTTTCCCTCGAGAACGAACGATGGCCTATGATATTGAATTGGTTATACATTTAAATAGTTAAGTAGATAAACTTATATAAGAAAGATATATAAGATGTAAACTAAAAGATTGCTGTCGCCCACGGCTTCGTCCGCGCGGAGTTGAAAACTTAATTAGTTGTCTATATGTTCATTCCAAACTGTGACACTAATTTCAGCGCGATCCATACAATCGTTCTGCAGATACCTTCTAACAAATTTCGTCCCTCCATACAAACATTCGATTTTTAATATTAGTAAGACAACCTGGTTAAAAACAGGATTGGAAAATCATTTTGTACTGATGTTTGGGAAGAGAAAAGCCACTCCAAGATTTGTTTAAAACTATTGGAAAGAACTTTTTCAGTCGATTCTAAATAGAGTAAACAGGGTAGGACAAATTTTGATCAGTAACAGAGAAGATGTGATAATAGTAATTGATTTTTTTTACTCATTTTCTTATGCATTAATTACTAGGTTATTTGAAGTGACCTATTAACAGTTTAATGTTCCACAATATAACACTACAGGCCATTTGGCAAGAAACGAGAATATAACACATTTAATAGCAAAGTAAAAATAAAAATTGCAAGATTGCCAGCGCCTTTGATTTATAATATACGATTCTTTATTTGTAGTTTTTTTATGAACGACTTTTTATTTCCTATTAAATAGTATTCATGATATCTGATACTAAATGTTCGATATTGTAACGATGTAGTTTTGAAATAACTGTTTTACGAAAAAATATAAGATGTTTTAAGTTAATCGATGACGTATTCTATACCAACTTAAGACTTACAGAATAATCAAATCATGGATAACATAAAACAATTACCTAGTGAACTTTGATGTGGTGACTTAAGTTTACGAGGAGGCGAAGGAAAACTATAAATAAACCTACTCAAAATATATTATAACATTTAACGTACTTGTTTATTTGCTAAATTAAAAATTATTTTGTTTCAACTGCAATTGTCGCTACAAATCCTAGCCATGGTAGAGAAACACGATTTTTTGGATTTCAATTCCAAATACCCGCAGTGTAACAGCCGTCGCTAAAAATTTTAACAGAAATGCTTTTTACATTTTCCAATTTATCCGTGTTATTTGAAAACATTTTCTATTTAAGTAGAAATTTTTGTAAAAAGTATTGTGCGATTTAGAACACGTTTGTCTGTTATAAAAATATTTAAAGTATTTTAGGATTTTCTTTTGCAATTTACTTCTCTCACTTCTGTACCCATACATCTACGAAAACATGATTCGCAGTTAAGGATAACTTACTTTGTCGTCGTATAATAGATCGTAAAAAAATTGTGGCGTTGTATCTGGCATGCGAGATTCACCGTACGCAATGTAAAGGATTATTAAGATATGGTCTAAAGAAAAAAATCTTATTTTAAACTATATTTTTGGTATCCCGGAATAAATTTTATTAATATTAAAATGCAATGACCGATAAGATACGAGAGTGAAATAAGAATTTAGGAACTCATGAAACTTTGACTATAAAAGTAATTTGCATAAGCAGAGGAACATCTGGCTCTTCTGAGTAATTTCGCTTTAAAGGAATACGTTGTAAAATTCTAAAAAGGAACTTTATCGGAAGAATAATGGTATCTAAAGTTTGTGCTTTTTTAAATGTTTTTAATACAGCAAATTGATTGAATATACAGATATACCTCAAAATATAAAAGAACGTTAAACAGAGTTAATTATAAGTAACTTTGGCGAAATAATTAAGTTTACTATGTTTACTTGTTCAATGTTCTTTGACAAAGTTTACTATTTAACTAGCAATCTTTGACATGCTTGGCAAATTAATTAAAACTTTGTCTTGTAACTGGCCGGCTGCAAAATGCTCCTAATGGGAAAAAATGTTGTAAATATCATACGGATTAAAAATTAAAATCAGATTTGTTTTATACTAGGAAAATGTACATTATGATAAAATATGTATAGTGGTCTTTAATGGCTTCGGAACTTAAAAAGATAAGCTATTATTAACTAAAGTGGCCACGGTTTTATAAAATATAAGTTGCGCCAACGTAGAAAAAATTGCATTGCTTGTTTGTCAATGTCTCAAGTTTTGTTATCGTCTTTTTGTGTAATTCTGTTATCGTACATGTTACATTTCAATTTCAAACGGTTACAAAAATATGACTTCATATTGCAGTTTGTGTTCTGTTCAATTTATTTATTCACCGCAAAAAGTTATCTGCATTGTTGTGAAATTAAGCAACGAAGCGTGATTTTATTATACTTCACTGTAATAGTAAAATTACACATTGCGTAGAAGTTCAATACATCTGTAAATTGCCTGTCAAGCCGGCTCCTTACGCTTAGCAAACAACAGCCAACAGCGAAAACCAAACAACAAACATGGACGTGTAGTAGGATAGCTTGTTTTTTTGGTGGTCACTGTTTGTGCTAGTATAATCGGCGTCGGTGTCAGTTTTTCTACACATATAAATGAATATTGAATAATGATCTTGCCAATCCGGAATAAACTAGCACATTCACCAAGCGTGGGGATACTTGTTTGTAATCCAGGTTTGGTACGTGTTTGATTACCATGGCTGTTTGTAGCAAACATCAAGCATGAGGAACCGGCTTGTTTTTAAAATTTTCTGTCGAATACGCATCGAATGACACTTCAGACTTAAAAATAAGTTGGTCGGTACAGGAAAGAACGATAGAAAAGACTTACAAATCCACACACATACTTATAATACCCGTGAAACATTGCTCAAACGTCATTGGGTAAAAAGAAATGGAAACGAGAATGTCCAAGAAAAAGAAATTAGAAGATTTTCCCGGCTCAGTTCATTTCCTTTAAGAAACTCTTGTCGGCAGAACCTTGTTATCTGTTAGAAACGAAGTTTTAGATAGATTTCCTTTCTTACGTTCCATTAATTTTACTAAAGCAAGAATATGCCTAGGTTTTATTGTCTTAAACATTAGACTTGTTTTAATGAATACTTAGCATTTTTGTTGGGTATAAAATGTGTAAATAATTTAAGTTTTTTTTAAACAAAATTTAAGTTTGTCACGCCGAAAAGTTTGCTGCCACTATATACATTAAAAATGTAGAAAGTTGCACTATTTTTTAAACTACAATTATTTAACTTCCTCGTAATCCATTTATGTACCTGACAAAGTGCGTTGTAAAACAATAAATTTAATTAATCATAATTTGATATTCCTAAAACGTTTTTGCGGCAACAATAAAATTTGCCAAAGAATACGTAGGAGATAGAGAAAAGTTCTCAATAAAAGAGATCTTAATGAGTTCTAGCAAACGAGGCGCGTGACTGAAATCGAAATATGTCTACCTTATTCCATAAACTCAAATACTGTCATAATTAATAAATTAATTATTAAGTTAAGTAGATTTACCAGAGTTGTTTAAATTGAGAAGATAAAAGACATGTAATTTAAATTTCTATTTACGAAGTCCATTTGCCCTAACCGTTAAATACCAGTTCGGTGTAAAATAAATTCTTGTATAAGCAAAAATCATAAATCAAATAGATTACATAAGATTGGGTCAGTGGAAATTTGTGATGATTCGAAAAGGATAGCGATAAAGAGTACGTGTTGGGATAAAATAAAACGTGACTGCGTTTACAAATAAAAATATTTTTATGTAAATATAGTTTACAGTACTTTGTAGTTGGCAGTAAAACTCCCTGTTGACTTTGATCACAGATATATTAAGTACTACAACTGAGTCTGAAAGCAAATATAGAAAACAGAGGTGGAATGATAAATTAACAGTTCAAAAAGGTGAACCTGTTTTATTATAATTAAGTTTGTAAAGCTTTGACTATAACTATTAAATTAAAACTGTTAACATTTACTGAAAATACTGTACGACAAAATGCAACATTAAAGAAACATAATAGGATTGAGCTAACCGAGCAAGGTTAGGGACTCGCAAACACTGTAATTGAGTTACTGCTAATGAATTTTGAGAGTCTACAGCCGGCATAATAATGTATAAGTAATTAAAACTCATTGTTGGGTTACTGGTACTGAATTTGTGAATACTATACTTTTTATACTTCTGGGAATACATGGAATAATCTAGAATCATTCCTGCCGCTTTCAGAGTCGTTATGATTATGAATTTTCACTTTGAGCCGTTTAAAGTCATAATAAAGAGTGCGCCAAAATTTAAATTATTCTCATTAGATTATTATTAGAATTTGTATGTCTACATTTTTTTAAGTAAGTAAATATATTTTTTACCATAACATTAAAAAATGGTCGGTTATGTAAAAATAAAAATATCAAAAAGTTGAAAAGAACTTGGGCTGATGTAGATTTCTTATCTGTGGTTCTTTACGAGGGCTCGCTCGCAAAGTACAAACATATTTTTGTTTTGAAGTCACATATTTGCTTCTGTTATCTGCAGACCACAAACCGAATTTGTTGTAAAAAAATATGGTATAATAATATTATAAAAGCAAACCAATGTAACATACCTGACATATGCTTGATTCGTGGATAGCCTCAAAAGACGAACACTTCTGGCGTCAAGGTATTCGAGCTCTACCAGAAAGATGGGAAAAAGTTGTGTCTAGCGATGGGCAATACTTTGAATGATTCATTTGTAACCATTTTTTAATAATAAAGTTATATTTTTAGCGAAAAAAAAGCGAGAACTTAGTTGCGCACCTAATAATTGTTACAGAATATGTTTATTACAATGCTAATGCTAATAATATTATAAATGTGAATGTTTAGATGGATGGATATAAGGATAAATGGACGGATGTATGGATGAATGGATGTTTATTAGAACGCAACGACTCAACGGATCTTTATGAAATTTGGCACAGATGTAGAACATGGTCTGAAAGACTACAGACCTACTATTTTTTTTATTCTGCGTGGGCGGAGTCGCGATATCTAGTTACATATAATCACAATCGCTACATATTGTTGATGATGTAAAGAGAAAACTTCAGAAACTTTCATTAATTCCAACCAGATTACAATTCTACAATGTAGTTTGCTATCTTCAAGTTTAATGGAAGCTGCAAACATATATATTTTTCTACTACACCCTGTTATATATGAGATATCATAACTTACTCTGACATATTTAATTACTTTTACCTAATGCATTTGCAAGAATTGTTCCTCATAAAATGACTCCTATTAAAACTTCTTTAATACTTTTATGGTTTAGTTCCTCCTCTACATTGTCTTTGGAATGTGTCACCGTGAACTTAGCAAATTGCATAGGAGGATCGGCAAGTCCTTAAGTTTTAAACTTCTATAAGAGCAGTTTAAAGCCATTTACAAACTATGTTAAATTACTCTCACAAAGTTTGTCCTTATTCGTCTCGAATTATCTTTAAACTGCTATAATAGGTGTTAAACAATTGTTTACTCACATACTATGTAGTTCCAGTCTTCAGATAAATTTCATGTTACGTCGTCTAAGTGAAGAACATAGAGAAAGCGGTTCGTGTGTGTTTGTTTTGTCCTACATATGTTAAACTTCGTATAATATATTTTCACTATTTATTTTTCCACTGTAATTTTTAATATAATTTAAATTTTATTTTTAGAGTAATTGTTAGAGTAATTGTGAACACAATTCACGTCAAACAAAACGCACACAATTTTATTTTTAATACAAACTATTTATTCTACCGTTTTACATGTTGTCAATTTAGTAACATTTATTTAATTTAGAATGAATACTGCCGTTTAATAATTATAATTTATAACTACCTTCCTAATATATTGCAACAAGTACAAAACATATTATGTGTTTTTTGCCGTCGTAGATACTTGTAAATTTATCCATTTTTAAATATTATTTTTAACTACATATTATTATATTTTTTTACAATAAAAGAAAAAAATGTGACGAAGGTAAAATTTTATTTTTTTTGAAGATGTGTTAATACTGTATTAAATGGGCATAAAATGGCGGCGGTAATCGCGGGTGATTTAATATCATCCGCAGGGATTACGTTGTCTATATCCAGAAAATCCTTCGTCAGAAAAAAAGATATTTTAAATCGTATTATCTAGACGTTTGGAACTGATAAATTTGATATCAATTGATTGATATAAGTATGTAAGTTTTACCAGAAGTATTCTTGTTAAAAAACTAATTTTACTTTTATGAAGTTTTTTTTTAAATATATTATAGTACTAGTATATCAAATAATACACTTACATCCAAAATAAAAGAAATATTCGATTACCTAAGAAACACTTTTTTCCGAATCTCTAGTACCTACGGAAAAACTACGCAATGATCGGAAATCGTTTTATGTTGGAAAGTCGACAGTTAAGTTAGGGGACTTTCCTAACAACTTTTGTTGTAACTTGAACCCAAATCAAAAGTTAGAGCTCGCAACTTCTACTAAAAATGTGCTTTCATTCTAATCCAATCATTAAAACGGTGTATTTACTTAATAATACTTAATTTCAATTAATTTTAAATGATTTGTAAATGTAATCAATACCAATGATAAAGACCTAAATGAAATAAATATAAAGTTAGAGATATAAAATTTCGTCACGACCCAATCTGCTTAGGGAGAGATATAATCAAGTAATTGTATTGTATTGTGATTTGGTCAGTCAGTCGGTAAATGTCGTTTTTTAACCTCGCCATTTCTTCCTGATTGTTTCCGAGATTCGTCAACATAATTATTAGGAAACTCTAGGGGACAGTTGTTTACTTCATCCCAGCTTGTTTACGTTTATTAATAAAAAAATGACTGTTGCCAAGGAAACAAAGAAATCGCAGTTTTTTGTATAAACTTCCGTAAATTGCAAATCTAAAAGTTGTTTTTTTTTTAAGCTATTTGAACGAGCACTTTCATAATATTGCTTACAAGTCGACTTACATAATGTTCAACTTTAGTAGCGACAAGAGAACAAGTTTCACCCAATTTGTCTTGAATTCGAAATATTTATTGAAAAGTTCAAAGTTCAATACTTTATTGGACGTCTCTGGACGGAAATCGTTTGTTACGACGACGTTAAAATGGAATCCAAAGTATTGTATTTGAAGAGACGATTTGTCACGTTAAGGATGTTTTATTGCAGTACATTTATGTGGAAATAAATGTATTTTTTTACATTTAAAATGCATTAATAAAAATCATAATAACTAATTTTTACTAATGACTTAAAAATCGTTGAGATCAACCAAAAATAATCGCTGGAATCGAACATAACAATTTTGATTTAGTCATTCATTTTTTAATAAAAAAAACAATATTTCTAAGTTCTGAATTAGGATATTCAAGTAAATTATATTATAAAAACGTAATACTTTGTAATAAAGTAAGAGACATTAATTATTCGCAAAGACTAGTTAGTTTTCCTTTGACTTTCATTCATTTGTATGCAAGTTGATTGGGCAATCTCTAAGCTGTCTAGAATTTCTAATTTCGCCTCAGCCACCTGTTTCAGAAAATACATTTGCATTTTATTTAATACGCTGAATGCAAAGCAATTAAATATATATTAATTTGTTTTAAGTTCTTCTCTTTATCTTGAGTTTACTGGATACTTAAATGAAGTAAAAACTGCAAGAAACAACTACAACTTTATTATGAAAAATCAGTTTTGATAGAGAAAATTTTAAAAGTTCAAATATCCAACTAATTTACTTTATTACTTCTATTTATAATAGTTAGTCTAGACTTAAATGTTTAGTTATCTTTATCTAGTTAATAATATTGCAAGGGTGCAATTGGTAATAATATTATGAAATACCAACTTTTAATATAATAGCTACAGAATATGAAATTTACAAAATTATATTATGACCACGCAGCATTCATAATATTGAATATGGTATAAGCTTGACGACACACCTGTAAATTAAAAAAAAATTGTTCATAAAGACCTAACAATTTACATACTAAGTTACTCAAAATGGACAAGCTTTTCTTTAGGAAAATATTGGACAATGATTTGTTATGTTTTGTCGTGAAAAATTAGTATCTTTTCAAAGTATTCTTTTAGACTAATAAATACTTTATCGAGCCAATATTCATGTCATAATGCTTAAAGAAGGAAAAGCTTAAATGAAAATCGCAATAGCGTAAGAGAATACTAACAGAAACAGATTTCTGATATAAATGAAATGAATGAACGGTACCTCAGCAAATGTTGCGAGGTTAACTGGGTGGAATATAGTTCTCATGCTAAGCGGTATGCCGCATCTTGCCAACATAAACAAGACGGTCCTCCTTATTTGAATATTCGGCTGATTCTCCCAACCGCACGAGTAAATTGCTTCTCGCCATTCGTTACTCTAAACCAAAGATAAAAACTATTATTAAATCTTTTTCTGTATTTTTTGTACATTTCAAATCTATTTCAGCAATAGAAACATATTCATGAAGTACATCGTTTGACTTTATAATCGTGGCTGTCGCCTGCGAATCCATCCGCGCGTGATTAAAAAAAAATTAACGAGTAGCCTATGTGTTCTTTCAGACTATGTTCTATATTTATGCCAAATTTCATCACGATGCGTTGACCCTTTCCGGTAATACCTTCAAACAAACATCAATCCATCCATCCATCTAAACATTCGCATTTATAATATTAGTAAGAAAGATGTATGTATTTTAAATTAGTGGTGGGCATACCTTATCCATCAGTAGGTTACTATAGTAGCACGGAATCAAAAAGAGAATTATATATGACCCAAAGAAACATGTGAATTCTATATTGAGCTCCAAATTTTTCAGTGACTGAAATAAAAAAGACTATATTTTACAAGGCTACTGGCATTTTGTGAACTTAAGTAGTTACCTGGCTGTACTAAGTAACTTAAATTAAAAAATAATAAATAATATAAATAATATGTAGTTCCAGTATATAATAATATACTACAAATGTTTTGCCTCGCAAGAAACAAGATTTAATAAACAGAAGAGGCATTTTAAGAAAAGATTAAATGTATTATGTCGTATATAGGTATATATGTATTGGTACATACTTGTAAGATTTGAAAAGCAGAGAATGGTAATAAAAATACTGTTGTTTTCATATTGAATTCAAATAATTCCCGAAAGTTTGATTGAACAGAATTATGGAAACTGTAAAGAAATAACATTATAACACGATTGTAAATGTATTTACGTTAATATAAAATACATTGTAAAAATATATTTCTCAGTGTGATCACTAAGATTTGAATATATCGAATCTTTGAATAAGTGTGATATTATTTTCCTTTACATTGTTTTACACGAGAAAAATGGTGTTATCTAATACTTGTGCAGTTAACAACAATAAATAACATACTAACATGTATATTGCTTGTAGTCTTTGGTTGATCTCTTTTAATTTTCCACAGATCACATTATGATCTGTAACTTCCACCATTACGTTCTTCATTCGCAAACTCAATATTTCAATTTGACCACAAACGTGCAATAGAAATATTGAAGCCAAGGGATCGAATCCCACATACACAGATGTTGCGTACATATCAAATATTAAACAATATAAAAATAAAAATAAATACATATAGAGATTTTCTTTGTGAGTTTCTATCGGGGATGGATAAGCCATATCATACATTGGCACTATTTTAAATTCACCACGAATAAGTGAACAGATCATAAAAAATAAAGCTTTTAAAGGAAACATAGCACCGGTAGTACATGCTGCAACTAACCAATAAAAACAAACATTCCTTCCCTTTTTTGAATATAGTTGAATTATTTGCTTCTCTTCTTCTGTGTAATTTTCAACTGCGGCATAATCTTTATCCATAATTTCAATATATTTTTTCATTGAATTTCCATTACGGAGCAGGACATAGTTTTTAAAACAAAGAGTCAAATATACAGTAGCTAGGCAGCCGTTTTTGATAGCTTCCGTATATTTCCCATCGCGAATATCATGACAAACAATTGAATTAATAAGAAAAATAAAAAACACAGTGGTAAGAATGACGACTAAAATAAATTTTGCAATCCATTTTTTATCGTGCTGTAAATTAGGATGGGCTCCATTAAAACGTAAAGCCCACGTTGATATTTTAAATTGATTTTCAAATTTTAACATCATAAAAAATAAGTGTTAAAGTGTTTCCTAAGAACAACAACGACGAACTGAGGGATCAACGACGAAGTGAACATTAAATAAGGGCATTAAATATAGTGCAATCAAGTCTCTGTGAATTACTTTATGTGTTTGACATTTAATGATAAGCTCAGTGATTTGCAATTTATAAAATGTTATGTACTATACTTAAAGACATGCATAAAATTATTATCTAAAGCTTGGGTTTCCATTACTGAAACATATGTAACAAATCACATTGTTGTCTCAACATTTTCAAAGAAAAAGAGAAAAATAACAATATAATGTTGTAAAAGTTTATTGCCAATGGAAACCTTCGTTAAAGTATCACTTTGCGCATCATCATTAGGCAGTGATGTTGATGGGTAGATACATAGATAAGTGACTTGTTACGAAACATAACTAAAGCTATGTTATTATCGAGTGATACGTTTTGACACTGATTATAGTTGACTCAAGGGTAGCTTATGACAAGTTAACAGTAATTTGTGAGAAAATAGTGCACTTGACAGTAAATGATAAGTCGATGTAATAACTAATTCCGTACAATCATACGAAAAGCTTCGAAATAGATAATTTTATCGTTACTAGTTAAAACTAATGTGTTGCTACCTCTGAAGATAGATTTTCTGCAGCATTTTTCTATTAACTTTTATGTTGAAAAAAAGCCACCAAGCAAGGACCCTCTCTTTAAGAAATTTAGTTTGTGTATAATTTAATAATAAGTAGAATAAAAAAAAGTAAAATTTTTATTTATATATAAATAAAAATGCCACTAATTCTACATCTAAATAAATCTTTAAATACTATAAAACTTGTCTAAAAGCTTGAACATTTCTTGTAACGTTTCAGCGTTAAATCAGACAAATCGCGGACCGAAAGGATTTGTGAGCACAATAACATTAAGACACTTTGTATGAGGAAAATAAAGACATTTACCAGCTTAAGTTATTTTGTAAGTAAATAGGACTTTAAAAGGAAATGATATTTGACTGCAGTAAAATCATAGTATTTTCACGATTTGAACTTTTTCTAAACCTATTAATTCATTACTTCTTTCCCTAACAACAATCTGTTTTTTTTTTATTTTATTTTTATTGATGTGATGTTTATTGCCGCATTCAATGTCGTTCAATAATCACTCAATTTTCGACGGATTTCCCGTACTAAATTTAGACTAACAATCGCACTTAAGACCATTAACAACTTCTGAGTGGAACAGAGCAAAAGTTAAATTTTAGCATATTAAATAGATTGTTCAGTCATGTTTTTAGTTTTTTTGTCTCAATATATGCCCATCAAAGGGTCTGCAAGACGCGAGTCCTTCGTGGCGATCACCTCTGAATTACTGTGTAATTACTAATCAACATTGATTATTGCTGCCAATTTCATGATATTACAAAATTAATTAAACAAACATTAGATCCGCCGACTATCGTTACCCAACAGAAGTTTGTCAGTAATTTAATAACTACACTCCCGTACGTCGTCTTCAATAACATTGTAGTTTATATTTCATTAGTTTGTTAACTTCGCAGCGTATACTATATTAAATTGAAACAATATATTATTATAATAAAGCATCAATATTGAATATATTATTAATATGATATGTGAGAATGTTTCATTAAGTATTTTAATTGTTTAGAATCTGCGCCATCACTTATTTAACATTAAAAAAATTACGCAAAAATATTTACTTATTTGTAACAAATTCTGAAATTATTGAATCTTTTCCATACATTTTTATTTTGTAAGATTTTTTATATTCTAACAAATTTCTGGTGCCAAATGCACTTTAAATAAATAACAAAAGTCATGAACTATTAAAATAGCATAATCTTCAGTTTATTTTTCGTAGTTTAAAGTTTTTATAATAATTTCGTAAAAGTGTTTTTAATTCATATCCTTAGAAAGATTTTGATTTGGTAAATATTGGATTTTGTTATCTCAAAGCAAGAGCTTTTGCCAGTTTTTTTTTTTTATAACAGAAGGGGGCAAACGAGCAGCGGGAACATCGAGGTGTCCAACGACGCCCTTGGACATCAGCAATACCAGAGGAACCGCAGATGCGTTGCCGGCCTTTGAGGTGGTGATAAGCTCGCTTCTTGAAGGACCCTAAGTCGTAGCAAAATGTTACGACAAAATTGCGCTAAAATTCTCACCTTGCCGACATAACACTTATCATATCAATATATCAATTGATATATTTTACGCAAAACTGGAGGCCAACGATAACCTGTTTTAAATAAATTTCCAATTTTCAACTGACTTTTATGTACCTGGTTATAAATAAAAATTGTTTTTTATTTTTATCTTACGTTATACTGTTGTTCCGATTTCATCAATTACAAAACAGTTCCATATTCATTTTATGGTTTATGAATATAAGTCTTTAGTAAATTACGTATATAATCCTGATCGTATCAATTGAAAAATAAAATTATATTAATAGTAAGCTGTTGGAAAATCATGTCGCAAATCAATAAAATGGGTCACAGTAACGAGACAGAAACACCATTTATGTCTAAATCGCGGAAACGGAAGGAGGAAAAAAACGTAATGCTCGGAAATCCTTTTATGTTCGAAAGCTTATGGTGAAGTTACAGAATTTGTAGAAGCCTGTAATCAAAATGTATCGCAATTTTAACAATATCTATAATAATTCCTATTTATATAACGACACAAAATGACGAATAGGTCAATATTTAGGTTATTTTTATTGCCAATTATATTCACGAAACATGAATTTATAAACAGTTGAAACCAAACGGTAATAATTATATTTGTATAGACGCTACAAACAGATTGCGGATTTTCTCACAAGAGTTTTCTTGTTACAGAGCATTTAAAGTAGATGTAAAGATTGCAGCTAATTGAAGTTACTAATCAAATTTAAATTGCGACACAGACATGTTGATTACAATCATTTACAACATACGTAATCAGAAATTCAAATGCAACACTTAAACCCGTACAGTACAGGGATGCGGTGGTGAACAAATGCCACGTGACACAATATTTTGGGTACATCTTCTTCTTCTTCTTCTAATGCCTCTCCATTACTGGAGGTTGGCCGTCAGCTCAACGAACACACACACATCACTGATCATAAATTTATTACACAATATGAAAAAAGTGTGAGTGTATACATAACATTTTATAAATTGCAAATCACTGAGCTTATCATATATATGAGACGCGAACGTAAGTGATGGTTTCCAATAATCAAAAAGTCAAAATTATTTAATAGCAAGTCATAAAACTTTTCGTTAGAAAAATGAAACATTATTAAGCAGGTAAAGGTTCGTTATTTAGCATATTTATGACTATATATAATGATGGTAATGTTTGGCAACATAACGAAAACTTACAAAGAAACAACAACAAGAAAATATATTTAACTAATTCATGATATGTGCAGAGCGGTTGCAAGTAGCGTAATTTACATATTCCTAGTTTACTAGAGGCTTACAAAGCCGTTTGAAACTCGACTAGCTCGCAGACTTCTCCAGCCCAATTTGCTTAAAGTCTAAACGACGTTTCGACGACGTTGGATATTTTAGCATTTTAGTAAATACAACCACGACTACTATGCTTCTAAACTAAATTGACAAAAAAAAATTATCTAAATGCCCCTTGACATTTAAATCAATTTTTATCAAAGTTCCATTAAAATACCAATGTACTCGATTGAATCACTTCTAAATCAAAATATTTGCCTCGACGTTAAAATTGAGATTCACTCCCGTGTATATGGCGGCTAATTTACAATTTTATATATAAAATTCTTGTGTCACAATTTTAGTTCCCATACTCCTCTATAATATATTTTTAGCTAGTTTGAATGTAATATAAAGCATAATAATATCAGCACTCTAGTGTTAGTAACCTGAATGGGTGTTTCCCGTTGGACAGATCGGACCACCGTTCAATCGGCCCGATGGGATCTTTTTCCCATTGGGCCGATAGAATTGAACATCCGCGTGAATTTACTCTATTATTGTCTATAAGTGTAGAGAATTTTTTAAAAGGTAGTATTAACACTTACTTTTTTTTACTCCCGATTATAATGAGATGTATATTTTTACAAATTGCCCTGTCTGCAACTAATAATAAGGGCGCTGTGTTTGGCACATTTCACTTTACGAGCCGCCGTTAAGTGTTACACTCGGTCGGGGTAAATTAATTTACTTTAGTGCCGTGAATAATAAAATTCTCATCTCTCTTTTCTAGCTTTGAACTTACTTAAATTAATTTAAGTCGATTTAAATATTCTGATGAATTTTTTTATACGCAAAATACGTACTAAACTTTGATTTTTTTCATTGTAAATTCCAAAATTATTGTATTATTTACAATATAACAGCAATAAAGGCTTATTTTATTTTATTTTATTTATTTTTATTTATGATCCTCATATCATCAATAAGTAGGCAACATATTAAAAACACATTGTTATAATCTGCTTCCATACAAATAGGAAGTACTTTTTGCAATAGCACATCTTAAAAGTTTTTATACATCAATTTATTTATTTTGTGTTTGTTTATTTGTGCTATGTAAAGAGTCTTATATGTAATGTATCTTTAAATAGACATAACTATGCATTACATTTGTAAGACTTCACAACATGGCCTTGTTACGCTTATTCTGATAAATTTTTATTGCAAAAAATAGTCAGACCGTTCAGAAAAAGAACTCAATACGGATCTTTTCACTTGTTGTAATTAGTCATTCTGTCAATAATGAACGATTTTGAAATAAGACGAGAAGATGTGAATATACTGTGAACATTTTCTAGTAATATTATAACTTAAGAAAACTGAAACATTAAGACATTTAACTTAAAGTATGTGTATGTGACTAATACTTTATGCTTAGCGTGTTTCCTCTCTGGTTTCAATTGCAATCCATATTATAAAAATGTACCAACTATCACGTTTTAACTACAATATATACATGTACTATGTAGCTGTTTAATGTCCGTATATTAACACGTTAAATAATATTTTTCGAAGCATAGGGGTTTCCCTAACGTGAAAATGACACAAGTTTTCAGAAAATATGGCTGCCATACAAAATATGAATGAATTAAACATTCTTTTAAATAAGTTCTCGAAATTCTGCTCCGGCTTCGCCAAGTCAAAAACATTTCCCGAGTTTATTCTTAATAAGTGAATTTGGATATGACACAAATTAGGAGGAAAAATATTATGTTAATAAATCAAATTTTTTGAAGAATACACAATTGTATTTGTTTTTCATAATATTAGAATTAGTATATCTTATAATATTGATCTCCAGAACGGCTGCATGGATTTCGCAGAAATTTAGCATATAGATGTAGAACATTTGGGCTATATGCTAATTAATTTTTTTTAATTCCGCGCGGATAGAGTCGCGTATGACAGCTAGTATACAATAAGGATAACTTCATTGTCAAACTTAACTCTATTTAAATCTCTGTTTAACACATATTTTCATCTCTATGTTGTCAAAGATAATGACAGGGATATGTTTCATACAGAGATTCTGGCCTCGGGAACCCAGGGTAAGACGAAAAAATCTATTTGTTTTTAATAAAGATAACAATGATAAATAGTGCATAAACGTCGTATAATGTACGTAATAATTTTGTATTCTCTCCGGGAAGTTTCCTCGTGTTGTGTTTCACATAAATCTTTTCAAGATCTTATTTTCTAACACTGTAGCCGATGGAATACAAATAAGTATCGCGATTTGTCTCGGACATGCACAACTTCGCAATGTTTGGTGTACTTTTTTGTTTAAACTTTATTTATAGTTTAAACAAAAAATACACATAACATTAATAATAGAAGTAATCCAATATGGCGGATGACATAATTTGGTATCACCCTAACTTTTATTTACTACACGTACACATAAGATAAGTCCATAAGTTACTCTATATTTAATTATAATAAAAATAGATTAATAAATATTTTAACTTTGAAATAGAAATATTATTGAAAGCTGTTCCTTTGAAAGCTTTTCTCTTTGTTTCTCTTTTCAACTCAGTTCAAAATCATTTTTAATTAATTAAACGTTGTAGAACGATTTTAATTTCCACTAATTTCGAGACTACAGTATTGGTAGTAAGTATGTACACCTTCAAGATATTTTTTTTTTCATTGACGATTGGTATTTAATTTGACATAAGTTAAATTACGAATTTTTTTTTGACTGTAGGTATTAAAATCACGAATGACTACTAAGTGTGAAAAATTTAGTTCAAGAAATCACATCTATTTCTTTATAGCGCTGATAGTACGATGAAATAGAACTAAAACTATTTGGATTTGTAATAATAAACATTACTGTACTTTAAAGAAAAGTGTTTCATCCGTTTTAAATTGGGGTTATTTCAAATATGTAATCAAATACGTGTTTTAAACCACGAATTTGAGTTCTATTCACGCGTTGATATTGTGTAATTCAAAATCGAATTCTAATTATTGCAACATGCTGAACAAAATCATATCCCGCGTCGGAACAACATCAATTTCGAATAAAACCGTCGACAGACAATCGGATGGAGCATCAGCGTAGGTATTTGTGGCAATATCGAATGGGATTTGAACTTCGCAGTCGTGTCACGTCCCTCAGTTCCGGACATTTATTAAGCTCCACATTATTTCAAGAACATTCCGATTACATCACATAACGATATTGTCTGACTGATTACTAGTTATAGTTGGTAACGTCTTTCACTTTAATTAACTAAGTCGTTTTGTTATACCAATTATTTATACATCTTCTATCTTAAAAGTGTGCATCTCTTTAATATAATACGTCGGGTGGTAAATCATAGATTTTTTTTTCATGTTTTTTTTTTCATTTCCAACCGACATGCATGTACACGTAGATTTATGAATAAAGAAGAAGCGAGAAAGGTGTGTTAGGACCTCCCCAAATGAACCTCCATGGACTCTACCTACCCCTCTGGGTTACGGGCCTGAGTTATGTTGTTGTTTACTTTTGCCAGAATGTAAAATACGGATTCTTTTTTAGGTTTTACAGATTTGTACACATGAACTTTTATGTATTAATTTGGTTACTTAATTTTGAATTCATATTGCTCAAAATGTCTACCTAATTTATTTAAAATTTATGATTGAAGTTCTCATTATTAAAGATAAAAAGAAATATTCTGTGCATAAACTCTATAACTGTACAATTAAAGTGGTGCTTTAAATTGTAAAATGCAAAAAGGATTTTAGAAAATATTCTGGCTGCAGCTGTTTCAGTATGGATCTGCGGAATTTAAATTCAACAAATGTGTCGGAAACATCGCTGCGGTGTGGAAATGTATTTATAACGACCGCCTTAAACATCAATTCTGTCTAACTACAAAGATAAATCTAAAAATAGGCACAAAAAGAACGGGAATGTAGAATTATTTTGTGATTTTGTTATATTTTAATTAAATTTCTTACATATTTTTTTTTAACACGCATCTTTCCTTCTTTCACTTCTAGTCCTCTAGTCTAGGAATTATCAAAAGATAATTTTAACTAAGTACCTGTATTTTTTAATCTCTTCAAGATTATTTAATTTCTTCAAGATTAATTATTTTTATATATATTTCTTTTTAATTTACTCGATGATTAAAAAAAAATCATCAGTTATTCCTTAGGGCCGAATGGTACTTTAGATGTTTCGTAGATAAATTATATCTGAGAAGACTGATTGTTATCTGTACTGAGTGATTTATATGGTAATTTCTCAAATAGACGAGAATCCCTTTTCAATGTTTTAGTTTTGGTACTCATTATTTACGTGAATAGAAAATGTATTTGATTTAATTTCATCGCTCAATAAACTTTACAAAATATTTTGTTATCTCTGGCATTCTAGAAGCGCCTGCTGACATTCTAATCCATATACGATATTAATGTTTGTTTAAAAATAATTTCATTGACTGAGCTGATGAAAAAATAGGCACAAAAAGACAGCCTTGTTTGGTCGCCTCTTTCCTTAGCGTTAACTTCTTGGTTTTAGCGCCAAGAGCTAACAACTCTTCTCTACCATTGGGCAAACGCTCACTTTTTAGTCATTCTATACTACGTTTAACGTTAATGCGGGCGGAACTAAAAAAAAGCTTAATAAGTAGCCCACGTTCTACTTATATCACCGAGATCTATGTAGTCGTTCTGGTCAAACCTTCTAACTTCCATCAATTCATTCATCCATCCATCCATCCATTTATAAGATAGTGTAGAATACAGAATTCACTTTCTTGTATTATCAAACACCTCTATGAATATAGGTATCTTAATTACCAATAAGTGTCTCGAAGTATTATTAACAGGTATGTATTCAATTGTTTAAACAAGTTTCGGATGTTTGTACGGTTATTTGGGCACTGTCGGCTCACTATAATGAAATTCTATCACGTGTAAGGCATCTGATTGAATTAATTTCAAAGACTCGCAACTAATTCGTGAAACATGTCAAAGTTGATGAAATTACTAAGGTTAAATTCATTTAGACCCGTCACGTTTATTTAAATTACACTAAGATACTGATAAAGTAGTACTTTGTTAAGGACTTGATTTAATAATAATAATAAATTTGTTCGCGCTAACGCGCGTGGACTAGATAGTTATACTAATAAAAATAATTAAGTTATAATTGAGAAACGATTTTCAGGGTTGGTACGACGTCAGTTACCTGAATTATTAAAACATACGGACACCTAACATTGACGTACTTGTTACGGATGACATTGTATTGAATCAATAGTATACTGACGCATTTGGTACGCCACCAAAAAACACCTTAGGACTTGGTAAAGTTGTTAAGTATTTTCTTTCATACTATAATAATGTATAATATAATAATATATAATATGATTTTATGATAACAGAAAACTAAACTATACTTAAAGCTTACTTACGAGATGTCAAATGACAGATACACTATAGTTCCAAAGTAAGCATAAATATTAATCTAAATTTCAAGTGTTCAAGGCATCTCTATATCGGCGTCGGAAGATCTCGGTATACCAGAATCGGAACGCCTCTTACCATCCTATTTGCGGGAATTAGACTACGAAACCTATTTGATAGGTAAATGGAACGTCGGTAAATCTAGACAGCACTATCTCCCTATTCACAGAAGCTTTAACACGTATTATAGATTCCTCGATGTGTCTATAGATTACGCATCGATTTGATAAAAGTAAGCAAACTCTAATTATAAACTTTCCGTTTAGTGCTACAAATTAATTAGAATAAACGTTAACTATCAAAACCGTGTAATTGCTATATAATTTTCCATACAGACAAATACAAAATCCAAAATATTCTCATCATCTTAATTAATCTGTATAAGTTTATCAAGATCTTAAATAATTCATGAAATATACACGAATAATCCTTTCAAACAACACAATTTCACCAGGCGCTCCTAATTATTGCTCTTGTTTTAGAAATGGAATGGATCCAATGCCTTTGGTTTAAACTTGTACAACAATACAGAGCCCGTGGAAGATCAAAGTGGTCATGTCACAGAAAAGCCGTTGAAAGTGCGTGACTTTAATTAGAATTAAGATTTGGTAGAGCTTTTAAAGTTAAAATAGGTACAAAGATTTAATATAATATAGAACTTTACTCATAAAAAATACCTATTTAATTATTTATGTGAAATATCTTTCAAAACTCGTATAAAATGATTTTTTTATCGCAGTCTTTTTGAATTAAATGCAAATTTACTTATTTAAAATTTATTTCAATATTACGTATGTTTTTTATTAAATGGCGTTACATTTTTTCAGTACTGTCAAAGTAAAACAGAACAGTACCTTTATATATCCAGTTGTCGCTCGCTGCCTCACACACGGGCGGAGGTTTGGTTAATCTTCAAACGCCTGCGGATACTATCGCGGCAAATAGTCACATCGTACATTCCACTCGGCGAACTTATGCGGGTAAGATAATAAAGACAAAAATGTGACCCTTGTTTAATGTTCATTTTACCCCACATTTGATACAGTTAACAAACATTGTAAGTGAACAGAATTTTCTGATCCGTTTCATTCAGTGTTATGCATACTTGATCAACATTTCATTTGACCAAACACGTCTTACTTTAAACCACTGTTTTGTGAAAAAAAACAATTTTTAAAACAATTTGCATTATAAAATTCATAAAGGCACTGGTTTAGACAGAATCGTTGGCAGCATTGTTGCAGCTTTATCTGAAAACAAAATGCTGCAGAATACAATTATCGTTATCGTTTCGAATAATGGCGCCTTAACTACTGGAGCTTTGCAAAATTTGGGCTTTAATTTTCCGTTGCGAAGCGTTAAAGGCACACCTTGGGAAGGCACAATAAGTTCTCTTGCACTCTTATGGAGTCCTATGTTACCTAATAAAATTATGAATGAAGTATTTCTCGTAGCCGTGGGCCAAAATTAATACACACAGCTGGTGGCCCCAATAGATGGAGGTAACTAATGATTGTCACTAAATACGTCAAAAAATCTAAATGTTAAGAAGTAGTACTGGCAGTTGACAATCTCAACAGTAGGGAAGCTTATATAATTATATGAGGAAAATTGATGAAGAAAATAGTGGTTATTACGGTAAAGAGTTACAAGCTTTGAAAAAAGATCCGCTATCGTATGAAGATATATTATTGAATTGTAGAGTAAGGAACGTGCTGCGAGATAAATTGGGTTTGTCGCTTGAACCGGAGTCTATTACTACTAAACGGAAGGAATTGAATTTATCAGAACTACACATATTTCAAAGTGCAGACATTTGTATTCCTACTAAAGGTATACCAACCTAGTGTTAATACAAAAAGTTAATACTATCTTTCAGTATCTACTAATGATTTTTTATTTGGAAAAAGCCAATTTGCCAATCCATTAGAAGCGCATGATTTGCGAAACGAATGTATATAAATAAACGGTAAACTGTTTTACTTCAAAATTATTGTTGAAAAAGTAAGGCGCCTCATAATTTTTACTTCTGCATAATAAAATCACAACTTAATGTATTAATTGCAATATTTTTATAGCTGTTATTCTTTCTTAAATAAATCAATATAACCACTGCAATTAAATGAAAAGTGAGAAAATAGGTTAAATAAGTAAACCATTAATATTCAATTTAGTCGGTTGATTTAATATCGATTTTAGAGAAAAGTTTATAGCGGAAAAGTTCCCGTTAGCTGCACGCATATTGGCCGCAGGCCAGAGTTTCGGCTGCTGCGTTCACTAACAACTTTATTATGCATTACCCAGTTTCGTGTTAACCTAAATAAGCAACAGTTCACTTGCCAAGTTTTAGCTTTACATTTTCATTAGATGATGCTTCCATCGTCACGCGCTGCCAATTAACAGGCTTAGTGGGAATTTCGTGAATTTTTAATGGATACCAAAATGTTACATCGTCATTCTAGTCTCACATACAAGGTCGCGAAATAATTGCCACGCTGAAATGTCAGTGAAGCTTAGGTACGATCAATGTAAACTTAACTCTAAAAAGAATATGTGTTTTAAATTTAATATCAAAGAAGCGAAAATAAGTATAAAAATGAATTGACAACTGCAAATGTTACAAGACTTTAGGGTAGTTATAAACAGTAGAATGATAGATTTTGATTGAATAATCAAAATAACAAAGTTAATGTATGTACATTAACTTTTGTTATTTATATTAGTAATCTTACTATTATTATTATTATTATTACTGTCATAGTATTTTCTGATTACCTTGACTTTTGGCTAAAAAATAAACGGATATATAAAAAAAACACACTCAAAACTTAAAAGTCTTCGCAAAAAAGGTTGATTTAATAACGATAAACCGCAACGGGTCATAATCTGTCGCCGTCACGTTTCGCTGGGACGAGAAAACACGCATTGTTCGAAGCAGGTATAATGTAAAGGGTCGTTTTTTTTTAACGCCACGTAAGTGATGATCACAATATTTATACGAGGAATTTAATAAAATATATCTTTTAATTATATGATTAAACATTCTTTCCTATATTAATAGACTGGGTGTTATCGGTCTTGGAGCAAGAGTGTGCATTCGTACATCGTAATCGAAGAAATTTTTAATAATAACTTAAAGAAAATAGTAGAACTAACTTGTTAGAAAACTACTGATAATAAAATAGTTTACTAGAAAAGTCATTCCAAGCCAAGACTTTCGGCGAGCTTGTCCATTTGTTCTTGATTGTTTTCTTTTTTTTATAGGCCATATTCGTGTCATGAGCTTACTTTTATTGCGAAATTAATTCATTTTTAAAGTTCAATACCTTTAAAAATCAGATAAAGTTGTGTATCAAAGTCAAACCTTTGTTTACAAAAAGACCGTTGATATAACGGAGCTACCTGTGTTGCACAATTCGTTATTTTTGAATCGAGCTTAATATGAAATCGTCGATGACCATACGACTGGCTAGTGGCCATTTCAACGGTCGTGTTCGTCGCGTGCGTGAGCGGGAGAGGAACATTCGTCTGCGTCAACGCGTCAGTGCCTCCCGCGCCATACCGCGGCATAACTTGCCGCGCGTTTCGTTGTTACGCGCGCCTATCTCGCAAATACTTCAATGTATTTCGCGTGTGCAAACTAGTGTTAAACTTTGGATGTTTGTACAGCAATCATGGGTGGACTAAGTATTGTGCTATTGTTTGTGATGTCGTCGAGTCTGGTTGTCGCAGAGACAAAAATGACTGTCGCAGAGAAACTTCAAGAGGACGCAGACCTCTCACAGGTAACTTGGAAACTTTCGCTACTTTTGTGAGTTGATAACTCTTTGAAACAATGTTTTGCAGAATAAACGTATTTAAAAACTTTACTAACTTACGTAAGTATAATATATTTGAACTAAGTTTATACAGTTTAAATTTATTTATATTTTAGTTATACTTCTAATTAAATTAATAACTCGTTAATTATTTTACAAATTAAGCTAGCAAGTTACATCTAACCATACTAAACATTTTAAAATTAAAATATACCTATGTATAGGATTATTTTTAATTAATAATAAATTATCCTTAACCAATTTCAAGTACCTATTCTAAATTAATGACTTGTTCCTATTCATTATATTCGTTAAATTTGGCGTTATTTTGTATTTGGGCGTAAGATTATAATTTTATTAGCCTTTAAATAATAAAACTTAATGTTGTTAGCATCAAGTTGCTAGGTGTGTCCTATCTACTTTGCGCAGTTTTCTCGTAGCTTATTAAATTAAGCGAGGATCGCACCTTGACATATATAGCATACATAACACTGCATCGGTACATTATTTACTTTAATCGAATTAAACACTTTTATGTAATCCAGTTCGACTCAGAGTGATATTTTCATTATATTTTATTTCTTCAATGTTTTTCCGTCATGATTTTGAACTGACCATTTAAAGACTATCTTAGTTTTTACTACTTTGATATTACAAATAGATGGATGGATGTTTAATAGAAGATATATTTGAAACTATTCTACAGATCTTGATAAAATTTGAATTAGATGTAGTCTGGACAAAGTCTGGAAGAACACATAGGCTACTAAGTTTTTTTAATTACTTGCGGACGGAATCGCGGGCGACAACATGTATTAAAATATGAAAACTACTTATGTACACATACTCGTATGTATTAGATGTCGTATTACGCAATAAGGTTTTAGTATGATTAATTATTGTTAAAAGAAGGATAAGTGAAGGTCTTGCAACTGATTTTATTTAAGTATCTCTCTATCAAATATGGTTTATAAATATCGTAAATTAAATGCTAAACATCTTAACAAGTATAATCCTAACTGTGGAAAGTCGTTGCAGTAGGCATTGCTTAGGAAATAAGTGGTCTCAACTTCTAAAGCTTTGAACGTCGCGTATTATGGTAGGGCAGTGGAACTAGAGGCAGTGGCTTCAAAGTCATTCGAATATCTTAGTAATCAAAAAATAAATACACATTGTTTAGTGAAAAAAGATACAATTAAGCTACAAAATTCTACTTCAATTTTTAAAAACGCGCAATTATCAATATGTTTTGTTATTGACAAGATTCTGATGATTTTATGGGTTACTTTTCTTTTAATATAGCAACGTTTCTCGTCGTTAGAAAAAATAACGTAACACAAAATCTCTACTTGAACGACTTAGACGTGTATAACGTCTAATTGAATAAAAATAGAAACTTCAGTATTATTAGTAGTGCTTAGTTTTTCTATAAATATTATCAAACAGTTCCAATGGAAACTTTAAAATTAGTAATGAATTATAGGAGTTTGAACTATCTATATATTTGTATACTTGAATATTAAACGAGGAAGGGTAAAGATGCGAGCATGAGATTAGTAGTGTTCGTCAAATAAGTTTGTTTCTCAAATTTTAAGGCAACGATATAGCTTCTTTCGTTAGAAGTTAGAGGAAGTTAGAGACTCCTTTCAATAAACCACAAAAGTAGCTTGATTTTATAATGCTTCAGAAAAAACTGTATTTATCTATGTTAGCTTTTCTATAAGATAAATAATATCGTAGTAGTCCACGGTGCCTAACACAATTTACCGAATCAGGTGCGATTGTTCTGGATTACTAGTTTATTCATTGGAAAAGAAATGGTACATTGAATTTATGAGTAATCTTATTAGTCATAGGGGAAATGGGTCAGATATAAACGTAATAATGTCTAGAGATTTGTCTCGCATGGAAAGGCAGTGACTTTAGCTGACTAATATTTAATTAAGTAATATTTCGTGTTTTTATACATACGAGTATGTGGGCGTTTATTTCGTATTATCGTTATATTTTCAACAATATAACGATGGAAATTTCTTGTAATAATAGATTAAGTACGCTTGAAAACTCATCATCATCAGCTCACTATACGTCCCCACCGAGGGGCTCGGAGCCTACCCTTTATCATCATCATCATCTTGAAAACTCAGTACAAGTAAATTAAAATATTTATTAACAAAAGTTGGTCTATGATAAAGGAACATAACGGTAGCCTAGTAAAGAATATTGTAATGGAGGAGCGCGCAGTTTTGCTTAATTGGACAGACGTCTCAAACGATTACATCCGGTACCGTTCCAACTTCAAGACAACTCGACCTCATAAAATCTTTCGAAAAAAAAAAGAATATATTGATGCATGACAACAAGTTATATCTCGTTTCAATTGAATACCTAAAGTATGTAAACAGAGAAATGTCACAAATATTGGTGATGTAGTTAAATAGATTCTGAATGTTTGGCTAGGTCCCGATAAGTTTAAAAAAATGTTAATTCTTTTCGCTTCAAAAGTATTACGTAGTAACACATTTTTAGTTACACCGAAATATTTAAATTCAAACGGGAAGTATAAGAGCTTGGAGCATCCAAGGCAAGCTCATGTTACTCGCTTCCTTCAAGGAATAATTACATTGGACAACGGGTCCTTTATCCAATCAACGAGCAGTTTAATATCATTTGAGATCCCTGATCGTTATGAAGAATGTTTAAATCAAATTACGACGATTTTATGATTATATTTTAAATTGTTCGATGTATGTACATTATACGTTGTATTATATATTAACATAAATTAATGATTAAATTATGTATTATTTGACTTTTTTAAGAATTAAAATCTCATTAGAAATATTTTCAAAACGCGGTTATACAATCACAACATAAATAATTTCTTTAACATATTTGTTTTTATTTAATTTATTTGCATTTTCGTACGTCGCTATAATAATTAAATTCAGTGGAAAGGTTATTAATAACTTAAAAGGTCGTGCAATCCATATAATAATGTAAATGCGAATGTTTAGATGGATAGATCGATGTTTGTTTTAAGGTATGACCGGAACGATAGAACGGATCAAGCTGAAATTTGGCATAGATTTAGAACATTGTCTGGACACATACGATTTTAAAAAAAAAATTCCGTTCGGACGGAGTCACGGCGACAGCTAGTAAGCTTTAAAAATGTAGACATGAATTGATTATTCAAACTATTATCGATCAAGGGTTCGCTCATACTGACAGTAGCGTCACGTATATTGGTTCGGCGTTGCGATGTGTCAGTCAGATGGGTATCTCATTTGCGTTGGACGGCATTAAACTGTCGCTGTTGACTCAGACAACGTCACTGAAGCTGATATTAGTAGCCATCAGAGGCATGTATTGTTGTAATTAAACATGAGGCGGTATCTTGTCATAGGTATGACAAAGAGCTGTGTTATGCCAAGTTTCACAGTAGTGTTACGAACTACCCACGTTGTCAATGTTTGAAAAATGTCGTAATATTTTCTAATTAGCTGCAAGTAATTATCTTTTTATAACTCGTATGCACTATATGTCTAGAAGAGGCAAGGTGATAGCGCAGAAAGCGCTTAGCATAGAGAAATTGATATTCTGTATCCGTTTCTCTTATTCAGTTTTACCATAATAAAACTTATGTAAAACTTAAGAAACATAAGTGTTTCGTTCTTTTGTGCGCGATTATTTTTCTACGTATCTTTTGTTCAAAGAAACGTTTAAATACATAACACTTAGAACTCTTGCTTGTAACAAATTAAGTTTATTCGTTGATGCACGTAAAAAGCTAAGACCTTTAAGTTTTCTTTAAGCTTTCATTCTTGACAATTTTATTTTATGTTAACAAAAGTTAGATCGATATGAGGAGCTTTAATATATATATTTAAAATATTTTTAAGGATACGATATTTTTAGGCCATTGACCCCATCCTATTACTTCTTACTACGCTTAGTTGTCACAAGACACAAATTAATTATAAAATGCGTCCCATAACAGGGGATTACTGCTGTTGCTAAACTGTCTTACAATTTTATAGATATTTACTTTTGGCCTATATTTTGCCACGATATCGGCTTTATAAAAGACCTCGCTGTCTTGGTGGGCTTAAAGACGTGATATAATTTATTAATGTATTAAAGCGGTGGTTAATCAAGTTAAGCTTTTGTAAGATGTTACCTTCACAGCAACTTCCCGCCTTTGTTTCCGGGGCTGAGGGAGCCGACAAATAATAATTGAGGAATTCGATACAAGGCAGAGATGCGGGCGCCGCGCGGCTGTCGCGCGGTGACACAGCCCCGGTGCTTTCGTATTCAACCCACGCCCGATCATCGCCTTACACGTTCACATACAAATATATCCTAACGTACTTTAACGTATTCTTATACATTTGCTTATTTAAAACAACTTTGTAGATGGTCTGTCCTTTTTTAAAAAAATACGTTTTAATCTAGCCGTTATAAAACACAATTATGGGGGTAACAGTAAAGCTCTTTTGAGATCTCTGTTATAATATATTAATAGGACCTACGTCGCATAAAGATTTAATTACTTATCCTTTGAAGTCACATAGATGTGTTGATTTAACATGTAATATGTGGTTTAATCTCTTATCATATTTTGCTTTAAAGATATCATTTAATTTAATTCTAACTTTTCTAAAATAAATTCACAGTTGTACATCGCGTACGTTATCTGAACAATAGTTATTCACATGGCTGTAGACATGCGCTTTCCAGGTAAGCTATTGAAACCTTAGTTTTTGCACGATTTTTCTTTGAAATGTTGCTATAATACTAATCATTAGAAGAAATGTTTAATTTATTGTTAAATGAAATCAAAACAAACGAATAAAAACTTCTACTTACTGGGAAACCCCGTGAAACTCTTGTATAAATATATTGACATTATTTAAAAAAAAATAGAAAGGACAAAAAGCGTTTCAATTCACGTATTATTGTGCAATTTTACGGTGACATTTGTTTTATATCAGAATGCGACTTTATCTACAAATTTGTATATACTCAAGTAATGTGCACTTGACATAAGTGTGTTAACATTGCGGAGAAGCATGTCCCCGTCACGTGCCTGTAGCCGACAGATGGCCGGGATAGCCTCATCTTTATATGCACGACGCACAATTCGGAGGACAGCGTTAACGCTTCATACTTTACAGTGGGCTTTCGCTGACGAAAGACCCGTAGAAAACCATCTTGTTATCCCTTTCTTTGTTATTGAAAAATGTGGGATAAAAATACATTTTTATACAGGTGTAACAACAGTGGAAATTCACGGTTAAGATAACTGATATCGAATTTACATCTCAAGTTTACCCGTTTAGTTTAAAACGATAATAAGTTGAAGATTTTTTAAAGAATTAAACCACCTGTTTACAAACTTCGTATTTCTTTAAACATATAACATCCCAAACGGCTACATTTGAGGATATCCTACTTAAAATTCATAGTTTAGTAGTCCAGATCTTGTTAAACTCATTCTGTATAATACAGCATATACTTGTTACCAGATACTAGAAGAAAGTAAAGGTCTGATATTTAAGATGATAATATCTGTCTGATGTATATTTTCCTAAATAACTGTCTATTTTTTGTTACCTAAGCAATCATACGTGGGTTGCGCACGTACTCAAATAAAAATAAATTTTAAGCCCACAGCAAGCTTTTAAAAATGCTTTTGTATTTTAACTGAACAAAAAGATACAATGATTTTAAAATGAAATACGACTTTAAGAACTCAGCTATATAATTTAACTGTTACTAAAACAGTCATATGTTAACACATTTATCTTAATAATTAATGTTTTCAGTTTTTTAATGTTAGGGTGCCGGACTACTCCTCTTATCCTCACTAAACATATATTTTTCTTCATCTATTGTAGAGATAAAGATCTGTAGCTCAACTAGTTTTCTCTTAAATCGACTGAATGACTATGTGGCAGTATTTAATATTCTGAAGTTAAAAAAAACTATAACGCCTACTTTTTAAAAATTGCAAACATTCAACGTAAAACTCAACCGTAGCTGTGAGTGTAGGCGAATGATAAACTTTTCGCAAGCCCGCACTTTTGCAGCCATACAAGGGTTGGGGTAAGGCGATAAGCTAAACGGATGCCCGCGAGACAATAGCGGCCAACGCGTCACGTATTGCACATCGAGTGATGCTTCAAATGTGCAATTCTTACATCGAATTGTTCACACGTGGTCATACGATTTATGAGTTGACTTCAAGTGCTTTTTATTGGATGGTAACTGCCCGTAAGTTCTGAGAAAAATTCAGTTTTTTATTTTACTAAGAGACTTTATTAATAATTATGAAGTCACAGAAATGCACACAGGTGTTTAAGCTGCCTTTATTATGTTAAATATCGCCGAACTTCAAATTAAACCTAATTTAAATAGATCGAACTTCGTGGTAGAGATTACAATAATTAATTTGTGTTGCGTGTATACTGAACAATAGTTATACCTACAAAAAAGGATTTTAAATACAAGAAATAGTATTTTTTATTATTTTAATTTATTATCTACTCTGTAGATAAATCTACAGTAATTTCAAATGCACCCCGACTTGATTTCTTGCGAAAATATATCAGAATGGATATACGGACCATTTATTACGTCATCGTTGTTAATTTATAGCCCTCGCCCCATTCAATAAAAGTAGATGAGCCGTGGTTTGTATGCCAAAACTTGGACAATGCAAGTATTATTTGGCATCATATCATACAAATGTTCTCCAAACAAGAAGCAGTGGTGCGTGGTTTAAAGATTTACTAACAAAAAATTCCTTTACCCTCGACAATTAATAAATTACATTCACAGATACATATTCTGATCATTGTGCATATATTTTTTTTTTAAATGACATGACAAAAATAAAACTTAACATCGCTAATTTCAATCTTGTTGAACAAACATTTTTGGATTACATTTTTTATTTATTTGTTACTTATTCCAATTATGTATTTTGTATTTTTGTTTACTTCCTCCTTTTTAATGAAAAACGGAGTGTTCACTCGAAATATAATAACCAAGGTCGAGTTGTTACAAAGAAAAGCGGGCAACGAGTGAGAGCATTTGAAATTCCATTAGGTTTTGTGCTCGAGCGACGGGCATTCCTTAAACAGGTCCTCTTATGTCGCTTCTTTTGTAAGAATTTATTTTAATAATGCAAAACCAACTTAAAACATTGTTTGGATGAAGTTTAGCAAGTGTACAATATGATTAAATAAACGACAGATGCATGCAATAAACAAAGGTTTTTAATAATCTTAAACAAAATAAAATTTTAATTGGAATTACTATAACCGCCATACATGATGAAAAATATATGAAAAGGTTCCATGCTTGTAGAAAACCTACAGGTTACCTTACAATTATTAAAAGTGGCAGAATATTGCATTCTACGAATACAAAAACTGTTTTAAAAAAGTTATTAAAGGAACGCCGAGTAAAGCACGAACTCGCGAATAATAATTTTTCATGGCACGTTACGAAGATAGAGGGAAATTAATGTAGTAAAACTAACTTGATTTTGTTTTCTAGAAGCATTAACATAACATACTTAAGCACATTATTTACATTTTGACGAAGCTCACCGCGGGCTTGCGGGATCCTTTTGTGTTCGACGCCGTAAATAGCTCGGCCGATTAGACTATTTGCAATTTAAATGAACCGCTTCAGCCAACTTCGATCATGTTAAAGTTCATTTACACGAATATTTCATGTTATTAATTTTCACGATATCGAATTTGCTTTATGTTTATAGTTAGTTATTGAGTTAGTGATAACTATAAAATCGTAGAATTACTATTTTAGAGTAACAGGAAAAGTTATACAGAAAGAATATATCGATGTTTTACTTTGATACTTAACAGTAACAATTTGAAATCCTATATTATTAAAGTATAATTTTGATTCTTAGAATTCAAATAAAAAGTGCTCTTAGCACCTATTTTTGAAAACATTGAAAAAACAATATTACTTTTAAAAAAATCATGACTTATTAACTTGAACAATTAAGATATGTTCATATTGCACATTTTATTATATAAAACTATAAATCCTGAAAGAGCTCTTGGTGTTTAAAGTACGTCAACTTTGTCATAAGCACTAAGTAAATTTCATGAATAGCTTAAAAGTTGCGACGATGAGACTTGCTAAACCAATGCAACACTGGGATTAAGGCGAAAAGTTACGCATAATACTTGCGGCTAAGTTGCAGACATTTACTAAATAAGGAATATATAATGCATTAAATCTTTCTCTGAAAAGTACATAACTAACGATTAGATCTTCAATACTCTATTATGATTGAATATAGCTATTAGCTTATGTACTTTGGAGAGTTTCTAGTCAGTGCACCACAAAAGCCACTTTAGGCTGATTCTCTGACCTACGTAGATCCGTAGCCTTTGTTCATCTACGGATAATACCTGCATTATATGTATTGTCAGAACTGTATATTTTGGAACATATAAGAATTTGAGTAGTATATTATAGTATATGGAGCTATGTTCTTATAACTAGGATTAATTAGGATTTATATGGCCCACTAAAATCGACATACGTAATGTCAAAACTATTGCTAATGCAAAATTTTAAAATCTTTATGTAGATAAGAATAATGTTTATGTACATTCGTTATATTGTTTAGGTATTTATATCAATGTAAGCGATATATGAATATGCATATTTTATTAGATATTCGCTACACGTGGAATTGAGTTATTAGAAGTATTTGTGTAACAAAGCTTGACAATGTAACCGAAAGCCGTCCTGATGTTCATAATAACATATTTTCTCAATTTCAAACCGTTAATTCTGCGTAACTTGCAATATAAAAGAGATGCTTATATAAAGTATAATGAAATTTGTGTATATGTTCAAACTTATATATTTATGTGTGTAAATAATTAAACCTATGTACTGGTACATTATGGCTTTAAGAAATGAACCTTGCACATAGAAGAGTAATTATAGCATCTGTAACTACTCCATTAGGATTATGTTGTCGTGAAAGCTCATTAAATTATATGGAATTTTCTCTGCAGCAATTCGTCATCAACGCGGTCTCGGTGCGGGCGAAACGATCCATCTATTATCAATTTGACATTTAAATTTAGTGAGCAAACACTAACCAAAAATCCCCTCGAATATTGATGAGGCCTTGAGTTACTTGAGTGAGGACATTAAATGGTGAGATGATTGATAAACGTTCAATATAATTTTTTGATGAAATTCTTATGGTTGTAATGGTTAGGGTGAAGTTGATTGCAGCTTATAAGGGTCCACCAACTCATAATTAATTTCAACGAATTTAAATTACTTTCTAAGTAATATTTAGCTATGAATGTATATTTTTCAATATGTCTAATGACGAACATAAAAATGTAATATGACTTTGTTAATATTAACTCTTTATCAGCGACATAATGTACTTAAAGTTTCTAGAAGTATCTTACGAGTTGCGGAGAAGATTTAATAACATTGCAAGTTAGAAAGTTGTAAGAGACATTTAAAATGTTTCGTAATGTTCTTGGATTTTGGGAATGTTCTATTGTAATTAAAGCTGAATAAAAAATGTATTATAATTTATTTATTTCAAACCTAGTAGCAGATAACATAACTTTTATAAGGAACTAAGTTACTATCCATTTGAACCATAGATAAAATTTAATTACAAGGTAATCACGCGCTAATTTTTTTTTAGCGCGTGAACCTTGTACAATGTTGATAAAAATATAAGTTTCGTTCTAAAAGGACTAGATGGCGCTGCGCTATTTAAATGCACACTAGCATTTTGTTTTACTGTTGTGTTGTGATTGCGCTTAACGCTAATTAAACGACTCATCCACCCGACCTTTTCTTGTTTCATCTATACGGGTCCCGGGACTTTTTGGGTTCGTGTATGTACAGGTGAGCTTAACTCTAAAAGAGTTCTCTTACAGCTAACCTAATAACCTAATAAAGTATGTAATTAGTAGACTCATAAATCACTTCATCAAAGAAAATTTAAGAACACAATTTAGGGCCGTTAAACCGTTACGTAAACAACTTAAACTATAATCCAAAAAAAAACGTACGTAGATTAATAATATAAAATGTTGTAATCCGTCGCCATTTTTGTTATAGTAAATAGCACCATGCTTTAGTACGTAATCTCTGGTTTTTTTGTCGCATGGCAGGGGCATAATAACATTATGGATATTATGTAACTTGCCTTTGTTGGGCATTAGCTTGCGAGCACGAACTTTTACACAATAGTCCGGGTTCATTGTGTTTCATAAACAAACTCTTGTGTATAGTCAATATTTTTGACAAAATATTTGATGTTTCGTATCTCAATATCATTAAATTAAACATCATTTTTGACAACATATAATAAACGCGTACTAAAAAAAGTTTAGCCGCTGTGCAATTGCATTGTATTATGAGCCTTCCTTATGAGCTACGTAATATTATTTGATCGGTAATGAATGCTATACATTCTTAGTTCGATTCTTGTCTCAGAATTTATGGGGGATATTTTTTATGAAACCATAATTTTTTGTTTCATTTGTACAGTCATTAACCACCTCAAAATATCGTCTACATGGTTTTAATTAGGACAATTGGACTTCTTCGATTGCTGCTTAAGCTTGAATTTTTCTCGGAATAAATTAGCGAACGAGTACTGCCTTGAGTCGTATTTGCGGTTCTATTCTATTAAAAACTAGGTAAATGAAAGGAAACCTTTTAAGCGGCTGTTCCGCTTTAGAGGGGAATGCCGCCCCCTCCACTGGTATGGCTTCCGCAGCTGCTGACCGCAGTTATTTTACTCACTTCGTTACTTTCGCTAAGGGGGTTTAAAATGCTATTTAAACATGACCAATAAAAATAATACAAATATTACAAATGTATTAGATACAAATAATATGAATAAATTATAATGTTTTACTCAACGGGGAAATGCCGCCAGCCTCTTGGGAACCCTACCGTGCGACCGCAGCGATTTGGGGTCGATTTTTTATATTATTTAGTTTTATTTTTAGTTTGGTTTAGTTTTAGTATATAGTTTATAGTATTATTTTGGTAGTTTAATTTACTCATAACTGCAAATAAATGTAGAAAACATATTTCTAATATTATAAATGGGAATGTTTGGATGAAAGTTTCGTAGTAGATATCTCCAGAACCGCTTAAATGTTCTCGATAAAATTTGGTATAGGTGTAGAGCACTGCCTGGAAGAACACGTTGCTACATATAATTTCGGAAATGTGTACAGATCCCATAGGTGGTAAGGTTTGATTCACACATTTAACCGGTAACTCCGCAACGGTTCCACACATCTTATTGAAATTTGACAGAGATATGCAACATAGTCCCGAGGAACACATGATATACATTTTACCTTTTTATTTCTATTTTTTTTTTTATAACCAATACTTAAACATACATATTTGGCGTAGGTACAGACTAAAAGAAAAGATTTAAGAAATTACTGGTACGGTTTTTGTATTCGTTTGTCGTATGATTATTTAAGACAACAAGTACTAAATTACAAGCGAACAGAAATAATACTATTGCGAAATAATACGTAAGCTCGGTGTAATCATTTCAGTCACGCAAAACCAATATCCAACCTTCTTAAAGACGTCTACCCCAAGATGTCACTGTCCCGAATGACATGTATACCAACCTTTATTTCGTTATATTGACATGTTTAAAAATAGAATCAGTTAACCGTCTATAGCAAAAATGTTTGTAGCACTGGCAATATATTTTTTTATCAAAAAGTAAGTCTGTTGCTTTCCTATAATATAGAATATACAATAACATTGCATTTTTCTTCTTCGAATTTCTAATTTTTTATTTTATTTTATATTTAGTCAGCTGAAAGGTTCTGTTTACAAAGAGTTAAAAATAATTTAGTATAACTTTATTCGTGTAAAACCTTTAACTTTGTTAAGGTATAAGCTGTATTAGAATATTATTAAGTTAATCCTCCAATTCATATTTCGCGTTGTTAGTTATCATTGTAAATATTGTTTGTGCGCATTACGCGAAAACACTGGGCAGATGTTACGTACAAAAGCTCGGGACGATTGCTTGTGCAAAATTAATCAGTACCTGTCATGTAGTTGGTGCGCAGGGCTGATTTACACTCGGGGAATTAGCGGCGCAAATAAACCAGGACTTTAATATTAATAGCTATACTACTGCTCACGGATTTGTATTCATCACATATGGCACATTCGATGTTAGTCATCGGACAATTTCATATGCATAATCACTTGTAATACTTTGAACAGTTAACCGTGTGTTTCTGAGACCAAAATCACAGTTTATAACATATGACCATATGTTTGATACAATTATTTAGGTCTCAAAAACCAACGGTAAAAAACCTGCTTGCTGTCAAGTCAGCGTACTTGTTTGTTTTTTTTTTAGATAAAAATAATAGTGGTAGAGAGCATTGGTAGGGGGTCATTAAGTTGGTATTGAAATATTGGTAAGAATTTGAGGTATATCCAAAAATATCGTAAAATTAAAATTATGCAGCAAAGCTATGTAATAAGTTTGCACGTAGTGTGTTTCAACTAAACGTGTCAGATTAAAGTTTTATTTGTCGGAAGTGGGAATTTTCATTTCCAACTCCAACGTGCAAAAATGTAAGCGAAGGGGTCGGAATGAGTAGTTCGGAGACAAAGAGCGCAGACTCCTGTCGGCGCCGGCCTGGCTGAGACCGTCGCGGCGGAGTGGCGCCGGCGATTCGTTAACCTGTCGACTAGACAACATCGTAATAAAATCTAAAGGTTAATGTTAAACATACATATATGTAGTTATAGTATGTTTTTTTTTATTTAGCGACTTTATTACTCGGTTGTCCAGTCGATCAGACTGTAACTTAATGTTAAATAGATTGTAATGTACCGTGACACAGTTGTCTAAAGCAAAAGGTTTTTTTTTTAATGTCAGTCAGTTTAGGCCAATCTCTTGGCCTAAACTATAGCACAAACGAAATGTTCAGTGATTACGTAGAAGTAAGATTTTTGAAAACTGTTTAACGATTGTAATTATCTCTATGGTCGATTACAAACTCTGGGAAGATCTATACCGTATAATCAAACTTTTACATTATTTTTTAAGGTAGATTTATTTTTGAGTTCAATTCATAAGGAACAAATCGCTGGAAAACAAAAGTAGAGACAGTAAGTCAGGACAATGTTATTTAGTTTTATCGAGACCTTTTATAAAGGGGAAAGTTTTTTTCCACCTGAAACGTGTCGTTGAGAGCGCGGGCAGTAAAACAAATACGAGGTCTGGTAACTTGAGTTTTCGAGCGTCACTTACATATTCTCTGTATTTTTTTATTCACACACGCAAGAGCGCAAAGATACTGCGCAATGAAATAGTAAAAGCCACTCAGCCGGGCACAAAAATAACATATTAAGTATACCCTTACACCTTAATACTCTTCCGTACTCTATAGTTTTGTATATATTTTTCATGTTTAAATTGTGATTTATTACAAAAAAAGAAAAAGGCGACTTTGTATTTTTGACGTACAGTTGCTTTGGCTTATTGTTGTCGCTTGACTATTCAATAAGCTAAATAAGTTTCGTAATTTTGTTTCTCCGGAAATATGTATTCCATGTGGTCTTGCGTTTAGGCGACATTTTAGAGTAATCGTCGAAATAAGATCTACGAATACAATTAATACTAATATCTTATCTACATAATATCTTACGCGGTGTTTTACGATTCTTGCCTCTAAGATATATTTACATACTTCCAAGTGTTGCCACATGAATATTTGAATGTCACTAAAAGATTTTAGTATAAGATTTTCATGTTTATTTCTATTTTAAATATTTGAGCAAGGTGAAAAATACGTATATACGAAAAAATACTTTATAATTTACGCAAAATCCCTTTCCTTATAATTGGCGTTGCCGAAGGACATGTGTCTTTTGCATCTTATTGGTCTATAAAAATAAATTTTAAATATAACTATTATAAATTAAATTATATTATAAAATGTTTTATTACTACCTCTATAATATTCTAAGAAAAGAAATACATACGAAAGAAGTGAATCTAGAAAATAGAAAATTATCCAGCCGCAACCTTTATGTTGCTCGCGAACTTGTTCGATATTTACAACCTTCGGAATTGTTACGTGTTCCCAATAAACCGTTTACTGCGGTGTATATGGCCACAATCAAGTGCCTTGGGAATTACTGTAAAGCCGATAAGTATCGAGTTCATCTCGACCAATTTTATGTGCCGGCGAAGCTCGATAAAGCATTATAAGGTTTCTGTTTACCAATATGTTTGTGAGAGTTTTCGATCGAAAAGTCTGCTACGTTTTGTGATTTACTAAAGAATAAACTATTATAACTTCAATAGATTTTGTAATTTCAATGTTTTTACAAGTTTTGATCTCTCTAGTCTGTTATTAGTATAGAGGAAAGTATTCTTAAAACCATTCTCATAAGCTTGAAACTTACATCATTATTGCAATGAAATTGCAAGAGCAGTTGTTTGATTCGTCATTCGAAAGGGCCCCTCTTTTAAGCGAAATGTCAAATAGCTGCCGTCGAACAAGTATTACACAATAAATTAAATCAGATTAACACTTACCTAGCGGGGCGCTTCGTGAAAGCTTTTTAATCAAGATTAGGGTAACAAAAAGTAATTCTTTCCATTTAAATTTTGTATTGACAAAAGGGACCCCAAAATCCTATTCGGATAAAAGAATCACACATGTCCATTACAACCCTTTGTACAGATTATATCTTGCTGTGAATACAGAAGTGCGCGTGAAAATAACTATAAAAGTTTGTTGAACTATTATTATTTCGTTAAGCAACCAAAAATTAAATGACTGTTTTATGTATGAATCTTTCGTGTCTTTTTTGTTTGAGAAAGTGTACTCGATACGGATTGGATCATTAATTTAGTAAAAAAGCTCTTTTGCCGCGTATTTCTATATGAATATAATTTATTACATCCAATAAGTTTTATGTTGTATTTCCTTTGATACATTATATGGTAAGCGAGCTTGCGTTTGAGCGTAAGTACTTTTGCGCTTTATGACAAGATCGATCGGCGAAGTCACTTGCCTATGAAACTGTGTAAAGAGAAAATAGTACGCTTCAATAATCTTATAAATATTGAATATATATTTTTCAAGTTAAAAGTGCTGGAAGCGACAGATGCTGTGGGCAAATGTTTTTTTAAACAAATATAAATGTCGTGGAAGTTCCAGTAAGTGTGGTAGAAAACACGATCATTGATTTGTAAAATAACTTATTTAATAGTTGCCGTTTATGTTAAAAAACAGACTAAGAAGTATTTCGTAAACCTACTACTTTTCAAATACAAGCATTAATTTCGAGACCGTTTAAAATACTGTCGTATTACATAAACTTAAAATTATAATGAAAGGAAAAGGTTATACTCTTAAGGAGGTCCGTAAAAGGTGTTGGACGAAAGGCCGCACATTATTAGCCCGAGCTATTGTTTCTCTACAGCGTGCTGTTGCGGTTTCCCCTGCGCTTACCACATGCTGCGTAGTTAGTCCCTCCTAATTAGAAGGGTTTGTGGCGAGCCACGGGCGAAGAAAGGAAACTATCGGTAAATATGATCGTGGTTATTGTGTGCAATATGACTAACGAGCCCGACAAAGAACGAGTGCTTGGAATATTTAAATGCTTGATGTACACTGTAAGATTTATAATGCGATGCATACGTTCTCTTGCGTTTCATCGCTATGCTACTAATATATGATTCTACCAAAAACTGATTACTCTAGACGGAATATTCTTGTTAAAACTGTTGCATGACAACATTTATACAATATCGTTTCACAAAGTTTATTTTTATACTCTGTGTTCCCTTCCTCAATAACCAATTCTTTTTCTTTTAACAATTTTTGCAAATTTTGCGTAGTTTGATCCGTCAGAGTCGTACAGAATTTTGTTGTTAAAAATATGAACCAAATTGATGTTGTATTTATGCAAGGTTTCTAATAAATATAAAACTAAGTAATAACGCAAAGTACATAAATCTATTGTTTAACAGAAAGAAAACACAAGACGGAAAACATTAATCATGTTGTCGACCCATCCAGCAATTTGTGAGGTTTTTTTTCTCCGATTCCATTTTAGTTACGAGACTGACAAGTGTTTGTTGAGGAAACACTTTCCGCGCCTGCTTGTTTAATGATCGTATTTTCTAGTTTTCTCCTCGGTATCGGTATTTTACTAACAACTTTGGTTTAAAAAAAACCTTATATCATACAACATTCATACTGTTGAAAACGGCAAAGTTAATTAGTACTTTATTATTGATAAGTTTACTTCAAAACACAAAAAAACAATTAGAAGCAAACAATTGTTTAAAAAGAAGTCATTTAAAAAATTTGGTTTAAAATCAAAGTTGTGTAGAAAAGACAGGTTCCTAAAAAAAGGCTAATTGTTCAGTTCACGTTACGTCCTATTTAAATTGAAATAAGAATTGTTAAAAAAAAATGGTACGCTAGAATCCATTGATCGTGAAGTTATTGCCCTTTAACGGGACAATAGGACCTAATATAAAGAGAGCGACGATTGACTTTGGTAGACAAATCTGGTCGATGTCGTCCGCGACAGGGGGACGCCGACGCAGACAGTAAATTTACTTGGCGCCGAGTTGTCGCCGCGAACCTCAGATCACCCTACTTTTCTAAATTGACCCTCAATATTTTTAGCCTAAATATAGTATTACGACAATCCCAATAGATTGTAGTCATGGAAGTGTTTGGCCCAATGTTAAGGTTACTTACAGTTTGAATATGCGATATAACTTCAATTTTCAATAACCAGTTTACGTAAATATGTCAAATCATTAATTTTACACACACTGACCAAGTTTAGTCTAGTTAGCGTCAAAGATAATCTTTTTAGCGATATTATTTCGAAAGCATGCTATACTTACAATCTATTTAATATGAATCAATTTCGAGTTATAGAATAATTTACAGTTTTTAAATAAATAAATTGTGTTAAATTTACACTACGTACTCAAATATCGGTATTTACGGGTTGAAATCGAATTGATGCGGTTTGCGATGCGCCCGTGTGGAATACACGAACTGAAAATATACCGCCATCCAAATATGAGAATACGAATAATACTTAGGTATGTGGTGACGTAAGATTTTTCCTTTACGTCTTTGAAGACACTTCTACGGGCAATTTACTCGATCTTTTGAAAACACGTAACCCCAATAAATCCAGATGCCAATCTTTGATTGGATATTTATTTTTATCGAATGCCATATTTTTATTTTTGTCTTATCGGGCGATTTGTTATAAGGATTAGGACATTTATTAGAAGATAATGATGCATGGCACTTGTTTTATTATAACGGGTAAGAATCGAAGCAAATATATCTTATCTTACTGCTGATGCTTGGATGGTTGTTTGTCACAAGGTATCTCCAGAACGGCTGGATGGATCTTGCTGGAATTTGGTATAGATGTAGTAGAACACAGTCTGGAAGAACATATAAACTATTTTTTTTAATTCCGTATGGGGGCGCTGCGGGCAAAAGCTATTTTGTTGAAGTCGTAATAATAAATTCATATTTTATTCTATTCTAACAAATATGCTCATAGTAAGGAGATATAACACTTTCGTAATATTTATTACTTTACCTTCATTTGCACTTTCAGCTTATATATTGCATTTAGCGAGAATTTAACTCGTTTGAGTGCAAAAGTTTTTAACTAAAGCAGCGTAACTGAAAACACCGCGCCGGTGTAAATTTTGCCTACTATTATTTTTTTTTATTATAATCTTTTATTATTATTGAACGGTTTAATTCCTTGTAGCGATGAAGATTGTATGCAATTATGCAAGAAATTAACATTAGACATCATATCTTCTATCCCTTGTATATGTTTGGATAAACTATTCTAATTATTGTTATGATAAACTTAGATTGTTTATCAGAAATCTTTACCCTTGAATGACCTTAAATAAGCGCGGACTTTACCTTTTATACTGCAAATGTTAAAGGCCATGAGAAAACACACCCCCTCAGTATGAAGGTTAGGGTTCATATTTACGTAAGACTTTTTCATGATTATGTCTATCTCTATCTCTGTCTATTATATCTACAATATTATATTTATCTTGCTTAAAATATTTCCGGTTTTTATACAATTCTTTTAGAATTACTCTTGTATTACATCTTTTTTCTGATACTTAATAGGTTAGAAAGTATCTGCTATTATAATAAATTAAACAAGTTTAATCATCTTCATCTCTTTAATTCGCTAACTTAAGTATTTATTTAGTTTTAAAAAAAAACAAAGCGTAAGACAGGCCACATTGTAATAGTAAGCCTAATTTATTAAAATTTTGTCCTTATTTCAATTGGCGTAAGTAATTAATTGAAAACATAAAAACTGACAACCTTGACATACCTCTTCTGTATATCTCACCCCTTTCCTTTTCCCAACTGACTGATATATTTTAAATGTATGCTGGAGCTCTTACCAAAATTACGATTTAAAAATAGGTACGGAGAAAATATATTTTTGAAGATAAAACATATTTTAATACGCATTCCCTACGGAATGTTTTGTGTAAAATAGTACGATAAGAAGAATAGCGTCGTAAGGGTAAAGTGGAAAAGTATAGAAAAGGATTTATGAATGCATAATGACAAGACAAATTTTCGTCGCAAAAGTAAATGGCAATCTACTACTTAGAATATATTTTTAAAAGTTCTATCATCTACTGAGCTTTCTGTAAGGATTATTTCCGTGTTCTTTTTAATGAATTGAAAAAGAACATTTTATTAGAATTTTGATGTCACAACGTTAGTTACCGTACGCCTCCGAAACGGCGTGACCGACTTTAAAAAAAAATGTATATTCAGTAGGTCTAAGACTCGGATTTTTATTGATTTTTAATACCGCGCGGACGGAGTCGCGGGCGACAGCTAGTTATATATCAAACGTTGTTCTAATAGCCGTCATTTGTTTCAGTTCCTAGCGCTAGTGAATAGAAACATAGTGGCCAATATGAGCTTGCAGTACCGACAGATCACAATGTTCGCACCAACGAACGAAGCCTTCCAGAGATACAACGACGAAATGGACGACAATCTTGTACTGTACCACATATGTAAGTACTGTGTTATATGTTTTAGCAACATCAAAGTTCTCATCGGATTAAATATTAACTTATTACATTTTTCTAATGTAAATAGTTCTATATATGAATATTAATAATTAAAAAAAGAAAAAATTCTTCATCGTCAAAAAACTTCAAGACCGTTTAAACGAGTCCAAGCTTGATAAGGTTGTATACTTTGCAAAGTTCCTATAGCTACCTTCCAGCTCCATCATCATATCAATTTCGTGTCATCGTTACATCGCATTGTTACGAGATTTACACATGTATGCAATTCAGCTCAATCAGTAACCAGGTTGAGCAAGTTTAATTTGCAAGATTTGACGACAAACAACAAATGAAAACCAGTCGTCTTAACCAAATATCGTTTTTCTTTCCTATGCAGAAATATTTCCAGCAGTAGACCAAAATAAGCCAATTAAAATGTACAGATAAATCAACATGGCGAAGAGGAAAATTTACTTGGATGATATTTTAACTCTCATTGACTTTTCAGCCAACTTAGCAATAACTCTATCGAACTTAGACCATGAGATATCATCAGAGTTAGACGGCAATCCTCCACTTTGGATCACACGTCGTCGTGATACAATGCATGATGATATTTACGTGAACAATGCTAAAGTTTACATCACAAGGTCATATCAAGCTGTTAATGGAAAAGGTAAACTACAGGTAAGAGTTTTTTTAATCTATTTTTATACTGCTTTTAACAAGAACATTACTATTCATATTAAATAAGCGAAACAAATTGAATGATAAAGCAAACAGCGTAACAATTGTTGTTCAAACAAGTTCATGTTACTATGACTATCCACTGCCGTTACAATTACATTAATACATATTGATGTCTCTGTTTTGTCAAAGACTATGAAAGGGATGACTTTATGTATTAAAACAAATGCGCATCAGTGGAGTTCTACGATTAGGCACAAACAGTCTTAACGATGTTTGTGTTTAATCCATACGATGTGATTGATATTAAAATTATCTGAATATTTAGATATAATCGCTTGATGATACTAGAATCTATTTTCAGTATTTTAGTCAATAGAACATCCAATTACAAACGACACAGATCACTACCAAACATTAGTACACCTATATTTTTTTCTATTCATTACACTTTTACGTACAATAAATCATAAACACTAGGAAAATACGGAGAAGGCATATGTTGTATGCTTCATACCTTTCTTAAATAATAATTAAACCTGATATATATAGACGTACTTATAACACTGAACGTATTTATATTAAAAACATACCCAAGAGTCCAATTTGTAACAGATATATCGATTTAATATTCAGGACAGTCAGTGAGTAAAATCATTTCGGGGGACAAAATGGCTGGATTCCACGATTGTTCATTAAAAGGATCGTAAGATCGTAATCGTAACATTATGCAAATTCCGTGCTAAATAATAAAGTTTGTTTAGTGATTTCTGTGCCATTACACGAAGCCTATGTTGTGTGTTGTGAATTGAAATCTTCAGAGCATTAGCCTAATGTGTTTAATTGATATAATTAGACTACGGCAGATGTACGCCTCATGATCTTAATGGAGTGGATTGATTCATTAAGGATTAACGCCATGCTATCAGTCACTACTATATTATAAATATTAGATAAATATAAATTGTTGATTACTGTATACGAATGTTTAAGGTAATTGATATACTATGAAATTCATATACTACTATCATTGTCAGTTGGTAAATGGTCAGTTAAGAGCCTTTTAAGTTACTCTTACACTTCTCTGAGTGAGGTATTTAATCTTGAAGGTGATAAATATAATTATCAATGTAATGGTATAGAAAAAATGTATAGGAAATCCTATTTTTGGATTTAATGAAATGTTTTTTTATATTTATTTTTGTCATAGGTTCTCCATGTAATAGACCAAGTACTACAACCGCTGCAGCCGCTCGGAGCAATGTCGACGACCACTCCCGTTTATAATCCTAATGCCTATCAATTTTTAGAGCATTCCGATGTGTTCAATATAGGCCAGCACAGATTAAGGTAATAAAAACAAATGAACATCAATTTTCTTTAATAATCAGGTCTAAAAAAAAATATTGTTAGTTTGATATTCCACTCGTACAAAATTATATTGCCGACCCTTCGCTTAGATAAATTTGAGTTAAAAATATCAGTGCATATAAAAGTCTCAGTCAAATTCAGTTACCAGACAATAAGTTTAGCTGCTTGAAAAAATCGTAACCTTAATGTATAAGTTTAAAAGATTGCCTTTTTATGAGACATATTTGAAATAATAAGCATTAAGGTATAATGTTTGGATAAATAAGCTTTTGCGTGTTATAAGAAAGTGTAACAAACAGAACATAGAACATTATTTAATTGTAAAATTTTCTTATCCTTGAAAAAAAGTCAAGCTGTCGCTTTCAGGGCTTTTTACGATTAATGTTCCATTCCTACTATAAGAAACTATACTATAAGAAAAAAAATTGTTTAAAACAAACCTAATGTATTATAGTTTAAACAAGTTTAAACAAGAAATTGATTTTGTACTAACATTAAACAACACGTTTTAATTAAGACGACTCAAGTAGAATTTGAGAATAACAATTAGGAAATTTTGTTTTACAAAAAGGTCGTAGTCATTTTTTTTAAACCTTTCCGTAAAGATTACAGAAAACTCATTAAGCTTCGTATTCCGCAGGTCGTTTCGGCAAAAAGTAAATCAACTTCAAAAGAAGGAAGTTTTCAACGCTGACGGGAAGCATACATTTTTTATACCAGTGGAAGAAGGATTTAAGGTATGAGATCTGAAATTAAATTACTTACGGGTTTTATTGAAATTTTATTCGACAAACGGTAGTAATTCGATTGTTAAGCTTTTTTTTAAATCAAAGAACATTTTTACTAACGATGATAACTTTATAACTTTTACTTTTCTTATTTTGTCATAATAAAATAGGTATTTTATTACAGCCAACTGCTCGTTCAGATTTCATAGATGAAAAAGTGATAGACGGCCACGTAATACCCCATCACGTTTTGTTCACTAAAGCGACACCAGAGGGCCAGGAGTTTGAGAGTTTGGCATTCAGTGATAACGTCAAAGTGATCATATCCTTCAGTGTTTCTGTTAATGGACAAGAAGAATTAAGTAAGTCGTTACAAAAGAAATTCCCGAGTTGTTTTCTATTTTTTAATTTAAATTTTACAATAATGAGTTCTAATATTCTTCCGCGAGTTGTTCCACAAGAACGTCGAAAACGAATTGAATGACACCCCTTCTAACCGTTGGTTTTTGAAACCAAAATCTCTGTACAAAATATATTATATAGCCGAGACGAGAAACACACGTGTCAGTCAATCTGTTCTTGCAGGTATTTTCTGCAAATATCTAAGAGAATAGCATCCACAATCAGCTGAGAATAAATAAAACGTTAATAAAAACATTATTCTAATATTATTTTGTGTTTTATAACAGCTTATGTGAAATCTAACACGGTGGCTGGTGATGCGAAACACACCAGAGGCGTGGTACTTGCTGATATCGTCAGAGCGAACATACCAGTTAAGAACGGCGTAGTACATCTCATTCAGAGACCTTTAATGGTCGTTGATACCTCTGTTATTGATTTCCTGAAGGTAAGCATTTAGCTACGACAAGTTTTATTTTTATTGAGATATGTAAACTCTTTTCAACGTATGGGTAATCTACTGTATGTTGCACGGAGAAGTAATTATTAAGTATTTAATGGATTAATTCGGTGATAAAGAATAAGAATTACTTGAAATGTAGTAGAAAATGTGAGGTATCAGGGGGTCAAAGAGGAGATAAATATTTATGGCACTGACACATAACACAATTACGTACACACTTTATAATTGTACTTATACTTCCCTATGAACTATAATCTTTTTATTTTATTTTATGGAGTAGGATTTGTTTTTGGTTGCTTCTTTAAATGATTGAAACAATGTTTTTTGACGTTTGTCATTACTTATCGCTACATTAATGTGGAAACCAGGCAATGAAGGTAACATTAAAGTGTTTGCTTTTTTTATCACGATTTTATGAGTGTCTTTTTACTTGTTACTATTTTATCGTTTCCTGGAAATTAATTTCATCGATAATTTTCGCACTATATTTTGGATACATTTATTATAATTTTATGTAAAATTTATAAGAAATTTATATTTCAATATTATATATTTTCATTGTAGTGTTTTAATACATTGTATTTGATCGCTCATTTTTGATACATTTTTTGAATTGGTAATGACATTTTATATTTTTTTTTACGTTTGTTGTATTTTTCTACAGTCTACAATTTTCTTTTTATATTACTTATATCTTAATCTATCGCAAATGACGTTTAAAGGTATGTATTTACAACAATATATTGATTTAACTAATTATAATCATAGTTTATCTATTTCTTCTAATAATACACGACCAAATAACATTATTACAGATTTAGTTACTATTATTTATATAATATTTTTTAATTTATTTTAAGTTTTCTTGAGTTATTTTTATTTATTACTTTTTAACCGTAAAAGGTACAAAATCTGGTGGCATGGGGAGATCAAGAGAGTGCCTTGAGTTCAGAACTAAATATAACGGTACATAATTAAAAATTTGTAGTAGTTATTTTACTTAAAAATATTGTTACGTAAGCAATATTTATCACTCTGTTTCATGTATTTATGCGTCCTCCCCCGTGGATCCCGCATGACATTAACAACTTTAGGGTATTGTAAGTATCAATTGACGTAGCATGCGTAGCTTTCGTAGCATCTTCGCTAAAGTATAGTAACTATGCGTATAATTTAAATTACGTTTGTTCTTTCTTTTATTGAATTAGTGCAATTGTAATTAAGTAAGGTAAGTACATGTGTAAAGTGGCGATAATCAATAAATTTGTTATATATTTTTTTCTGGTACTAGGATACCGTACGTATTATTGGATGATTTATATTAGTTACTAAATTTGAAAATTTTAATGATTCAAAAATATATATTCATAATAATGATATAAAAATAACAAAAGAGACTTTCGGGGTCTAGAGTAACAATATGCCACTTTTTGCCTTTGGTGTTTTCACAGTGTAATATGATAATAGACTCGCTTATTAGCATCAGAAAAAATAACTTCTGTTAGAACATCACGCTTCTTTCTTCTCTTAGTGGGAAATGCTGGAAAGCTTACAGTGACTGTACTAATTTTAGTAAGAAAAAAGATTTGATTCTCTGTTTGCATTGCAGGGCGAGATGTTGCAATATACCCGGATTTTATAAGGCTTCATATTTTTGTTACTTAAGATTATTTTTAATACTGCGCCTACGAAGTCGCGGGCAACTGCTAGTGTTAGATGTAATAACAATTTACGTTTGTTGATATAAATTACGAATGTAGCAACATTATTGCAGGAAAAGGAAGATGGTCCCCTTTGCAAGTTCTACGAGGTAATAATGGACTTGGGTGAAAACAATCAGTTCCTGAACGAGTTAACTTTGGCAAAGGATATAACTTTGTTCGCACCTTCTAATGAGGCTTGGAACGAGAATAGCGTTCAGAATATTATTAGGTAATTAAAATTCTATTTTAATATCACCGCAATAGAATTCTTCGGTTAGAATTCTGTGATAAATGATAGACTATTTTGATTATTTACATAATATTTGATTCATTTTTGTTGCAGAAATCACCAAAAGCTTAGGGAAATATTAAAGTTACATTTAGTGAGGGAAAGGTTACCACTGGATGCTATTATTCACAATAATATGAATCAGGTTTGTAAAATATATATCTAATTTTTTAAAGCAATTTCAAATTAAATTGAAATAAATAGTATTATTTTTAACTTTGAGTTTATTCATACTGAAGAAGAAAACTCTCATAAATATTTATTTAAATAACATTGCAATATCTAACAATTCATCTATTCGACATTTGTTTTTTTGTCGGCTGCCGCTATCGGAACAGCTTCCAGGATCTGTACGTTGATATTTATTTATAAATATCCAATTAAATGTTTTAGATGAACGTATTTATGTGATATTTATGTTTCCAAGTTCAGTTGCCAGTGTCGTTATTTGTAGGCATGAAGATAAAATGACGTATCAACCTTTACTGTCTCACTCCAAAAAACAATTAGACATTGTTTCATTAAACACATGTTTTAACTCTTTAAGCGCCGGAGATTGATATTATGGACGTCAACGTGATTTAGAGTGTTTTATTCTTGAATATGCATAAACGAAATTTCTTCCCGTAATAAATTGTTATTTATTTGTCTAGATCGTATTTTGGAAGCCTACACATAATCTAATTTCAATAATCTTGATTTCTTGTAATGTCTAACATCAGTGTGTGATAAATGGGTTGACATGTGTTTAAGCTAAAATTAAATTGAAACTTTATCTAAGTTTGTTTTATGGTTAGGTCCTTATTTTGTTTTCGCTAAAAGCATGCGATGATTTGTCCAACTAGAACTTGTATTAGAACGTATTATTGTCTATGTCTTTTTACATAGCGAGTTGATGACGATGTTATTATACAAGTAATTAGACAGTGGAAATTTACAGTAATACAAGGAATGCTAATATATTATATGTTTGTAGATATACCAAGCACCTACGGCTGCTGCACGCAAGTATCTCTACTTCAATGTAGTGAACAGTAATTCGAATCAGACGTTAACTGTGGAGGGTGGCGGAGTGAACGCTACAGTCACGCAGCCCAACATAGCGGCAACTAATGGATTTGTACATATCATCGACAGAGTACTAGGTGTACCGTACACCACTGTGTTCGAAAAAATAAAAACGGATCCAATGCTCAAGTGAGTTATGTTTTAAAAATTAAAAATATGATTTTAATTAAAAAATACATACCCATTTTAAAAGGTTAATTTTAGACAGTTGACGAACGAAAAATGCGGTTTCTATTTTTACTATTACTCTTATTAAAATTTTATAAAAAAAGTAGGTAAGTAGTATGAAATATCCCCGAGCGGATCAATAAAAACAATACTATAATTTCAATTGTAATATTCGTATTTCAATCTTATTGTTTAAACTCTGTTTGTCTATTAAAGTTAATGTTTTTTTTTGTTCAGCATAACGTATAACTTGGGAAAGCGACAAATGTTTAATCACCAATTGAATGAAATGGAACATAGATACACGTACTTTGTGCCGCGGGATCACGCCTGGTTGAAGTTCCAAATTAGGCACCCGTCTGCTTACAAGGCTTTGTTCAGGGAGGATTATGGTTATTACGTAAGTGAAACAAAACAACTCAAATCATTATACAGTTAATGACGAAGTACAAAAGTTTACTTTAAATTAACCTAATATTTTTCTTATGATTTCAATTTTATTAATGAGTTAGAACTTTATTAAAACAGAATAATTATATTTCAGACAAAGCAAATATTGGAAAGACACGTAATTAGAGCAGGAAGATCTTACACCGTGTCTGATTTAAAACTAATGGCAAATGAAACACATCCTATCATTTTACCAACCACCCGGGATCCTCTTAAACTGCGAGTGAAGGAATCCGACAAAAGTAAGTGTCCTTTTAGAATGTAGTACTGCTTCGGACCTCTTTTTTTTTCAAGGAAACGTACAGGTTTTTACAAGTTAATGCGAGTTTCACCACTTAAGATTCCATCATTATAGTAAGCAAAAAAGAGTTTTCATGTTTTTGCTTTTCTACTAAATTATAATATTCTGTGATAACCGTCTAGTCAAATCATGTTTTGCTTTTTCCATTTTCATTTGTTTTCATAACTTCATATATATAAGATATTGCGATATCTAATTATACTTTTGCACTTGGTACATTAATGAACATATCTCGAATTATAATTTTCTCCCACAGATTATTACGTAGAATGGAATGGTCATTGGATTCACGTGTTCAGACCAGACGTGGAGTGCACTAACGGCATTATTCACGTAATAGATGAACCTTTTGTCTTGGAGAGCGACATACGGCTCACTGGCAGTGCTGAAAACACCCGCGTAGCATACACATATTTCTTATTATTCGTTTCCTATACTTTCGTTAAAATTTTAGGTAATTAAGTTATAGATTCTCTTTTAGTCCCAATAATGAGATATAGTAATTTATTGTTTTCATAATTCAAACAGCAATCGACAACCATAGAACAAAATATTCGTTATAAAATAATTCGAAAATATCAAATTAAACAAAATACAGGGATGCAATTATTTGGAATAAATTTAATTTTCTGACTTCTGGCAATTTATTCCATTTTTGAATTCTACAATTTTAATACGTGTAGGTTCTGTTTTATTAAATGTAATGGTTACCAATGAATTGTACAATAGGGGATTGATATTGTTATGAAAATATATTGCTAATCAAGGTTACAAGTACTTATCAATTAAAGATAAGACACTGCCAGGAAATTATATTGCTAATATAATACGTCATTGTAACATAATTATACAATTTTGAATATACATATAAACATTTGAATCGCTTGTCGCTGTAACTGTTCTCTCCGTAGTATTTTAAACGAATTTGAAATAATAAAATTAGATAAACAAATATTAATGTGGTTATAAAATTATAATGCGTATACAAGTTTAATAGATAATTAATATTGCCCAAGTTATAGTAACAATTATTGTAATTTATACTTTTTAATACAGAAGACTAGTTCCAATTTCGAACTTATAATATTTATAGAATCAAAAATGACTTAATATATATTTTGCATTGAACATTATTATGTGCAATAAGAGTTTTTTTACCACTGATTTAGTAAATAAATGTATACGCTTTTTTAATATAAAAAAATGAAAGTTCAGAATTTATTTACGTCTTTTTAAAACGATAAATTGGAACTGTTGATTATTTATGTATTGTTTAAATATTTTCATCTATGCTATACATACATTCCACGTTATAAATATATATGAAATGTATTTAAAATTATATACAAATAATATCTATAATGTTGATTACGTAACGAGATTGTTTATTTAATTTTAAAACTCTAATGATCGTGTATTTATATCGTTACATCAGAAATTATCAACTATATTACTGTGGATTTCGACTGTCGTGAGACTTGTATCGACACATATTGTTTTCTCTATTGTTTTCAAAGAGAATGTAAGGGATGACGATATGTGTCTAATCAAATGTCACTCTTGATATCCGCAGTTAGAAATAATTATGCGGAATAAAAAATTATAACGCGAATTAATTAATTTGATATTTGTATATAGAATGTGTTCGATACAAAAATGCAATTGTAGCTATCAAATAGATTTATTGAAATTATGTAAATAATTTAATATAAGTTATTTCTAACGTTTTGATTTAACGGAATTCATGAAACTTGTTTGAAATTTTATCTGTCTTAAAGTTTAGTAGTAGATTATGATTTTTATTATCAACACGACAATTAAATGTTACTTTCTTAACTTTTAAAAATTATCAAACTTAAATATATATTAAACTTCCGCGGAATCTTTTTTGATGTCTTTGTTATTCAAATTTCAATGACAATCTCAAAAAATTATGTTATTAATTAAATTGAAAACGTAGAATAAAACTATTATTTATTAACATCACATTTCAAACTATCAATTTTAAATTCCTTTAAGTAATAGTTAACGATAATCAGTTCGTTTAATTTTTAATATTTAATTTAAGTACAAAATAAGTTAATAGAGGTGTGGATCAAACCAAAGCTAAATGCTATTCAAGTATTACTATACTTAATTATATTATTAAATAAAGGACAATGTAAGTGATGAATTGACTGTCGCTTTCATATTACTTGGGTGTTGAATAAAATCGTTTCATCTTTCTGGCGTTTTAATATAGTATGTAATAATCATGACAATATAATTTTTATGAAGTATTTAGATGAATCTTTCATAAAAGTCGCTAACGTGTCGGCATTAATATAAATCTTCAATCTATTGTCAAATTACTTAAGATTTGTAAGAAAAGATGTACCTACCCATCGTGATTAATAAATAAAGAATTTACAAATGTCTTGTTGTTTTCATTTTATTACCAATTTTATCTACAAGGCCCTTGATTTTTTAAATAGCAAATATTCCGTAGCAAAGAATTTACAAATACTGTAATAGCCAGCTTTGTGGGAAGTGTGCTGGCCACAATGATTAAAATAATTCATAATTTTTCCATTTAAAGTCTTAAATAAATAAAGTTTAGTTAACATAATATTATATTATGTACTTCTAGATATGTAGGACCTAAAAATATCATGGCATTAAATGGCTGGCAATAAGTACATAATAGGCTCTAATTGTAATATTGCGGCTCATATTTGTGTAGGCGCTTTGCGGTAAATGTTAACTACATTTCTGCTATTACAATTACAACGTCTATTGGGTTATATTTTTTTTTTGTTATTATTATTTTATACATATTCAAGTATAATAAAAAACAGGGATTTAGGGATGGACTTTCACATAAAAATTGGGCTTAAAAAGTATATTTTAAAAACGACATGTCTTACTAACACACACATTTTAACGCCCAACATATAGTTGCTTCACGAGCGTGATAGATAAATGTTTATAGAAATAGTTTATCACTAATCCCGATCGTAAAGTTTAATAACATAATTTCCGATATGATGATGAACTTTGATACACCGTTCGAAGATAACTCGAGGGTTAAGCGTAATCTGAAACACATAATTATCAATTTCACGCATCACGCAATATAGTTCGATTTGTGTTTAAATATTGATATTGAATGAATTGAATTTATTGGGAAAAAATGTATTGTAACCTCAAACAGAACTCAAACTTTAAACTCTACAGTCATAAATAGAAATATTTTATCGTATATCTTAGGAAACTGCTAACCGTGGATTTAACCATTCATAAGGATTTTCCGGTTATAGAACAAATAAAATCACATGAAGTCTTGTCACTATCTACAATATTGTCCATATCCAATCTTATAATTTTTACCCGACTGGCGAGAGGGTAATGTTTTTTAGTTCTTTACATTACAAAAAAATTCATCGTAACTTGGTCTCACAATGGGGCAGTTTAATAAGCAGTTAATTACAACGCTGCGCTCTTCCTCCCGCAAACTCGTCAGATAAAAACTCATTATAAAAATGTCAGATAAGCCACAGACGCCTGACGAGAGTCGCCATTACTTTGTGTCCCTATTCATGACATAGAACTTAGAAATTAATAAACTGCATAGTCATTTTATAAAAACATAATTTTGCATCAATATTTTCGAATGGATACCGTCAATGTATTACTATAAATAATATAAATATGTATCGTTACACGGCTTTCAGTATATGTACTATAATGTTCTATTGATCAAGTTCGCATTTCGCAAGCCTAAGCATAATAATAGTTGAATAACGATGATTTATCAAAAAGGCAGGCTGGGGCAGGCGCTAGAGCCATGGTATAAAAGGGTTGACATCTGTTTAAGCTTAAATGTATTTGAAACATTGTCTAAGTTTTTATATTAAGACACTTATTGTTTTCTTTTTGTTGTATTTAATTGTAAAGCTTGTCATTACAGTATAGGCTTCTAACGGGTTCTTGGGAGGTAGATTTTCGTTAAAATCTCTTTACGGTGGCATCAACATTCACCCGATTTAATGTACCAACTACTCTGCATAAAGGCATAAGAGCATTTATTTTGCATCTTGTATAAACTAGGAAATAATATTCGTAAAGTTTCTCGATGGGTTAATGGAATTTCGTTGTGAAATGTCACATGGTGTATGATTATTTAAAAAGTTTTGTAGTATAAAAGGTTAGCATTAAGTTCTACGAGTAAAGAAACAAATTATGCACCAAACCTATTTAAAGTTTACAATAAGAAAAAACTCAAAAATAAAACAAAAATAATGTCATTGGATATTTAATTGGTAAAATACTTAAATATGACTATCATCAAATTATTTACAAATGTACAATTTATTTAATCAAATTTAAAACAAAATATCTAAGCACAAGCAACACACGAACTGTCCAAATCACAGCGGCACACTTTGAAAGGAAGATTTCCGTCAAACGCTTTGTTGTAGTCCCACAGAACTGTCACACTGCCGCTCACCGAAGGTTCTTCTGACTCATTTTTGAATTCAAACGATTCACAATAAACTGTATCCACTAATAATGTTGCAATTACAACATGCTCCTTTCCATTGACATTAATTCTACATTTCCAAGGAGTGAATGCCATATACAAGTAAATCTGAGTTATTTTCACAGATATCTTCTGTCTCTTTCCACTCTTTAACACTAACTCTTGTGTATCTGAAACTCTTGGACAGAATGTGTCTCCCGACATAAGAGCTGCCACGGTTTTCGGATATATAACATTGTCATTACCACAAGACTGTTTTGTACACCGACTTTTAGTCACACACCAGGTACAGAAATTTTTTCTTAAACATCCAGAACAAGAACTTATTGAATTACATTGATCCTCTTCATTTGACAAACAATAAGGTAGAAAGATTATAAATAATATGAGAAATATTTTAGTTTGATTGACATGAGTCTTCATATTTATTAAAAAAATATGAATTGACTGCAAATATTATAAAACACTTTATAAAAGGTTCTTATAGAGTATTATTAACACAGCTTACCTATTCTAAAGTTCAAAGTCAACTGAAGGGAAATGCAAATAATCATATGTACAATATTCCCTAGGCATGTAAGAATTATTTATAATTATTCACACATTTCTTGAACTAATTGATAATAAGGTTAGATGTATTTATAACACATTGTAATTATTTTCTAAACATAAGTAAGGGAATAAGAACTTTAACGCTTTAATTATATTGCACAAATCAGACATTTTCTGCTTTTTATATATATGTCTTATATTATTTTTTACTGTAATAACTACACAAGTTTTACATAAGAAATAAAATCTAAAATTATTTTATATATATACTTTACTTCTTTTAATAATTCGACTAATATAAATGTTTTCGATAATCACTTTTCGAAACATCGAATTCTAGGAATTTTCACGACTTGTATATACTACTACATAATATCATCGTTATTATGAAGAACGAATGTTCCTTATCCTTTGTGATTCGTAAATAATAATGAGAAAAAGTCCTAGCAAGCGTCACATCGCTTGTTCATTATATTGGCAAATCGAAATTCTTTTTCAATTCCGCGCAGTTTTTTGCGAGTTGTTCGACAAAATGAATATATTGAAGGCGACAAGAAATATTGCGTAGTAAAAATTATAAAGGCTTTTACGACCGTAGTGTAGAGGAATGAGTGGCTTGGTTAATATACATTTGTACATTATTTATTTACACACACGTTTTTAATTCCAGAATTCTTAAATAATTTCTAGAACGTCGGTGGATCAGGGTCTTAAGCGCTTGACTTGCAATCTGCAGTTTCTGGGTTCGAATCCCGCCATGTACCAATGTATTTTTCGATTTTCATTATACATATGTATATTTATCCGACGTTCTTACGGTGAAGGAAAACATCGTCATGCAACCTGCACTAATCTGAGAAGAAATTCGAAGATATGTGTGAAGTCAACCAACCCGCACTGGGCCAGCGTGACGGGTGACTATGGCCTAGTCACCCATAATATAGAGTAGGCTCCGAGCCCCTCAGTGAGGACGTATAGTGAGCTGATGAAAAATATTTTCTATTCCAGTTCCATTTCTTGTTAGTAAATGACGAACATTATTAATTATTTATAGTAAAAAAATACTGGACTCCTTTGATTCAAATATTTTATCGTTATTTATGTTTACGTTTAGGTCAATACAAAGTTTATTTATTTAGAAAAAACAGTTATTTCATAATGCCTTTCGTAAAATAGAATACTACAAAGGAGATTCCGTTTCAAAGAGAAAACTCGTCCGGCAATCAAAGTTATTTCAAAGTCTGCAGATCCCGAGAACATTTATAAGCACAAATGCATTCAAAAATTTTCATTCAGGTATTTTTCTTTCTAAAAATACACTTATATTTTTAATAAAATTGAAATAACGCGCCCGTAGAACAATAATACATTTCACACACCGAAAAACTCTTTTATTACTTAGGATTTGACGCGTAGTGTTAGAAATTTAATTAATTGTTTATGGTCACTTTGACTGATTGGTCCTAAATGTCCAAAACAATTGCTAATAAATCAATTTTTTTTCTATAAATTTTTAAACAATTGTTTTTAAAATGTATTAAACCGAAGCCTTTAATCTTTTTATTATGTGTCAAAATTAAATGAGACAATTTCCGTTTTATAATAATAATCATAGCGACAATGGGAAGCAGCTGACAAATCAAATTATAGGAGACAATAATCGCGATTACAGATGGATTCGCGCAATATAAATTATGATGGGACATCGCGCAGCTGTTTCCATTGTAGTCCTTGGTATGTACATAACAAATGTACATAAGCATATAATAAGTGACATTGAAATTAAAAAAAAACTAGATTAAGAAATTATACTTAATACAATAGCTTCCTTTGTTATTATTCTTTTAGACTTTGCCAACAGTATTTTACAGCGCTCCCTTTAATAGCGCGCCTCTGACTCTACTCTTATATAAGATGAAAAGTGCGACCTTCTTATCTCCTTTTAAGGTTACCTACTCGTTTATTTTAATAAAAATAGCTTTTTAACAGTTAAATTTAGATCAAAATACTCTTTTATTTAGCCTAGACGTTTGTAGGCGGGCAATGCCAACGTCCTTTATTTTGCTTTTAAGTAGGTGTATCAGGGCAACGTCCTTTAGACTCGTCTCTTATAATAAAATGGGGTAAAATGAATATGTGTGATGCATGCATTTATTACACCCAACGTAATGAGGCGTTCGTTTTACAACGATGCTAATGTACTGGATAATATATTTACCCGACACGACACTAAAGAGTTGTAACATTTATAATATGAAGGAGCTAATTCGTAAGACGGTTATGTATACTTTCACCGAGTGCATATTACTTTTATAAATTAGCCAAAGCAATAAAATGTCACATCTAACATTTTTATATCTATACAAGCATTTTATATTTTCTAAGAATCGACTCTATATATGTATTTGTCTTAATTTAAACCCTCTTCTATAACCACTCAGGTTTGAGATTGTAATCCAAGATCAGAACAAAAAAATGGATAGTGTAACTTTCGAATAATAACAAAAATGAAACAAGTATTTATTTTCAGAAACAGTCAATCGGAAGAGAATCGGACACAACAAACTATAGATTTGTTAACGTTGCACATATTATCAGGGTGCATATTTATTCGAAGTTACAATGCACCCTCATTGTAATTGCTTCGAACAAATGTTTGCAAACATGAAGCAATTTCATAACAATAAGATGTTATCTTGGACGCGATACGGATTGCATTTTGCGGTGTGTATTACACAAACTACCCATTTGCGTCATATCATTCACAAGAGTAAAATTACCACGACTCTTACTCTATAGCCGACTCGTATTATATTACCAATGAATAATATAAAATTGTTGTATAAAAAGCTTTTAACTATGAAGAAAATTTAAAATAAGAATCCATATGCATTATGTGGAAAAAGATTAATTGCGATTTTAATTAGCACTGCTTTCTTTAAGACGTATTAGTCTGGAAATTTATGGTAGAGTCAAAATGAGACTTATAAAATTTCCAAAATTAATTTAAAAATATTTTTTTTCTCTAGTAAATTATATTGGTAAAGTTTGAATAGAATAATACATTTGTAGACAATACATTATCGAATAAGAGCATTGGATCAACGTTTTATTCGAAAATAGTTTTCAAACAGATAAATATTATTTACATTTCCTTTTAGAATATCTTTTCAGCATTATATCTTCGAATACATTCACTTCAATATTTCCGCATCGATAAAAACTACGTTAGAACGTTTCAATATCTTTTTATACATTTAAAAAATGTGCGATATTGTTATAGATATATTGTATTCTTCCTGCAGTACAACTTTATTTTTTCTTTATAAGAGAAGGGGGCAAACGAGCGGCGGGAACACCGAGGTGATCAACGACACCCATGGACATCTGCAACACCAGAAGAACTGCAGTTGCGTTGAATATGACACTACAAACTTTGGTGTTCAAAATATTCATAAAAAGATTATAAATCACTTACGCTTAAAAATATAGAATATAGATTATAGCAAATGCCAGCTTAAATAGCTTGAGATTATGACAATTTATTTAAATAGAATAAATTAAGATTAAGTTAAGAAAAGATTCATCAAAAAATGTCTTGTATCGATTTTTGCGTACAAATTGTTTCGTATTCTTTCTTATTAAATTTTCTTTCCCCTTTATTGTTCACTCAAAGTACAGACAACGCTCCATTTGCAGTGGATATGAATCGATATTGGCGTTAGTAGAACTCAATACCAGTTCACTTGCCATAAAAATAGTATTGCATCTCTAAAATAGGGCTATAAAATTTTGTGTCAATAAACATTTTTGTCTGCTTACTATGTAGTGTGGAAGCTTTCACGGCTCGTTAGATTTTGGGATTACAGTGATATAAATAATTTCCTTTTTTAAGTACCTTTTTGGCTGACTTGTGAATTAAGTTAATCTGACAAATTATTTAAACATTTTGAAAGTAAGACATCTTAGATAACCTAACACTTAACATTCATTACTTTGTTAGACACAGTTTCGGGTTTCCGCGTTGTTAAATAGTCGTAAGAAATAAGCCATAATAAGAGCGTGTGTCCACTTTATCCAAACGCAGCTATGATATACGAATTCAAATACACTTCAACTGTTTAATTTACTTCATTATACACAAACTACATAAAATACGAATCCTGTAAATGTACGTTCTGAATAATGTTTAAGATTGGATATTCATATTGTATTATTTAAGTTTAGCTTAAAACTGATATCAACTTTGGTGGCAACGTGATTTTACGATTTTATGCTATTTATAATAACCGTAAAAATAGACTGTAAAAATATGTAAATCTAACCTCCAGTGCAGTGAATACTCACCTTTACAGTGTTCCTTCATTAGGATATGCATCTATTGTTGCGAGCAACGAATGTCTGAGAGCGTTGCACTCTTCTGAATAAAACGACCGCACTTACTAAGCTATCGGTATTGTACCCTCAGTCGCTTTTCGTTCTATTGCTACTAATTGTAATCTTAAAAACTTACGTGACACATAGAAAAGAAGAATAGATGTGTTCTTTCATACTTTTCAATTTTATATATGAACATCTTATCACCAATATAATCTTAGTAAATTTTGAAAAAAATCTGCTAATATATAAAAAAAATCTGAAAAAAGTCATAGTTAATGAAATAAACCTGACTGGTATCAGTTTAGAATTGGTTATTTGTTATAAACAATGTTTTTTTATAACTAATTTTTACTCTGTACTTACATAATAATGCCACATTAAAAGTATTTACATTTTTCATATTTATTTGTCTGAATTATCGCATATAGCGCAAGAACTTAATAACCGCAATCCTTCATATTTATTTAATAAAATATAAAAAAAAATCTCACAACGTTAAAAAACATTTCTACGACATTATAGCGAATAATTTATGTTAGGAAGAAAATCCGACACTGTACCGGTGTACTGGCGCAACACTAGCCTTACTAAATGTCACTTGACTTTGTAAAGAAAACGACATTCACGCCAAAAGATTCTAAAATTTCATAGTGAAAGTACACCTGATCCGAAACTAATACCAAGACGTAAATATAAATAGAGAATGTGTATGTTATACATATGTATATTTAGACAGAAATACATATGTATACATGTTTTCTTTAACATAATTTTCTCAACAAAACGGGAAACGATTTGCATATTCATACATCGCGTTATCCTACGAAATTATATTCCCGCAGAAAGCAGTACGTGCGTGAAATTGTTTAAGCTCGTTATAAAATAAGATTAACTTTAATGTTTGTATTTATACGCATATTAAATTCATATCAAAATATATATAATATACAAATGCTCGTTTTTTTATTGTATTGAAATATTTTTAATAATAAACCACAGCCTAATTCTATCTATAACAAACTTTTTTGCTTTATAGTTAAATTTATTTTTGAACTTTTGCCAATGATTCTACAATGCATACTTAATACATACTAAGGAGATTGTCATCGCGATATTGTATAATACGTCAGCCACAATACATCTAACAAGTATGGAGGAGACCTTTGTTTGTGTTACGGAATCTCATATTAGTTTACAACTCCTCATGAACAGCAGTTCTATACTGTGCAAACTGGATCCAAACAGTGCGTATTACTTTCTTTCTAGTAATTGCGCAAACTACTTATAACTTTGACAAGGTTTTTAAAAATTATAATTATTAGCAGACGACAAATAAAGTAGGCGTAAATGAAATTTAAAAGTAAATTAACAGCATTAAAAGAATTTATAATATTCAATCTTAATTTAATTCTAACAATGGTAGATGCCAGCAACAACAACTATTGCACAAATGGATGGGAAGGGGAAGTGGATTTGGCAAAGAAGTGGACGCATAGGAAGGGTTTTTTTATGTAACTAAAGCATTAGTTAATTAGGTATATATTTGGCATTTACTGAAGCTACATACTAAAACTTGGCAGATTGCCAATTAAGGCTGGAGGGTTTACTTGCAAACTTCTTTGCTCATTTTAACACAAGTTTTGGCAGCTTCTCTCTTATAACATGCGCAGCTCTAGATGATAACACGAAGGGTAACAATTTAAATGATATTTTGCATAAGAAGTTGTTCTTGCAGATAACAAAACGAAAACATTTCAGTGATAAAAATATACGATGAAAAATAATCTTAAATTTATTTCGAAATGCATCTATGAAAATTGTTTTAATAATAAAGTTTCATCTATTTGTTTGGTTTGATCCATTAAAGAAATGCTAAATCATGTTCATCCGTATTGCGGTATGAAATGCACTTGATTAACCGTGGGTTACCACTGCAGACACAAAAATACCAATATAATATATTTATGCAGATGTTGCGACCATAGAAACCCACGCTAAAAAGTCTAAATTTAAATACTTAACTCTAAAAACAACCGATAATGAACAACAGATTTAATAATATTTAGATATTAACCTGATTTCAAACTATCAGCTCTAATTCTACATGTCACGCTATAAATTTAATTTCAACGAATATTTTATCATAGTCACTAGTTTTAAAACGAAAAAATCCTGCTAAACCCAGTGGTAATATTCCTGAAAGAATTTTCATTACTCTTCGCTAGCTTGAAGAATGTTTGAAACTAACTTTGATTCGTTGATTTAATATTAAATTGGATAGAAGAAAATTTATTTGCCAACAGAATTAAAGAAAATATATTATTTTTATTCATAGATAGTGTACAAGCTTCTTAGTACTTATTTAGTTGTGAAAGTTCAATGTACTGCGGAAGTATATTTTAATTTAAGATATCAATGATAACATTGCACTTAAATAAATGTATTTTCCCGCTTTGCCGCCGCTGTTAACTCCCGTGCAAAATACAATGCGCCACAAATTACATTGTTTCCTTGCATTGTTCAGTGAACTTAATTTTCATTCGTATATTTATATGTTACACATACTTAGCGTATTGTTTTCAGTAATAAGAATAAATTGTAGTAAAAATAATGTAATTTAATCAAAAAATACTTTTGATTAACAATCCATACCAGTCTTTTAGTGCAACTTGTCTTTGTTTATGTATTTTAACAACGGAAAATCACCGAAAAGCTATTATTATTATTTATTTATTTTTATATAAAATTTTATAAAAACATAAAGTAAAGCTGTTTCGGAAAAATATGGTAACTAACATTCTGACACGAGAATTTTATATATAAGATGGGTATTTTATTGCTTGGTAATATCAACACAATTTCTCAACTGCTACTCAAAGATAACACAGCTCAACTTGACGACTTGTTTATTCCCTTTGGAATGAATTTATAACAGAATACAGTTTCTTTTATCAATAGATAGGACAATAAGAACCACACCGATTACAATACGAAAAAAACTCTGCTATCGGTAAAGCTTTGCGTGTACACGAGACCTCCTGTGTAAATTAAATATTTGAAGCAAAGTATTCGTAATGTCCGCTCTGTTAAAATAGTAATTACTAATATTATATGTAAATATTTTTGTTAATAAATTAGTATATTGCAATATTATATACTGTAAGAGTGAAGAGAAATACGTTATACAGTTAGAAATGAAAGTTAAATACAGGAAAATGTATAAGTATTTAAAGGTTTTATTACTTAGAGTAATCTCTTCCTAAATATGTTTTGTCCAGCTTTTTGTACATATATATATATATAAATTGACAAAAGGTTATTGTGCTCTGTAATATAAAAGTAAAGTTACATTTATTATATGTATTGCTTTTATTCCATTTTCCGTAACTGAAACCGAATTTGCTCATTAAGATCAATTTCCAATAAAACATTTTCCGTAAAGATGTTATGAATAAAGACGACCGGTAACATAAGAGATATTGTCAAGTTATACGTAAAAAACATTTTTTTTTGTAGATGGAAAACCAGCAAAAGGCCATCTTTATTCGTCAAAATAGTTAAACGACCGCCGCCCATAAAATTCGCATTTGTAAATACCTTGCTCAATTTTAATACACAGAGAATGAGATGCACAGAAATAGAGTATTTCCTCTTCCTGTTTCACCATGTCCGCGTGCTTTTCTCATCTTTTCCTTATTTTAAAAAGAGGAAGAGGATTCCAAATTTATTACGTTAGTTACGTGGTACGTAAATTAAAATCTTCAACAAAAATATAAGAAAACTATACATCAATGACGAGAAAGAAAGCCAAAAATCTTATAAAAATAAAATATAAGGGGATTGTGATAAATTATCCAGCATTATCCTTTACATTCCAAATTTATTGGGAATCGATGTTGGCACTAGCGCTTTCAGGTTGTTGATATTTATTGCTTCATTTGAATACTTTAGCAATAATGGAAATGAGATACTTTCTTACATTTTTATTTTGAAACAAACTGTATTTTCTTCCTTATGCACTGCTAGACATTAAATAGTACCTATATTTAAAGCAATTATCGATAAACTACTGTTACAAAGGCGAATTTAAAAACTTATCAGAATTTACGAAGTACTAACATAATTCCACGCAAGGGAATTAAAAAGGTTAATTTTTATTCGACTTCATTTACGAATTAACTGTAACTCGAACTAATTTGCCTCTAACGATGATAAATATAATGTCATCATCTACATTACATTTTGTAAAATCAAAGTATATTTTGATAAAAAAATTAATTTGTCATATATTCACACATACATAATACAGAGAAGTATATTAGTATTCTGTGCTACAAATAAAGACTAATTTGGCTTGTATAATTAAACTAATTTATATTTGATCCACCACGTATCTAATATTTGCATCGCACTAGGAATTTTGTTTCGTAATTACTTGTTTGTGGTGAAATTTATTTTGTTGGTATTTTGAATGTAATTTATGTTACATGAAGCACACAAACAGAATAACAACAATATTGACTTCAATGTAATTTACTGCAATTTTAATAAAGTATAGAAACAAAGTATTATGAAGATACTAATTTTATTACTTTATTTCACAATTATTTATTTGCACATAGTACTTATTAAATAATTATTACTTTATAGGAATTAGATCACATGCCATCATCTTTATTATTCAACCATACATATTTATAAAATATAGCCGACAACGATCCACCGAGAAATGGTCCAACCCAATAGATCCAATGCGCAGCCCACGCACCCGTCCAAACAGCTGGGCCTAGTGACCTCGCTGGGTTCATGCTACACCCAGTCAGCGGACCTCCGGCGATAGATAATCCAGCAATCGTGAATCCGAATTTCAAAGCAACTGACTCAAGTGATTTTTCATTTTTAGGGTCCCATAAGGCACAATTGAGGAAATTCAATGCAGCTGTAAGAATTACTTCGACTGCTAATGCTTGGTACACTGTGAGTGCAGAATGATGCTGTGTTGTGCAAATCCCGTCAGTTATCAAATCGTACGGTGATAAAGCAATTAATATTCCATAACCAAGGATAGAACCCACGCATTGAGCTATCATATAGGCTATGCCTAGTCCTATTGACATTTTTCCCCAGAGTATAGCCGCTAATGTTACAGACGGGTTCATATGTGCTCCTGAGATATGCGCAAATGCTTGAATATTAAAAAGAACTACAAAACCGAATCCAAGTGGCGCATATAATGGTGGCTGGTATGCAAGTCCTTGAATTGGTACACATGATAAACATCCAAGTAAAACTAAAAGTAACGTAGATATAAACTCTGCTAAAACAGCTCTCCAAGTCTCACAAAATTTGATTAAAATTTTGTCAGATAATTTGTTTCTGCACTTAACTGATACACTTTCAATTACGTTCGCTAAATGTTTACCCGGTGTAACGGCCATTACAATGCACCTTTGTCAACTTTATTTAGTCACTTTACCACGCGTATATTAAGTACAGGAAATTATTTGATACTTATGCAAGGTTTTAGTGTATTGGTAACTATAATATTTTTAACACGCTGTATGCTAACAATATGACGGTTGCCATTACACTCACTGTAAAATCCGAGTTCTGTTACACAATTACATTGCTGGTATTAATGAAGTTTGTCTAAGAATTAACAAGTCAAATTCTTAAAGGAATAACGTTATTTTTTATTGCACCAATTTGTTTTATAACTACATCGTAAAGCTTCCATATTCCGTTTTATCTTAGTTTTATAACTAAAGCGATTAAATGATATAAGTTTACAATATACAAATGTAATGATTTTACGGACTGATTACATTTTCAGTTTTCATAACAGTTTTTAACTTGTGCAATATTAATGTGAAATATTCATATTTATAAATAAAATATTAACTTATATGTCTTAATTGTTAGGAGTTTAAAAGCCTAAAAATGCGCAATAGTATGTTAGATTGATTCCAATTGATATAGGTTATAGTAGAAACTGCACTTTGAAATTAGATTTTTCGCTCCACCTGTTCTATGTTTCCTTCCGCCGTAGGAAATCAAGTTAGTGGTTTTCACGGAATCGCAATTTAAATTTTGCACGTACACTTTGGCTTATATTTTTTTCAAATTTACGTACGAAATTAAAAAAAAAGTAGATTAATTTTCTCGAACTTTAATTATTTTTAAGCGGTTTTATTTAACTTTCTCTGTTTATTTAGATTTAGTAATTTAAATTGGACCTACTTCCTGTAGATAGATTGATCTGAAACCACCCAATATTTGGTCGAATAGATTTGGTAAATCTGTGTTCAGTTTGGGAAAAACTTTTAAAAATATAAACTTTTGTAGATAAACAAAATTTGTACAAATATGTTTCGAATGAAAACTTGGCAACAAACTGTAATGAACATTGAAAGTTTTTCCTTACCAATACCTATAAAAATGTCACCTTAGAATTTAAAAGTAAGAATTAAATAAAGCCTTTAAAGTTTTGTTTGGAATGTATTATTGAAAAATCAAATACCTTTAACGAAAAAACAATTTCTACCTTTTATGAAAATAATTCAAAGTAATGGAGTTTGTAACTTATGAATAATAAAGCTTAAATAATTTAATAGATCACTAAATTTACATCTTTATAATATTTACATATATTTAATAAGTTACTGATATTATTATTTATACAACTTTATATCTTTATTTACGAAAACGACAGTGTTTGTAAACTTGTTAATCATAAAACACATAATTTCCCCTGTTAGTGTGATTTTCTGGGAAATAATGTCGGCTAAATTACTAGTCGGCATCCGTTACCCTCAATATACATCCGGTGACAGGGGAGGGAACTACCGTGATTAATGTTTAACTAACGCGGAGGTATGTCATTTCCTTTTAGCAGATGTTGTGGTATATTTAATGGAATATAAACATAACTAAATTGAAAAAAAATACTAAATTAACATCAACTATACATTCAAAGATCCTCATTAAATAAGCAATTGATATTACTGAAATATAAATTGATATTGCTTACAAAAAACAAAATTAAGTAAATCTACCCTTGAAGGATCTTACTGCATTGATTCTCCATTGAGACTTACAAATTAATAAATTAACGTAAAAACAAATATTGATCATAGGAACTTATTTATTCGAATTTTCGTACGTAGTTCCTTGGCATATAGACATTGTTGTGTGATAAACAAACAAATTAGATTACGACAACAAATCAGTCAAGCGCAGCTCATGTTTGCTCCGCCTACGCGAACCCCATCTTTAACTTAGCTGTTCTATTTACAAAATAAAGAAACACTTACTTTTTACTGAAACAGTAATCCGTAGAAGTATAAGCGGTATAAGAATATATTGATTAAATGTTATAAAAAAATGCAATATATGTAGGTTTGTTCTCCATACACAAGAATACGTAATCAGGCGTAGCATAGGTCTACGTAAATCTACAAGTCGGCACTCGTAGCACCACTGTTGATTTTACTACATATTAACGATAAATCAATTTATCATTTAAATTTAACAATTATCGATTTCAACCCACTTTGATAACAACCTTCAAAAACATTTCGTGTTTGAAAAATATTGATGAATGTTTCGCCCAAAATCTAAGAAATTTAATTAGAATTACTTCAAAGGTAAGTTATTAAGCTAACTTAATAACATCTTAAGCACTAACTAGCTCACGAACTTTAATACAATCTGTCCGACTTCGAAAGTTTCAATTAATCGTGAGCTTAGCGGTGTCCAACTTTGATAAATGTTAACACAATTTTCTACACTTTCTATTTGTTTCATAATTTAAATTTAATATTTCGAACAAGATTTATCATTAACTCTGGTACTTTTACGGAATATCTTAATAAACTTTTAATGTTCACGCTGAATAGCTTTCTAATTTATTATTATTTTCAGAATTGTAGCCAAATTATAATTTTCTATAGCAATGAATTTCCATTACCTAACATAATAAAAAACCTATGGTTACCACTCCGTCTAAGTAGCAGGCTTTTGTGGCAATCTAACCTAACTATGGTCTGCTACCATCAAATTCGGTTCCCACTGCACAGCATACCTTGGACTACGAGTTGCAGGGGGTGACGTAATATTATAAAAAGTTGAAGTGGCACTTACCAACTCGAGGCCCCGTTCACCGCCTGCAGGTGTCTGGTCACTCTGTCAGTCGAGTCAAATAAATCACATTCAAATAGTCTTTAGTCACCCGAGATGCTGCACTCCTGAAGCACCCGATGCACTGCTAGCTAGCGGGCTATAGATTTCACATTGTCGAACCGAACGCAGAAACGTAAACTTAAGTGACCCTGTACGTTACGAAACCGACAATCCGATGTGTAACTCTTTCCGTACAACTTCCGTCGACTCCCGATGCTGACGCTTAACTGTGCTGACTCACTGCCTTCCCCGCACAAGCCCCCGCAAGCCCCGCGCGCGACCGTAGCTGTGAGGAATTTCCAACTACCCACTTGCGCAGGGAAATTAAAAATGTGTCGAGCTACCAACATAAACCTATATAGCCGAACCGCGAAATTCATAAATACAGTTCGTCATTGAAGATGACGAACCACATTGCATTTGTATCGAACAGGTAATGCACAGTTAGACGTATAATTCTTATCTTACTTATATTATAAATGCGAATGTTTAGATAAGTGGTTACCAAACTTATTTTGTCTCTTACCCCCCTTGAGACCTGCAGCGCCCACAAGGGGGCGTTATCGCACACTTTAAGAAAGACTGGTTTAGATGGATGGATGTTTGTTAGAAGGTATCTCCAGAAAGGCTGCATGGTTATCTATGAAATTTGGCATGGGTGTAGAAAATATTCTGGAAGGACACATATGCTACATCCACTAATTAGGTAATTTATTAACCCGCGTACTGAGTCGCGGGCGACAGGTATATTTAATATGTTTATTGTCAAAGTTACACCATAGTGATGATACGAAGATATTGTATGCCGTGACAAGTGTGCATTTTGAACATCATGCATGCATGTGCTTGCATGAATTATTCAACCAGGTGCAGCGCAGTGTGTACAAAGAGCAGTGCTTCTAGTTGCAAAACCAATTTCGAATGTACGCGTCGAAAATGCGAAGCTCCCAATCCCTACATGGAAGTAGTCTAAATAATGCATTCGCAAGCCGATACCAGTAATAATGTGGCTTGAGATCGTGCTCTATGACATATTTGTAACCAATAGTTGCTCCCGCTGTACTGTCATGTCGGTTTGTAAACGAGTATAACTTATCACTACATCGCCAAGTTACAGGTAAGTAGTTAGCTTTGCATCAATCGGCTTTCTTTTGTTTAATTTTTTTTCCTACAAAGACTAAGAAGGTTTTCCGCGAAATATAGACAAATAAGTGGTTAAAAATGTAATTAACAGTGTAATTGGCGTGGATGTTTTACGTAACTATAAAGTAGAACTAATCTTCAGTAATCTATGATTAATATACATTATTGCATAGAAGCCATTACCGGCATGAAATCTCATGCAAGCTGGATTAAATGCTAAAACTAATTAATTTAGAACATATAGTTTTACAGTAATTTTACCTAACTGACAAGAGATTTTTTCGAGTGTGTGTTTTTATGTATGTAAAAAACTTTGTGATGGCCTAGAGTCTAAACGACTGAACGGATTTTGGCCTTGGTGGTATAATTCGATTCGTCTTCTTCCCCGGAATGTCATATAACAAATTACTGAACCAAAAGGATATAGTGAACGCTGGGGATGAAATTCTAGTAAAAACTAGACTAGACTAGAAACGATTCAAAACTAGACTAAAACCCATTCTAGTCTATCACTCCAAAGCTTTCTTCATTACTGATTTGAGATTGATTCTTTAATCACTTGCGTTTTAAAAAGTTGTCTTGTACCAAGAAATACAGTTCGATTTTTTCCGAGACAAATACACTTAAGAAAGCTTACATTTATGAGCATCTAAATGCATCTTGTAGCAAAAGAATAATACAAACGAGACCGGATTATATGATACGAATCCGTTTTGCTTGAAACAAATAAAAAACAATTGCATTCTGCGAACCGTCTGTCTCTATGAAAAACTGGCGCTCCGCTTAATGAGAACTCTTTTAAAAATCTTCTCAGCCGTAGGTTGATATTCTTTGTAACATTTTCTGCTACTTTCTTTTTACAGGAATGTAAAACAATTTTATAATTTTATGATGTGAGTATTAAAAAATATATAATAACTGCATTTAACGCTGAAAAGCAATTATATAAATATATTCCGTATCTAGTTCCACTGATGTTTTATTTCTCAACATTGTTTCTGTAAAAATTGTTAGCCAAAAAAATAAGCTTCAACAACAAAAAAAATAACATTAAATGAATCATAATGTTTATTTAACGTAAACATTACAATTAAGCAAATAATAAATTCTAAGATCCACATACCTTAATTAGATGCAGAACGCGTCCTAGGTAGCAGTACGGAGACAATATACGCGGCGTCTGCAACAACAGATGGCGCTTCAGGCTTTCATCATTTCACTGCAAAACACAAACATTAACCTAAATTAAAGTGCCGTTTGCAACAAAATTAGATGGATCTAATCTCTAAAAGCTTATTAAACATGTAATTTCAGAACAGATAACAAGCATTTTCTATTTCTAAAGGGATCCTAAATACCTGGTTATTTCAAAGTTAAGAAGCAAAACGTCGCGTCAGTAACCAAAAATGACTACGGAATAATATAATATTTTAAAGGTAAAAGGTATATTATTAAAGAATCAGTTCAGTAATTTAGTTGTTTTATTTCATAGTTATTTTAAAAAATAAAATTATTCATACTTTAGGTTATAAATAAATAATATATTTACATTAATTTGGGTACATCATCAATACTGAAATGAAATTAAAATCGCCTCATATTCCCCTGATGACAATAATTACTACACGATTTTATTACTGATTTTGTACTATCGTAAATCCTCACTGTTATAATCAATGAACATAAATTATCTTTTATGGTGAAATTTTGCATGTTGTTATCAATAATTGTTTGCTATTAAACAACGGAATAGTTATTCTTGTATTATACTAGCAGTTGCCCGCGACGAGTTAAAAAAACATAATTGGTAGCCTATGTGGTCTACCAGACTATGTTAGTATATGCCAAATTTCATCGAGATCCGTTCAGCCGTTCTTGAGATATCTTCGAACAAACATGCATCCGTCTATCTAAACATTCACATTTATATTAGTAAGATTGTTGTAGAAATTTTTACAAATCGCTTTTAATTTTCTTCACATTATAAAGATATCGCATAGAATTTCTATTTTATAATTTGGATGACCCCCATCCCAAATATCTTGAAAATTATTTAAAATCATCTAATTTAGAAAATAAGAAATCTTTTGAATATCTAAATAAACATTTTAAATGATTGCAAACATTTTCACTATTAGAATGCTATGTTTTGAAAACATTGATTGTAAAATGTGAAGTAAAAAAATATATAACATAAAAAGAACTTGAAAGTTCTGATCCCAGTATTACAAGTTCAGCTCGCCAAAAGCTCATAATGAGTTTCCTATTTAACGTAGACCACTTCAGCCGCCATTGTCTTTGTGATAATCTTGAATTAAGCCGCGTTCCGACCTAACAATGCTTCAGATTTTATTTTACAACACAGACAGTTGGAGCTAATGTTTTTTTGTGAAACATCACTTGAGTCTTACGGAAAAAGTATAAGTTCGAATAAACAGTCTCGTAGGAAAGAGGTATACTTTCAAGGTCTACTTAATAGTGAATTCCCTCCAAATTAAATATATCAGTATAATATAATTTGTTTGAAAAATATTTTAATTAAGACACATTTTACATTTACTTTTAATATTTTCCTGTGATCTTTAAAGAGCAATTTCTTAACCAGGAAACTTTGCGCGACATTATCTTAAAGCGACAATATTGAAGCAAACTTAACGAAAAGACAAAGATTTCAGGAATACGAATTATGATAACTGTCTGAGAAAAGATTAAAATACGGTTTAAAGTTACACTTATTATTACCTAAATTTGTTGATTAAAAGTTCGTTATTAAAAGTTTTTACTTAGATCAAAACAAAGATCCTGTTGTAAGCTAATTTGCTTATCCACAACTTTCTTTTCTCGATTGTCTTTTGTTTTATTACTAATCTTTTTATTATAAGGTGACGTATGTTAGTTGCCAGTTCGATCTCCTTGACTGCATAAAACTCTTTGGTATTAACAAAGAGGTTAAATGTATTTTTAAGCATATTTTGAATTTGCGGTGTTATACTATAGGGTTGCTAACTTGGAAGCAATCATACTTTAATATTTAAAATATGGCTTATCGCAGTAAGAAACAACGTTAGAACTCCTTAATATAATAGGTTTTATAAATATTGCTCGTCGAGTGGCTAAAGCGGTACTTTCTGATATCATAATATTATAAGTGGGTACTTCAGAAACCATTTTAAGACGTCGTTAATTTTCAGAATCTTATTTGTTGTAGTGTTCTCGTAATTTTACGTTGATTAGTGAGAAAATATCTGCAATGGCGAACCCATGTGAGTATTAAATTTTAATTTTACTTATAAATCTATTCAATTTTAATTAGTACTGTGGTGTCAGACCATGCGTTGTTTCTATGAAGACTATTATTTGATGTACGAAAGTTAGAAAACATGTCCAAACTACGTTAGTTACTCGATTTAAAGGTGTAGAGGAAAGCCGTGACGTTCGGATAGGAATGCATGACGTCCGTTTCGACATTTTCCGGTTGATTTATCGACTGCGCCGCGTGTTGTAGCTTTCTGTAGTTTCGTATTTCATATACTTTATAATTGCACGTGGACTTGCAGTTCACTACAGTATTGTAACTCCATTATCATCGTCATGATCACCAGTACATCGTTTCCCTAGAAAGAAAAGTAGCATCGGAACGCATCTGCGGTTCCTCTGGTATTGCTGATGTCCATGGGCGTCGTTGAACACCTCAGTGTTCCTGTTGCTCGTTTGCCCCCTTCTATTATAAAAAAAAAAGTAGACTAAGCCCTAAATTATGATTGTCTCGCCTCTCAGTAGGGACGTGTATGATTGTATAATTGTCTATGTTTCCTCTTGTTTACTATTGCTTTTGTTTCGCAAGATTTGGAGTATTTCCCCTTAAGATGATCGGCATATCTATCAATGGGGCCATGAGGAAACACCTAAGATTTGCCTGATAAACCTTACGATCTTTCGATTTCATATATCCTTCCAACGAATTTGACTCTTATGGGTATTACGGGACTCATGGGGTTAATAAATAAATTATCCATTCATTTTATTTTGATACAACAGTAGAGTATTAATAAATGTCAGTTTTAATAAAAATTCCCATAAATAAAGAGTCGAACAAAGTAGCTGTTCAATTCACAAACATTTTATCCTCGCGGGCATCAAAACTGTTATTTGAGCGATTTTAATCTTCTTGAGTAAACAACTGTCAATCTATTTATTTGCTAAATGAATTCGAACTACCCTCCTACGCTACTCCTTATCGCTATTTGAAAATTAATGATCAGCTATTTCATCGAAGTCGTGAACATTTATATCACTTGTCTTAACAGTTGTTTTTTAATTTGTTTTCATTTTTGTGTATTTTTATTTTTTAATTTTGTGTTATTAACAATTTTACTACTTTTTTGACGAATAACTTTAATATTGTATTAAGAGTTATATCAAAGAGTTCCAAAACTATAACCAATAATAAATAAAAGCAAGCAGAATATTATTTAATCATAGGAATCTCGTCCTATCACAATATAAGTAATATCGATCTATTTTATTGAATCGCCCGTAAAGAAACGACTTATTGAAAGCAACAAATTCCAATATCATCTTACTGCTATTATTATAAAGTAGTTTGTTCAGATATCAGAATGGACTCAGGGAAAATATTTGCCCTTACTTAACTATATTGAATATAGTTGCGTAATTTGAAATCTAAATATACAAACTTTGGGATATCATTTAAAGGAGGAGGGATTAGGGATATTCATTTTGAATGATCCTGATTTATCTCCGTCCCTTAATATTATTTACATTTATATAAGGTTTCGTCATGTTACTTAGGTTGTTTTTAACTTTACATTCGAGACGCAATGTCATTGCTTATATTTTTCGCTGGAACTAAACTTTCCGGAACTAAACGAATTTTGCGCCTAGTTAAATAATCTTAGCAAAAATACTCTTACGGACGTTTGAGATTGTTAAAATAAAAAAGAGAAGAAATAAAATCGCAATGAAATGTTATCAAAACAAACTCCAAAATGTGTCTGGGTGTTTAAAATATAACAGAGAGACAGACGGGGTAGTACAGTAACAAGTAAAGCAAGAAAAGCTGCCAGTTTCATTTTGCAATAAAATCTTCCTCCGCGCGAGGCTGCAGAATGAAAAAAAGTGAAGTCGACTTTTATCTCCTTTTACAGTGTTTTGAAAAAAGAATAAACTTAAAACGGAGGAAGATGTGTGGTGCTGTTGCTTGAATATAGCAATTTCATTTAAAAATGAAAATAAAACCATTCTTCTTTATTGTCTCGATTTTTGGTCAGATGAAATTAATATTAGAATATTAGTGTAATATTTAATAAGATCGCAATTAATGTTATTTCATCTTGTGAAATGATCATAATCAAATTCTTTTTTTTGCATACGAGCTTTTCCTGTTGTGAAATGGTTAGTCAAATATGGTTCAAAACATTACGCCCTGGGCTACGGCAATATTATAAAACCAATTTTCAGATATATGTCACAGATAATTTTAATTAAATCGTATTCCATAAACAATGATACATGAACACGATATCGTCGGTAAAATAGCCAGGGGCGGAAACAAATTGCCATACCAAATATTCAGCTAAATATAAAATTAAATGATACACATTCGGAGACCAAAATTTAGGGACCGCAACAATAGTCTGCTAACATTTCCATGAACGATATCATTTTCAAACGATATTAAAGTTCATTCCTTTTCTAGAACCCGAGTCATATATTCGTGTGTAATAATAAAAAAATATTAAATAGAGTATTCAATTACCAACATTTTTAAGTCTAATCAACCCTTCTATTAGAGAAAAGATATTAAAATTTTTTTGCATATGCATCCACATTGCATGATAACTTGAATTATTAGTAAGCAAGCAATCGGTTCAAAATCTGCACATCAATTAGTTTCTAATTAAAAAATAAAAGTAAAGAAAATTTTAATACTGTGTTTATTAGCAATAATTAATTCTATATTCCTTTGTAATTCTATTCCAATTAGGAGCGCATTAAAAATTCTTATTTAACAAATGTAAATATAAAACAAGCATGATGATAAATTTCCTTAAAGTACCTTTGATCCGATGCCGACTTTAAAGCTTTGAGAAGCACTTTAAATGGACTCAAGAATATTTCTCTTTTAATTATTCATGATAACGTTCGAAAGCCTTTCAATGAATGAGGAACTGTGTTACAATCAACGGACTAAATATTAATAAAGCAAAATTTCTAGGGAGTTAAACTTTATACTAAAATTCCTTGGATTTGTAATATAGAACAATCAACAATGTAAGACTTATACAATGTCTTAGATTGTTGATTGGATAATTAGCTCTTTTTAAAGGACATACATAAGATAATAAGTGATTTATGTTATTAAAGTCGTAGACTGACTTCATTATTATATTACTAGTTGCCGCCCGCGACTCCATCCGCTCGGAATTGAAAAAAAACTGAACTAATAGCCTATGTGTTTTTCTAGACTGTGTTCTACAAGTATGCCCAATTTCAGCGAGATCCATGAAGCTGTTCTGGAGATACCTTCAAACAAATATCCTTCCATCCATCCATCCAAACAATTGCATTTATAGTGTTAGTATGATCTAGAAAATAAAACCTTCATACATCTATGGGTTTCAAGTTAATTAGTTCTTTAGTTACAAGTTTAAATGAACCGCTACTGCTACGCGACCAACATTTTTTCAACACAATCTTTCGTGTTCAATGCCCACAGTTAGTTCTTTGATTAGAAAATTAAATTTATGGTTCTTGTGAAAGGACTGTTTTTGACGAGACGTATCTTTTCACGCGAGTGAAATATTAAAGGAAAGATTTAATTAATTTAACTTTTTTGTCAGGTACTTCTTATGTTAGTTTTAATTTAATTGCCAAATCTCCAAGAGTTTCAAATACTTTGTTATACAAAAGTTATAACCGTATCTACATAACACGATACAAATGGAGAATAATGATAATGTGGGTTTCACACAAAAGGATCGCGCCCACAAACTTGCCGAGGTAATTGCACGAAATTAAATTTTCAACTGAGCTGCTTTTAGCATGAAGTATTTTGATGCAATCTTTTCTCGTAAGCGGGAGATGCATTACGAATTATATTCAAGTAATGCACGCGTACAGTTAGCGTCATATAGATCGTAACAGACAAGATATGCAAATATATAGGTACATCAAAAGTAATCAATTATATCGGTACAACAAAAGTCCTCAAAATAATAGATACTGAATGTAGAATGTATCTTGCATGTACTCATATATTTGACGCTGTGTATGTACCGATGTATTTGAGCAGGGTGAATGTATCTATTATTTTGAGGACTTTTGTTGTACCGATATAATTGATTACTTTTGGTGTACCTATATATTTGCATATCTTGTCTGTGACGATCTATATGACGCTGACTGTACATAATCATTATTTTTATAAAGTTGCACTCATAGACGGGTACTCATAAACAAAAAAAAATTACATTAAATGTGAACGACTTCTGAAGTACGGGAAGACCGAAATAAGTTTAATGAAAGAAGAGTATGAATTCAGATTTTACGGTTGATTGAGATGTATGGAATAGTAGTGATACAAATTTAATTAAAACACATTAAATTTTTGATATTATTAGCTACTTGTTAGTCTCTACAATTCTGAAAAAAAAACCGCGATCATACGCTCGAAAGCGTAAGATTACTAGCGGATTATGAAATATTTATTTTTCTATGAATGCAGTACAAAATATATTTTGTTCCCGCTCTTTATAACAACAGAAGGTTGGTAAATAACTCTTGCGAACATTCAAAATACAGGTTAATTACGACACAGCAATGCTTTCAAGAGTTACATTAATAACTGGTATTTTATAACAACTGTAATTACTGTCGGTGAATATTTACGGGATTCTTCATTAATTATAATATAATACTATATTATATCAACCATATTGGGTTAATCCAATCAAAATATATGATAAGAGAGTGGGTATGCATTTTCATTATTTAATCCCAAACTCTTCAAAGATTAATTGGTGTTAATGTCAATTGGGGGTGGTCCAAAGACACCCAATGATCACCATTGGATATCGAAACCTATACTCTCAATTTTCTCTCGCAAAGAGAGTTGAAAATATTAATTATTTTTTTAAGATTCAAAATGTAAACAGCGCTACCGTAAAGTAGCATAAAATATTTTTTACATTTATGCCTATGTCCCAATTAACAAACAAAATGCATATTTTTAATTTATAGCATCAATTTGTTACGTTAACTCAGAGGAAAAACAGTAATTGATAAATTAATATAAATTTAGTAGTAGGATAGTAAGTGGTATCGTTTCATCCAATTAGAGGGATGGAGAGTTATTGAGCTTACGACTTGTACGCAAAATTATGTAATAAATATTTTATTTTTAAACGTTGAGTGGATCCGATTTTTTTAATGCTAAAATTGATTAATAAACATCGATACGGTCTTTTGGAACGGTAGTTAAGGATAATAATGCAATTAAATCTTTGTAAAAATCACTTAAAACAAGAGCTTATAACGCGACCCTACATTAGTTGGGTACAGTTCGTATTAACCGCAAAGTTTACCCGAGTGACACCGGAAGTACGTAGAGAGTGCAGATCCTCAACACATCCGGTAATTTCACAGACCTTACTTCCAACATGAACTTGCGCTCTAGTGGAAAATTCAATTTTGCATTTTGTAACTTCCATCTTTTCAATCATCAACTAAAATGAATATGTAACAGTATTAAACTTTTTAATGTGTTTTTCGTTTACACTGTTCAAGAGTATTATTTTTTATGTAGTCATTTTTACAAATATATTTTGTTAATATAAAAAATAAAATAAATTTTAAATAGATGCAAATAAAATTAAGTTGATATTGTTCAATTCAATTAATCATTGGTCATTCTTTTACAAAATATATGAAAAAAATAAAACACGAAAACGTGCAAGTTTAATTTCATATACTTTTATTTATAAATTTTTTAACAATAGTAGCGATAAAAAATATGCGATCTGTTTTCATATCGTAGTATAAAACATTTAATTGTAAACCAGCCTTAATCTGATAATCCGTGCACTCCATAATGTAATTTGTACAGTTGCAAAACAATTTTGTTAAACGATCTGTTTATCGTATTTATTAATATAAAAGTATCTACATATAAATAGTAGTAAAACTGTTGTACAAACTTATAACATGTTTGTATCTGATATCGCAAACGCTGAAACACGTGTATTAAAACTTATAGTTGTATCCTTTTTTAGGGTTCCGTACCTTATAGGAAAAAACGGAACCCTTACAGGATCACTTTGTTGTCCGTCCGTCTGTCTGTAAAGACCCTTTTTCTCAAAAACTCGTGAAGGTAATGAGCTGAAATTTATTTCATAATGAACGAAAATATGATTTTAATTTTGATACTCCAGTAAAAGCTACATATAACAAAATATCTTACTTCTAACTAATATTATAAATGCGAATGTTGGAATGGATGGATAGATGGAAGGATGGATGTTTGAAGATATCTCCGGAACCGCTAAACTGATTTTGATGATTTTGCCATAGATGTAGAACATAATGTGGAAGAACACAAAGGTTAATAAGTTTTTATTCCGCGCGAACGGAGTCGCGGGCGACAGCTAGTAATTAGGTATTTTCGGATGTGTTTAAACGTGTCGAATTCATAGCGCAGTTTGTCGTACAGTATGACGCTCAAGTTTAACTATAACTTGTGATCGTCAACTTTGCTAATTTGGCCATTTATGTTTTCGGCCAGCGCGCTCGTCTAACTTGTACGTTCAGGATGGACATGCATAATACACGACACTCTAATAAGCGTTTAAATTAGGTTATAAAGTTTGAAATAATATTAGTATGATAACAAAGTTTTGCTAACTACAATAGTTCTTTTTTTAATGTTATCATTTCTTTAATTAGCATCTTTGATACAAGTAAATAATATTTGTTGTTTACAGATTTTTTTTTTATATTAATAATCAATGTCTATTTAATTTGATAATTTCTTTTATTTGCTATCAAAAAAACTTAAATAACTTATTATTTCAAACAATGAAATGAGATATTTTGAATCATAACTATACAAATACAGAATCTATTCCGTGAGCAAACGTTTGTACTGTATTTGCTCGTGATCTGGGAACTGTAATTTCAACAATCGAGTACCGTCTAACTAACTACCTAAGTCAAAGTGCATGCTGTATTTGAGAATTTCGCTGCACCGAATTTACATTTCAGTTTTCGCGGCAGATTGTATTTTTTGGATGATTGCTTTTTGATTATAAACTTTTTGACATTATTAGTTAGAATGGCGCGAACGGCGCGCTTTCGTTACCAAATCAAGTGTCAGATTGATTAGTGAGGGGACATAAACGTTGATATTTTATTAAAGCTAGATTTGCGCCGATACACCGGCACAGTATCAGATATTCTTCCTTCACAAAGTAAAATAGTTTAATTATATAAAGACTATACATACGTTTTTCAAACTATTTACCTGCTGCTTAGGACTCGTTAGTTGTAAATTTTGTGTTATATTGTATTTTACTCTCAAATTGTATATTTCCAAATGATAAATGTATCTGTATAAAGTTAATACTAAACTCAATCCATTGTTCATCAAGGGTTCGTTATCGCAATACAAACGCGCGCAGCTTTCCGCCTAACTGATTGGATTACGACTACACATAACATCGACAATATTAATTAAGTGAAACGAGCAATGTCGCTTATGATCCTGTCGACAAATGTTATTTTATTCCGCTTTATTACTTAAAATATTCATGCATTCAAATGGAATTAAATATTAGCTTTTTAGTTTTCAGCCTTACTAAAGTCATGCACATATGTAAGCAGGAAATTCCACTGTCGTTGTTCTTTTTTAAAACCTTTAATACAAAATGTTGTTGTCTCTTCTTTTTTAAAGGGAATTACAGAGATGACAATATCTTATTACTCGTGTTCTTTCAATAGTGAATGCACATATCAAGTTGAAAACTGTTTAAAGTTTTATCTACGATAAACTGTTATCATAATCGCAAGAAGGCAAAATTTAACGAAATTAATTAAGTTTGTTTCAGAGCCTAGCTATAAAAATAATATATACTATATAAACAAACTGTACACAAAGGAAAAATTAAAAAAGTCACGTTTCCTGTGGCACCTGTATCTAACGACTTCGCGTTTTTTTTCTGTTGGTCCTTTCTTCTCGTAAATACATTGTTTTTGTATTGTCATTTTGGTAAAAAGGCTCTTAAGCAATTTTTACTTGAATGAATATTACCAAATTGCTCTATTGTCTAATCTTCTTTATGCTCTTGTCTTATAAGACTTTGTTAATTTAAAACTAATTAATTTACAACAAGAGCTAAATTTAATACCAAGATTTTTTAATTGTTATTACTTTCATAAGAGTTTCCATTGTTTTCACCTTATGTATGTACTGTGACATGTTTGAACCACCCGTGTATATAATAATGATACATAATATAAGGAAATATTCTACAAAAATGATAATTATTATACCCGCTTTTGGCCAAAATATCTATATTTTATTTTGCAAATGTTTTTAAATAGAGACCATAATGTTAACAGATTCAAAATACGTTCCGAGAAACCTGATTTTCTAGAAAGGAGACGCAGGCCAAGTAAAGCGAAAAATCTAATTTCAAAGTGCATGTACACACCGTGTCTAGATTGAAGTTGGCAATTTATGCCGGAAAATAACAACTGGTTTAGAAATAGACTTTAAAATGTACGTATAAATTTATATATTCTAATGTAACAAAAATACACTGTTACGTTTTTAACGTTATCAAAAAATAACATCGATCAATCGAAAGTCAATGTTAAAACACATAAAAAACACAGCGAAAAATGTATGTAAATTTTTTTTGCAGAAACTTTTTATGACTGTAAATATTAAACCAGTTAATTTCTTTCGAAGTTTTCAATTTGAATACACTAAATAAAATTAGAATGAAAATATTTTCACTTAATAATGAAATATGTAACTTTAGCCATTAAATCGACACCGATAGTGTGGGCCAAAGTTGAATTAGTTCTCTAGTAGTTGCAAAGTGAAGTAGCGAAAGTTTTAACTCGTTTACATCTACTCGTCTATTACAATTTCGAACTCGCTATGAAAAATCTGATTTTATTGATATTTAAAATATTGACTAGTTAAAAAAATTCTATTTAGTTTAAAATTAAATTATGATATAATTTAACGCATGGTTAATCATTTATATTTTCACCCTTTGTTTTATCTTATATTTTCTAAGAAATATTTTTACCTTAGTGACCAACTCCCATTCAGAAAAATAATGAAAGCTCGTTTCTCCGCATTCATTATACTCTCACGATTGTTCTATTATACGACTTTATTACTATACATTAGCGTGTCTGCATAAATATCTTTTTATTTATAAAAAATAATAGAGTATTTTTCGGCTGGAATTTTGGGGATTCGAATATTTTGAACAGACTAAATGAAAGATAAAAATTACGTTAACATTCTTAAATAAATTAAAAAGGCCAAATTAATGACTTACATTTTAAACTTTAATAAAAAGTGTGTTAAATTTCATACATTACAGTATATTTGTATACATATAATAAAACACAACTCCACTTTTGAAAGCAATCTTTCATTTCCAATGAGTTGTTACGGCAATAATTTTATTTCATTTAATTCTACTGCACAACCTCTCCGCGACATAAGTTTTGGTCAAAATTAATCCTTTCTGTCTCGTAATTTATTTCTTAAAAATATTTCATAAGCACAAGCAATGCTTTAAAAGAAATTGAACAAAATTGCGAGATCATTTAATTTCACAAAATAACAGAAGCACAAATAAAACAAGACCTATGATATCGTTTATCCATACAAAATGTTTTTGATTTCAGCTTGAAATTTAATAATTTAAAGCGTTACTTAAAATAAGGTGCCGCCGCTTCCTAAATCTTAGATGTAAGTAACAGTCCAGTACTAATGAAAAATATGAATAATCTTAAATTATAAATAACTGTTTCTGGGCTTCATTCGTGATAAAAAATATTTACTTATTTATCCGACACAACAAACGTTGTCGTTCCAAATAGTATTCATGTATTTTAAACTACAAAGGCCCGTTCGTTTTACTTAATTCAAAATACATTACTCAACTCTTTTGTCTGTTATTTCGCCCAGTGTTAAAATGTACACATTGATAATAATTGTTTGTTCAAAACTTTACCTTTTATATGGATGTTGCTTTAATTTTTAATTCTATTTAATTCATTATATTTAATCTGTAAGCTATCATTTTACCGTAAATATTTTAGTAGAAGTATATTTGCAAATAGCAAATTTTTTAAATCAAATGATTCACTCAGCCCAGAAAATGCGCGTAGTTGAAATAAATCAAATTAAAATAACTAGCGTAATTACACTTTACCATATTTTATATTCATAAAATGTTTTAAATTTAACGTGAACATTAATTTTATTAGCTTCGTATCCAAACATTGACTTGTATCAATTAGTTATTGTTTGCTTTTTAAATGTCCTAATTATTAAACAATTAACCATATTTGAAATGAGAAACAAATGTTTCAACATAATTGCGTTATACAAATTGATTATTTTTGTTATCTATTTACTATTACTTAGTTAATTTATTAATTCATCGTGAACATACGAGTAGATGAAATAAATACTTTCTTTACGTCAAGGATTGTCATTCAAAGAACCTTATGCTGCGTAGTGATATTCCAACATATAATTGGCTTGCTATTACAAATACATTCTATGGCGATAAAGACCAATTATTTATTAATTTGTTATTATAAATTTAGAGAATGCTTAACTATGGATAACATAATACTGGTCATTACCATTTATAGAGCATTTCATAGGATTTACTCGAGTACCATTATTCAGTTGGACTGCTCGATTACTAACAGAGCTCGTTAGTAATGAGTATACATTAAGAGTGATTTCTAGCGGTCATAATATATCCCTCAGCCTCCACTTAAACTGATTCGTAATTCAATTTAATAAACTGTACTCAAACTTCTTTAAACATTTACTACTCTATGTGTAATTAATTCATAATTGCAATAATTAGCAAGTACTAACTGCTAAGAGCTTTATTGGCTTAGGAAAGCTTTGACAGCTCAGAATCCCGGCCTTATACCAATGTATTTTTCGATATTCAATTTACATATGTACATTTACTCGACATACAGTGAAGGAAAACATCGTGATGCAATCAGCACATATCAGCGAAGAAATTCAAAGATATGTGTGAAGTCACCCAGCTCACATTATGCCAGCGACTAGCCTAGTCACCCCTAACTTAGGGTAGACTCCGAGCCCCTCAGTTGGGACTTATAGTAAGTTGATGATGTACTAAAACAATGTTTTTCACTTAACAACGAAGTTTATAGAAATAAAAAAAAATCTTAACTAATACGATTATAAATTGCGTATTACAAAGACGTACTTATCTGTAGGAAGTAGGAATTCTTTCTCCGCAAAGGATGGCGCTTGTTTGCCGCTTTATGAGAACGCATGTTCACAAGAATTTCCGTAACCCGTCAACATATCCGGGAGGTACCTTTAGTTTACGCAAGTTTGACATAATTCGTAAATGCCCCTGATAAGATGTGTAGCAATTCCTCTTATCTAAAAGAACATATAGCAGACTATACAGACAAATATTTTTAAAGTAAAATATGGCGTAGGAAAAATTATGCATGTGTACCAGAATCATTAACGCAAGTATTTAACACGAATAAATACATTAAAGGTCGAACTATTCGAAATTAAATAACAAATGCATGCATTAATAATCTGGAATCGCCCGATTTCAATAATAATTACCAGACCGTAAATTAATCCGCTTTTAAATCGAACATATATCATATTTTGGTCGCTAATGTAATAATTTAATTAGTTGTCATGTTAATTTGAAAGTATGCAACATGATTATAATTAGTATCGTAATTTGATTGAACAAAAGAAATGTTAGCGCAAATTGTTTAACGGAAAATTCACCGATTTCTATTACGTTCGATTTAGTATAATTTTTAACTTAACTCTCTGAAAGGTTTTTGCATGAATAATTCAAAAATCATCCAGGCTATGCAGCAAGAAAGTGCTGCTAAAAGCTTTAAAGTTAATAAAAATTTTAAAAATGGATTTTGGATCGTTGTGTGACATTTTTTGCGTATTTCGATCAGGATAATTTATTTACGTATTTCGTTATATATGATCCTAATGAGCTTTATTTTAACTACAGAATCTTAGTTAGTATATAATATGAAAACAATGCATAATAAGATGTAGATAAGTTATTTATGTTTTATGGTAGTTATTTCCTTATTAATCAAGTAAGTAATAAAATGTTAAAGAATATCAAAAGAACAAATGAAGATAAGCAACATGCTTTATATTTTTCGTGAATGTGAAAGATTTAGGAAATGTTTTTGAAGACAATTCAAAAGATGTTGCATGTTGAATGGAATGTGGTGATGCAAAACAGAGTTGTGAATAAAAAAATCGTATATTTTTTAACTTAAAATTTGCACATATCAAAATGTATAGATGATTAGTAACCATAAGCTGTCTCCAATTGTCATAATAATTCGTAGTCTACCTCTAGCGGTGCATTTCGAAGCCTTGACCATTTTAGCAGTTAATCTTATGAGAGGTATACATACGCTGCGTCGACCTGTGAATAGACACCATTTCAAAAATGACGCATCCCCAAGCCGTCTGATTTTCGAACGCTGTGAATTAAAGAACGTAGTGTAATGAAATCGATTGTTTTCTCATAAATGAAGGTATGTCTTTTATGTAACAGAGTTATTGTCCAATTAGTTATCTTTGAATTGTTATAAATTAGGTTTTATCTCAGTCGAAAAGTAAACGTTCGTAGCTGCACTGCATTGCGCCGTGTTACGTGGAGTGCATCGGGCTTAGCTTCCGTCGACTGAACCAATTTCCTAGCGGGATTCTCAAACTGATCCGATTATAAACTAAGCAACGAATGCTCTTTAAGTAATTGTTCCCTATTAGAGTAACTTGTTTCAATTCTTTAAAATTAAAGTATAATTTTGCAGATAACTTGATTCAAGTTACGCATGTTATATGACTTACTATCCGCAAATTAAAAGGTGTGAAATTCTATGAAGAAACATTGTAAGCTTACCGTCTCGTTTTCTCGTATTATGGAATGAATTATTAATAATAATTATTCGTTCTGATTTTGAATAGAATAAGTATTTCAACTAAAAAAAAATCTCATTCTATTCCATTTCCAAACAAAAAGTATTATTTCGTTTCACAAAAGTTTATCATTTAACATTCGAACAAAGAGTTCAATTCATACATTTTGATCCTAAAAAAATTGTATGGTCTGAAAACGATTTGCAAACTTTACATAGGATGTGCAGCCACATTCAAACAGTGTGGGCTTGCGAGGCGGGCGAAGTTTGCACAAGAATGTTTCTGCATTTGCTCGGGATTCAAATGCTCGTGTTTTAAACTTGAATTTAAACTGTGAAAAATATATGTAAAAATATTCTCGAATACAAAAGAACCCATGCGAATCAAACTTAGCATATAAACCTGACTAATAAATAGCGAATAACGTGCGTAGCTCGAGTGTTTCCCATTGGGCCGATGGACCTACCAATTCATGACGTGACACGATCTGTCATTGACAAATGAAACTGAAAAAAATTAAATGCACATGTTAGGACTACCATTTTTGAAGGCTCCTTTAAGACGGGCTGTCTTAGTTTATATTTTTCATTTATATAAAAGATTTTCTATTACCAACTACATATTTATTGCAAGCCGATTTAAACAGCAAAAGGGATGTTTACAATTCTAAATAGAAAAGGGTACAAAGGGTGTTCAAAAATAAATAAAGCCGTGAACCGTAAAGTTTTGTTACAAAGGACATAGCGCGTACGAGCTACAGGACAAATAAGTTTACCCTTGGAAATTTAGCGTCGACTCTTTACACTACAAAAACTCTTAGTTTCAACTTAAACTTTAAATAACAATAAAACAATTTTTTACACACATTTATTCTATATATACTCATTATATATAGAGAAAAAATATCCTTACTAAAAATTAACATCAAATATGAAACAATAAAAATAACCAGTCTGAACACTAATTGCTCTCGAATCCGGCTTATTTCTAGACACGTGTACATCAAAGCTAAGCCGAGCGGATTGTTTCTAACTTTTCCTTGTGCTATTTGAAGTTTAACTTTGTGTAAAGTTTTATCTTGATTCTTGCACATAGTTTTACAAGGGAAAGAATTTTACATTTACACAATCCTATTTCAGACTATAAATTACGTCCGATAAAAGCAAAATCTACAATGAGGAACTGCCATTCGACTGTGAGTGCGGCAGATAATGCAGGTCATATTTAATATGTGTATTTATGAGGAACTTCGTTACTATGTCTGATATACAATCAGATTATGAGCAGTAGAAGACTGATGCACCTAACAACACTATTATGCCATCCATCAATTTGAATTTGCCATTTACATTGAAATACGAAACACGAGAAAATCACAAAACACTGAAATTCAATTAGTATTGTTTAACTTTACGAACAATCCAACTACGTTAAACCTTTATATGAATATGTTTAATTTTAAATCAATGTCTCTAAATTATATTGTTTTTGTCATTTTTAACATTCCGTACCTCGAAAGGAAAAAAACGAAATCTTTATTGGATCACTTTGTAGTCCGTCGGTCAGTCTATCTATAAAGTCCTTTTTTCTTAGGAACGCGTGAAGGTACCAAGCTGGAATATATTTAATTCTTAAATGCAACAGTTTTCAGTTACATAAATGTGCATTGTGAAGGAAATCTGTTCCTAGCTTATAAATTGTAATTTGGTATTCAGCCGGTGTAATTCCGGACGGTTTCTTGATATTGTCACGTAGGACATCTGGGTACCGTACTAGAGATGGCACATTGCACGCCATTATGTCATCACTGTGGTAACATTACGATCTGTAGATTTAGCAAATATATTTGTATGACGAAAGAATAGTTACTAATAAAAAAGAACTGAAACTAGAAATTTTCGTATAGATGGGGCATCGGTTAAAAACATTGGACAGTAAATACAAATAACCTTTTTTAATCATTGTTTACCAATGAAGGAAATATTTATTAAAAATAGGGAGATTAATCTTAACTGGGGTCTAAAGTATAAGAACGATAAGAAGTTATTTTGTTTTCAAGCTGCTTCATTAAGAACTGACAGCGCAGATGTTTTTAATACGTTGTTTTGAAGAATTACTATCTTCCATAATTCCAGCTTTAAATAATAAATATGTTATGAAAATTGTATTAAATTTAGAAAGAATTATACGTCTCGGATATAACAGTATGATTTCTAAATATAGCACACAAGGTATGACAGTTCAGCTAAAAGCCTATTACCTAAATGACAGCTCTTAGCTTGGATTTCCCCGTACCATATCTAGAATAAACTTTTACCTAGATAAAAATTGTGTTTAGTTAAATGTAAAGAAAATATTATATAATACCTCCAAATTTAGAAGTCGATATAAAATAACCTTATAATAGTAGCTACTAAATTATTTAGCTGTTTTGGACTTAGGACGCGTATTTTTTATATGACTAAGTTTAAACTGTCGATTTGACTCTTTCCGTGCGAAATTAAAAATATCTTAATAACTTATGTGTTCTTATAAGCTACGTTTTACATATTTGCCAAATTTCAGCGTGATCCGTGTAGCTCGTTCTAACAAACATACATCCATCAGTCTAAACTTTTGCGTTTATAGTATTAGTAAGTAGTAAGATTTCTTTCTTTATATGTTTTTTTTATTTCATATTTATGTCTGTATAACTCAATTCAAATGGCAGAATAAATCTTATCAGCAGATTCTGTTTTAGTAAAATTTACCTTGCATTTTCAGTCGGTAAAGAATTTTTATTCCCTCTTCTCGCACTTCCCAGTATCGCTTTAAGTAATTCATTTAGCTTTGCGAAACTACGGCTCGGGAGTTGCCTGCACTCATTAATTTTTTTATTAAATTACTTTTACGATGTTAAGTCACGTAAAAAGGATTTTATACTTGTATTTTTGTTCTTATTTTTTAAAGATAGAACAATGTCCTCTATTCTATTCTAGATTGCATTACGTAACCTTACCTATTTTTACAAGAAGCTTAAAAAACTGAAAACATCATCTATTGAAAAATACGTTAAATTTATTAAAAATATTACAATTCACAAAAATATTAACAAATTTATAAGAATTGCATTTTTATACCAAGATATATATGAATTACTCGTATAAATGAATTAAATATTATTTCATGATATCTTCTTAGCAATTTGGGCCGTAAGGCTTGTCGCATTTGCCATCTCTGCATAGAAGTTGTTCTATAGGTCCGTTAGTTTTATAAGGCTTTTGTTCGAAGTAATTACCACTGAAAAATAATATGTCAACATGTTTTCATATATGTATTTAATACAGGACAGCATATTACAGTCTTTATTTTACTCCTCTTTATAAGTGAGTCCAAGGAGAATATTAAAAACACTACTTAATAAAAAAATTAAAGCATAGTAAATAATACATAAAAAAGTCATATACACTTACGTTGGGCCATAATCACAAACAAATAGCATTCTGATATGATTGTGTTCTTTAATTTGTGAAATACCGCATCCAATACGATTCGTATTTGACCAAACCATCTAAAATTTATAAATAAAACATTGGTAATGAATAATAGTGAAATAAATCAATAAAAATAAACGGAAAATTTAACATGGATAAGATGAAAAAAAAGCTAACACACGTAGGTATTTACAAAATTAAATTTATTCAATTGCTATACGTTTGTATGTTTTCTAATACTTTCTTTATCTTACCTGTGTATAATGACCGAAAGGGTTGATTGAAGTTAAAAAGAAAGGCACGAAGTTATAGAATTTATGTTCTTGAAACCAGTTGTTCAAAGCATTCTCTATATCAATCTTTGGTTCATCTCCCATATTCGAATAATAGTTGTATACGTAAATATTCTCACCGATTAAACTCCATCTGTTTGAATCTTAAAATACAAATTGTTAAAGTTTTATTTTCTTATAAACGATTAAATTTGTTAAAAATTTTGATACGGAATACGTACCGATAGTCCTATCAGGATTGTGTTTAAATTCGTTCCTTTCTGCCCATTTAGATGCCTTTTCCGCAAGTTCATCGTCCCACACCTACATCATAAGGGTAAATTAATAATAAGTATTTTATATTATGATAGAAAATGTTTTTTTTCACATACCATAAATTCCATATTAGAAGCGGCGGGTTGTCCAGGAACTAATCCTTTGGCAACTTTAAGCCTACGATTGTTATGTCCGTCCACGAAAGCACGAATTTGTTCACATGTTAATTCGACGCCTATGGAAACATATCAAATACAATTACGCCAATAACTTGCTATTTGATAAAATTTATAAATAGTACTGTGTAGTACTGTGATTATGCTTTTTTTTTATTTACCATAGGATGCAAAAAAGTTCACGGTTAATTCGGTCAAATAATATTTACGGATATCTGGATTTCAAAACTATACTAATATTATATAGTTACAATAATTGACTAAGAATATAACAAAAAAAATGATTGCCACTTACGTTCGCAGTATGCGCTGTAAACAAAGAAAATTAGAAAAATAAAAATTCTCATCTTCGTATAACGCCACAACTTTAACTGAACGAGTAATTTCTACATTATTTTCCAAAAACATCTTACAGTTGTTTAAATATATTGAAACATATCGTTCAAACGAATGTTTGAATAGTTAATTGAAATTTCTACGCTTATTTCTGCTTTCATTATTAGGCTTTGTTATTCCAATTTATTAAGTACACTAACAAGTTATTATCTTTTCAATATTATTCAGTAAAATATAATGAAATTTGAATTTAATAAAGTAACGTTAGGGTACATATATTTATTGTTTTTTTTTCGCTTATTTATAATGTATTGCCGCAGTGCGATTTAAAACAAACTAGGTATTTTAAAATACTACTGATTTCTATATTGTAATATTGTTTGAAAATGTATTTGAAAGCCAATGATGATTGATATTATGTGTGCGTATTTGAAGGTCATCGTAGCTAATGGCGGATAGGTACAGTCAGCGTCATATAGATCGTAACAGACAAGATATGCAAATATATAGGTACACCAAAAGTAATCAATTATATCGGTACAACAAAAGTCCTCAAATTAATAGACACATTCACCCTGCTCAAATACATCGGTACATACACAGCGTCAAATATATGAGTACTTGCAAGGTGCCTATAAATATCGTAGCAGCAGTCAAGGTGCGCAAAAAGATCGTAACATTTGACAAAATTGAACTCTATCTCTATATACTTGTGATACAATTTGGAATAAACTACTTCTGTTACATTCATTTGACACTTTGTATAAACATTATAGGTTGTCCGGAAAGTTCGTTCCGATTTTCGATATGAAGCTTACAATAGACTGTAGCTGAAGTGGATTCATTTTCGGATTTCCACCATTATCAAACGTCACAAAAATTTCTATATTGTGTATAATTTCATTTCATTGGTTGAGATAAATACTAATTATTAAATTTTTGGCCAAATATAAAAGACATTTTAGGTTTAGAGTCGTACCAATATAATTTAAAAATGTTTCCAAAAATTTACGAGAACAGGGTTTCAATTTTCCTTATAAAGCGGCATGAACTTACTGGGCAACCCAATATTTTTCTTCTCCTGTCATAACGCTTAAATATAAAAGTTTGTCACGCCGAACATGACAGATACGTAATAACTAATATCAAATTTTGCCTTGTCACAGTATATACTAGTTTGGCTCAGTATCCTAGTATGTTTGCCGCAATATGTGTATTTTAAGAGTGGTAGAACCCGCTTTAACATCTTCGCACGAATCGGCCAGGTTCGTCCGGTGAAAGACCACCACCACACAGAAAACAGGCGTGAAGTGGGAGCAATTCCGCGTTTCGTCTGATGAGTGTGCGTCTCGGAGGCCTAATTTAGTCCTCTTTCCCTTAACACCCTTTTCTTATAAGGAAAGCATGGGAAGTGGAAGTGGATGCATGGAAAGAGAAAATATTTTCTTTCTGTGCATCCTCTCCTCTGTCGATTAAAGGTAGGTAACGCATATGCAATTGCGTATGTCTATGGGCAACGGTCACTTCGCTACTTCAGCGATTTCAGGTGGCAACTCGCTCGTTTGCCGCCTTATGATATAAAAAAAATGTAAGTTTACCGGTTCGAATCTCAGGCTACTTTTTTTTTCATTTTATCAATCACTTATACAGGGTTATTTTATCATAACCAGTAAAAATTTGGTAATGTAAAATTTTACTCGACAATTTTTTTTTATTTTATAATTTTCGCTGTCGGGTAGAAAGAAATTTAAATAAAGTTAACAAGTATTAGGTCAGACCATCGCGGGGTGAAGTGAGTGGGCGGAGCGTGGATTGTCATTGCGGGTTTTATCAATGGTATGCGCGGAAACTATACGTGCAAGTGTTATCTACATATGTGTGCGCGCCCACGCACACTGGAATGTTTATTGCAATCGACCAAAAATTTGATGTTGTTTGGATATTGACATTCACTTTTTTTTCCTTGTTTCGTAAATATAATCAGTATCAGTAAAAGGTAACGTGATATTTTTACCGGTAGAAGTTTAATAAACATGAGGAATAAACAAATTACATGCCAATAGCATCGCTTTATATCCTTCATTTTTGTTTGAAATAGAAAAGTACTTTAACGGTCAAACTCCAAGGCAATATCAAAAAGTACCTAATAACCTCAGCGATAGAGTTTAATTACACGTGCTTCGATATTAAAATTAAAAAGCTTATATGTTAAAAAAAAATAGTGGCTTGGGATTTGAACCGCCGACCTTACGTACCAACGGCAGCGAACGGTAAGGCCACGAGACCAAACTTTGGTTTTATCTACCTAATATCTGTCATCCGCGACGAACACTTTTAGTAAATTTTGGAAAATGGTTTGATGCACAGTGTCAAATGAATTTTACAGAAGTAGTTTATTCAAAAGAAATTCAGATTTCAAAATACTTCTTCTCTGTTTACATATACACATGTCTAAGGGTCTAAAGGTCTAAGGGTCTAAGGGTCTAAAGGTCTAAAGGTCTAAGGGTCTAAGGGTCTAAGGGTCTAAGGGTCTAAGGCTCTAAGGGTCTAAGGATCTAAGGATCTATGGATCTATGGATCTATGGATCTAAAGGTGTAAAGGTCTAACGGTCTAACGGTCTAACGGTCTAACGGTCTAACGGTCTA